>NC_132916.1:99709980-100074980 GCF_047675955.1 Chlorocebus sabaeus | reverse complement strand
AAATGGATGGGAAAGATATACCATGCAAATAATATCTCTAAGAAGGCTGAAGTAGTTATGTTAGTATCAGATAAAATAAACTTGAAAAATCATCCCACCGCAGTACAAAGAAAATAGAGTTGCCCCTGCCTTTAGTGGAGCAAGTGCCTACAGGGCAGAGAAAGCCCTCAGGCAGCAAAACAGTGACAGACCAAGTGCCAACAACTGTCTGCTGATGTAGGTGAATTTATGGAGCCAGGGGAATATAGGGCAGCCATCATTGGCGTCTGCTATAGAGTAAGTTAATACATAAATTAATAAAGAGTGGTCCCAGCAAAGTACATAAACAGAAAACTCTTCTGCTATAAGCACTTAAAAACACTAGGCAAATGTAACAAAAATACTTTTTAAATGCATAGGCAATTCCCAATAAAGTTACCGGAAGCTAAAGACGCAAATGACAATCAAGTGATCTGATACTACAGCTGCAGGGGAAAGTAGTGATATTTGCAGATGGACAGGAATAGATTTTATAATTCAGCAGGTTCTTGGTTCTCTCATTGATTAACAAACGAGTTCAGGTACCAACACTGCCCCTCTGCAAGATGGCTTTCTTCTACTAAGAGAGACCATCTAAGCTCTAAGACCTTGTCCAATTAGAAATAGATTATGTGTCTGTCAGGTTTCTTTCTGCTGTAAGCTATAAAAAACTGGCTTGGGGGTAAGGGATGATAAGTTCAAAGAAGGAGGAATTCTTGGCTAATGTAAATGAGACTTAAGCTTTGCTGGATTCATTACTCAGATAGTGTCAATACGACTTGTTCTCCCTCCATTTCTCAACTCTTCTTTCCTCCGTGCTGACTTTCTTCATGGAGATCTAATCCACATGGTAGCAAGATGGCAGTCAGCATCTCCAGGCTTATGTCTTTATTGCTTCTACCCCAGAAAACAATTGTAGACAAACAAGTCTTAGGCCTGACTCTAATCAGTCCAAATAGGGTAGCATGCCCATTTTTAAACCAAACACCCCAGGGAATGCACCAGTCTGATTTCCCACTTAAGTCATATTCCCGCTCCTGAACATGGAATGGACTCAATACCACTTAAGCTACTGTAACAGACTCTTTGGTACCCTGTGTCTCTTCCCCTTGTGCCACCTCTGATTTCAGCATCAGCTGTGATAGAATTTTCTGTGCATGCTGAACCCCCTACACTCAAGCACCTGCCCTGTGTTTCTCCACTTTTCTGCTTCAAGGCTTTCCAAAGCAATGGGAATTTCCTCAACCTCTACATGGCCACAGGTCCAAAGTGCAGGGGATTTAATGTCCCTAGTGGCAATATTCAACAAAGTAGGGATGGAGATAGCAGATAATTCCTCAGCCTCCCAACCTTCAGAGAGGTTATACCTAGGAACATTCTAACGAGTTCCCAAAGGGTCTTTGACAGAATTGAGTCCCACTTGCCACAGTGATAATGAACTTGATAAATCACTCTCTTGGCTACTGGCTTTTCCATATTTCATGTGTTTCATACTCTCCCTACTCCCTCACTTTTGCTTCTTGATATCATCTCCCAAATAAATCCCCACACCCAACTTCTAATCTCAGGCTCTGCTTAAAGGAATCCAAACTAATAAACTACATGACCTGGAAGTGAGATAAAAGATGCTTTATCTGAAAAAAGTTAGGACACTGTTAACAGAATGATGACAGCACAAAACAACAAATGTCTATTACAAACCACCAGTTACCCAAATTTCTCCTATCTATGTAGGGACAGACCAAAACTTCCCATCTACTCTGGAGAGATTCCCAAGAGTCCTATACAGTCTCTAGCTAGACTGTCAAAGGTGACAAAACTTGGATCCTATTTTAGCTCTTCTTTTTCCTTTTTTTCCTTTACAAATTCAAATCAATCAATTCTTTATTCTTCTGAAGATCATTTCTGTAAATTATATTAATCTTTTCAGTTACTATTTCCTTTGGCTACGTGTATACCCTTTGCTGGTTCCCAATATTTCTGTTCTTATCTTGTCTGGAAGAATCACCTTTGGGAGCAAAGGTTTTGTTCAGTTTACCTTGATTTTATCACATTTTTATTAACATCCCCAACCAGAAGACTCAAAATAATACATGATATTCCCCTTTCCAATCTTAGATCTAGATGTTGTGTATTATCCTAAGAATAACCATGAGCACACACACTATGGGAATTCATAAATGTTTTCTTAACTAGTAGACCATTTCATCCATTCAGGAACTCACTGCTACTCCCTACCAAAAAAAGTTCTATACTCCTTTTGTTTAGTCAAAACCCCTCTGTAAGGAAACACTTCCCCTTGAAAAATGCTAATCTTCCTCTTTAACCCTTTCCCCATTTAAAAAAAAGCAGGGGGCAGCTTGCTGCCAACACTCATTTAATTTTACATAAACATGCTCTGAGGCTGAAGCAAATCTGTCTGATTTTTAATGTGAAAATAAAATATAAAAAATATATAAACTGATCTTGGAGTTATTTCTAAACAGAACTAACATCAGAATCATCCGAATCATCAGAATTGTCTATTTTGGAAAAATTGAATTCATCACATGAATCTTTGGACAACAACTGTTCAAGAATGATGTTAACATCGTGCAAAGGAATGCTACATTTTCTAGGATTTTATATTTTTGGCAGTTGAGAATTATTATATTTTGTAAATGGAAATACCACTACCAAAAACAATGCTATAAATAGAATGATGTCTTTTGTTTCTAAAGTTGACATACTAGAGCAATGCAAAAATAATAATTAAAGTGAGATGTTTAATGGCAAAGTTATTTTGAAGTAAATATTGCAGCTGCAAGTGCTGCTGGCAAGTATTCGCAGGGCAAAAGGGGAGAGTTAACTAGAAAAATGTAAACAATCTGAAACTGCCTTGGCAAAATTATAGCAGTTAGAAAAACTGACATAACTGATTTCATCTTGTTTCTAACTTCACAAGCTAAGTGCGTTCGCTAATTTCTGTGTATAGACCAAGCTAACTGTGGGAGAAATTTAGTTTATAATTTAACTTTAAAGTGAGGATAATAACAGCCCCTTCCTCGGTTCCAAGATGGCCGAACAGGAACAGCTCCAATCTATAGCTCCCAGCATGAGCGACGCAGAAGAAGGGTGATTCCTGCATTTCCAACTGAGCAAACAGCACACCAGGAGATTATATTCCACACCTGGGTCAGAGGGTCTCACACCCACGGAGCCTCACTCATTGCTAGCACAGCAGTCTGAGATCAAACTGCAAGGCAGCAGCGAGGCTGGGGGAGCGGTGCCCACCATTGCTGAGGCTTGAGTAGGTAAACAAAGCGGCCAGGGAAGCTGGAACTGGGTGGAGCCCACCGCAGCTCAAGGAGGCCTGCCTGCCTCTGTAGACTACACCTCTGGGGGCAGGGCATAGCCGAACAAAAGGCAGCAGAAACCTCTGCAGACTTAAATGTCCCTGTCTGATGGCTTTGAAGAGAATAGTGTGTCTCCCAGCATGGAGTTTGAGATCTGAGAACAGACAGACTGCCTCCTCAAGTGGGTCCCTGACCCCCGACTAGCCTAACTGGAAGGCACCACCGAGTAGGGGCAGACTGACACCTCACACGGCTGGGTACCCCTCTGAGATGAAGTTTCCAGAGGAATGATCAGGCAGCAACATTTGCTGTTCAGCAATATTTGCTGTTCTGCAGCCTCTGCTGCTGATATCCAGGCAAACAGGATCTGGAGTGGACCTCCAGCAAACTCCAACAGACATGCAGCAGAGGGTCCTGACTGTTAGAAGGAAAACTAACAAACAGAAAGTACATCGATACCAAAACCTCATCTGTACGTTACCATCGTCAAAGATCAAAGGTAGATAAAACCACAAAGATGGAGAAAAAACAGAGCAGAAAAGCTGAAAATTCTAAAAATCAGAGCATCTCTACCCCTCCAAAGGAACGCAACTCCTCACCAGCAATGGAACAAAGCTAGACGGAGAATGACTTTGACGAGTTGAGAGAAGGAGGCTTCAGACAATCAAACTTCTCCGAGCTAAAGGAGGAAGTTCGAACCCATTGCAAAGAAGCTAAAAACCTTGAAAAAAGATTAGACGAATGACTAACTAGAATAACAAGTGTAGAGAAGTCCTTAAATGACCTGACGGAACTGAAAACCATGGCATGAGAACTACATGACGAATACACAAGCTTCAGTGGCCGACTCAATCAACTGGAAGAAAGGGCATCAGTGATTGAAGATCAAATGAATGAAATGAAGCGAGAAGAGAAGTTTAGAGAAAAAAAGAGTAGAAAGAAATGAACAAAGCCTCCAAGAAATATGGGACTATGTGAAAAGACCAAATCTACATCTGATTGATGTACCTCAAAGTGATGGGGAGAATGGAACCAAGATGGAAAACACTTTGCAGGATATTATCCAGGAGAACTTCCCCAACCTAACAAGACAGGCCAACATTCAAATTCAGGAAATACAGAGAATGCCATAAAGATACTCCTTGAGAAGAGCAACTCCAAGACACATAATTGTCAGATTCACCAAAGTTGAAATGAAGGAAAAAGTTAAGGGCAGCCAGAGAGAAAGGTCAGGTTACCCACAAAGGGAAACCCATCAGACTAACAGCAGATCTCTTGGCAGAAACAAGCCAGAAGAGAGTGGGGACCAATATTCAACATTCTTAAAGGAAAGAATTTTAAACCCAGAATTTCATATCCAGCCAAACTAAGCTTCATAAGTGAAGGAGAAATAAAATCCTTTACAGACAAGTAAATGCTGAGAGATTTTGTCACCACTAGGCCTGCCCTACAAGAGCTCCTGAAGGAAGCACTAAACATGGAAAGGAACAACCAGTACCAGCCACTGCAAAAACATGCCAAATTGTAAACACCAGCGATGCTAGGAAGAAACCTTATCAACTAACGAGCAAAATAACCAGCAAACATCATAATGACAGCATCAACTTCACACATAATAATATTAACCTTAAATGTAAATGGGCTAAATGTTCCAATTAAAAGACACAGACTGGCAAATTGGATAAACAGTTAACACCAATCAGTGTGCTGTATTCAGGAGACCCATCTCACATGCAGAGACACAGATAGGCTCAAAATAAAGGGATGGAGGATGATCTACCAAGCAAATGAAAAACAAAAAAAAACCAGGGGTTGCAATCCTAGTCTCTGATAAAGCAGACTTTAAATCAACAAAGATCAAAAGAGACAAGGCCATTACATAATGGTAAAGGGATCAATTCAACAAGAAAAGCCAGCTATCCTAAATATACATGCACCCAATACAGGAGCACCTAGATTCATAAAGCAAGTCCTTAGAGACCTACAAAGAGACTTAGATTCCCACACAATAATAATGGGAGACTTTAGCACCCCACTAACAACATTAGACAGATCAACGAGACAGAAAGGTAATAAGGATATCCAGAAATTGAATTCAGCTCTGGATCAAGCAGACTTAATAGACATCTACAGAACTCTCCACCCCAAGTCAACGGAATATACATTCTTCTCAGCACCACATTGCACTTATTCCAAAATTGACCACATAGTTGGAAGTAAAGCACTCCTCAGCAAATGTAAAAGAACAGAAATTATAAAAAACTGTCTCTCAAACCACAGTGCAATCAAACTAGAACTCAGGATTAAGAAACTCACTCAAAACCGCTCAACTACATGGAAACTGAACAACCTGCTTCTGAATGACTACTGGGTACATAACGAAATGAAGGCAGAAATAAAGATGTTCTTTGAAACCAATGAGAACAAAGACACAGCATACCAGAATCTCTGGGACACATTTAAAGCAGTGTGTATAGGGAAATTTATAGCACTAAATGCCCACAAGAGAAAGCAGGAAAGATCTAAAATTGACACCCTAACATCACAATTAAAAGAACTAGAGAAGCAAGAACAAACACATTCAAAAGCCAGCAGAAGGCAAGCAATAACTAAGATCAGAGCACAACTGAAAGAGATAGAGACACAAAAAAACCCTTCAAAAAATCAATGAATCCAGGAGCTGGATTTTTGAAAAGATCAACAAAATTGATAGACTGCTAGCAAGACTAATAAAGAAGAAAAGAGAGAAGAATCAAATAGACACAATAAAAAAAGATAAAGGGGATTTGACTACCGATCTCACAGAAATACAAACTACCATCAGAGAATACTATAAACACCTCTACACAAATAAACCAGAAAATCTAGAAGAAATGGATAAAATTCCTGGACTCATACACTCTCCCAAGATTAAAGCAGGAAGAAGTTGAATCCCTGAATACACCAATAACAGGCTCTGAAATTGAGGCAATCATTAATAGCCTACCAACCAAAAAAAGTCCAGGACCAGACGGATTCCCAGCCGAATTCTACCAGAGGTACAAGGAGGAGCTGGTACCATTCCTTCTGAAACTATTCCAATCAACAGAAAAGAGGGAATCCTCCCTAACTCATTTTACAAGACCAGCATCATTCTGATACCAAAGCCTGGCAGAGACACAACAAAAAAAGAATTTTAGACCAATATCCCTGATGAACATTGATGCAAAAATCCTCAGTAAAATTCTGGCAAACCAAATCCAGCAGCACATCAAAAAGCTTATCCACCATGATCAAGTGGGCTTCATCCCTGAGATGCAAGGCTGGTTCAATATACACAAATCAATAAACGTAATCCAGCATATAAACAGAACCAAAGACAAAAGCCACATGATTATCTCAATAGATGTAGAAAAGGCCTTTGACAAAATTCAACAGCCCTTCATGCTAAAAACTCTTAATAAATTCGGTATTGATGGGACGTATCTCAAAATAATAAGAGCTATTTATGACAAACCCACAGCCAATATCATACTGCATGGGCAAAAACTGGAAGCATTCCCTTTGAAAACTGGCACAAGATAGGGATGCCCTCTCTCACCACTCCTATTCAACACAGTGTTGGAAGTTCTGGCCAGGGCAATCAGGCAGCAGAAAGAAATAAAGGGTATTCAATCAGGAAAAGAGGGAGTCAAATTGTCCCTGTTTGCAGATGACATGATTGTATATTTAGAAAACCCCATGGTCTCAGGCCAAAATCTCCTTAAGCTGATAAGCAACTTCAGCAAAGTCTCAGGATACAAAATCAATGTGCAAAAATCACAAGCATTCTTATACACCAGTAACAGACAAACAGAGAGCCAAATCATGAGTGTGCTCCCATTCACAATTGCTTCGAAGAGAATAAACTACCTAGGAATCCAACCTACAAGGGATGTGAAGGACGTCTTCAAGGAGAACTACAAACCACTGCTCAACGAAATAAAAGAGGACACAAACAAATGGAAGAACATTCCATGCTCATGGATAGGAAGAGTCAATATTGTGAAAATGGCCATACTGCCCATGGTAATTTATAGATTCAATGCCATCCCCATCAAGCTACCAATGATTTTCTTCACAGAATTGGAACAAACTACTTTAAAGTTCATATGGAACCAAAAAAGAGCCTCATTGCCAAGTCAATCCTAAGCCAAATGAACAAAGCTGGAGGCATCATGCTACCTGACTTCAAACTATACTACAAGGCTACAGTAACCAAAACAGCATGGTACTGGTACCAAAACAGAGATACAGACCAATGGAACAGAATAGAGCCCTCAGAAATAATACCACACATCTACAACCATCTGATCTTTGACAAACCTGACAAAAACAAGAAATGGGAAAAGGATTCCCTATTTAATAAATGGTGCTGGGAAAACTGGCAGCCATATGTAGAAAGCTGAAACTGGATCCCTTCCTTATACCTTATACAAAAATTAATTTAAGATGGATTAAAGACTTAAATGTTAGACATAAAACCATAAAAACCCTAGAAGAAAACCTAGGCAATAGCATTCAGGACATAGGCATGGACAAGGACTTCATGTCTAAAACACCAAAAGCAACAGCAACAAAAGCCAAAATTGACAAATGGGATCTATTTAAACCAAAAAGCTTCTGCACAGCAAAAGAAACTACCATCAGAGTGAACAGGCAACCTACAGAATGGGAGAAAATTTTTGCAATCTACTCATCTGACAAAGAGCTAATATCCAGAATCTACAAAGAACTCAAACAAATTTACAAGAAAAAAACAAACAATCCTATCAAAAAGCGTGAAGCACATGAACAGACATTTCTCAAAAGAAGACATTTATGCAGCCAACAGACACATGAAAAAATGCTCACCATCACTGGCCATCAGAGAAATGCAAATCAAAACCACAATGAGATACCATCTCACACCAGTTAGAATGGCGATCATTAAAAAGTCAGGAAACAACAGGTGCTGGAGAGGATGTGGAGAAATAGGAACCCTTTTACACTGTTGGTGGGACTGTAAATTAGTTCAACCATTGTGGAAGACAGTGTGGCAATTCCTCAAGGATCTAGAACTAGAAATACCATTTGACTCAGCCATCCCATTACTGGGTATATACCCAGAGGATTATAAATCATGCTGCTATAAAAACACACGCACACATATGTTTATTGCAGCACTATTCACAATAGCAAAGACTTGGAATCAACCCAAATGTCCATCAGTGATAGACTGGATTAAGAAAATGTGGCACATATATACAATGGAATACTATGCAGCCATAAAAAAGGATGAGCTCACGTCCTTTGTAGGGACATGGATGAAGCTGGAAACCATCATTCCGAGCAAAATATCGCAAGGACAGAAAACCAAACACCACATGTTCTCACTCATAGGTGGGAACTGAACAATGAGAACACCTGGACACAGGAAGGGAAACAACACACACCAGGGCCTGTCGTGGGGTTAGGGGAGAGGGGAGGGATATTATTAGGAGTTATTCCTAATGTAAATAACAAGTTAACGGGTGCAGCACACAAACACGGCACATGTACACATATGTAACAAACCTGCGTGTTGTGCAAATGTACCCTAGAACTTAAAGTATAAAAAAAAGAAAAAAAACAAGAACTGAGGAGAAAAAAATAAATAAATAAAATAACAGTCCCTTCCCAAAACTCACCCCTCTGTTTAGGGTCGGAAACCACATTTATAAAACTATAAAAGCCTACAAAGTTAAGATTACGGTAGGACCCTGAATTCTGTTAAAATATATGCATAAACAGTAACCAATCATTGTCTCTTAGCTCACTTTTTATAATTGCTTACTGCTCAGGAGTCACATAACCAGTGGTTACAATATTGGTAACTTCTCCAATTGCTCCTATAGGTAATACCCCTATTGTGAAACCTAAGACTGATCTTCGAGATAATTTTCAGACTTGGCATTCTGGTGGACCAACTGACACCACCCCGACTGGTTACCCTCACCAAGGAACTGACTTAGCACATGAAGACAGTTTTGACACCCCTGTGATTTCATCCCTGACCCAACTAATCAGTAGAACCCATCCCCTATGCCCTGACCACCAGACAATTCTTAAAAACCCTCATCTCCAAATTTTCAGGGAGGTGGTTTAAGAAATACCACCCATCCTCCTCACCTGGCTGCCTTGTAAGCAGCCTCCTCTTTCATAAATGAAGACTCTTTGTTCTTATTTTTTCTAAATAAGGACATAAAAAGCCGGGCGTGGTGGCTCACACCTGTAATCCCAGCACTTTGGGAGGCTGGGGCAGGCACATCACCTGAGGTCAGGAGTTCAAGAGCAGCCTGGCCAACGTGGTGAAACCCCATCTCTACTGAAAATACAGAAATTAGCTGGGTGTGATGGTGTGCACCTATAATCCCAGCTACTTGGGAGGCTGAGGCATGAGAATTGCTTGAACCTGGGAGGCCAAGGTTGCCGTGAGCTGAGATCGCACTATTATACTCCAGCCTGCGTGACAGAGCAAGACTGCATTTCAAAAAAAAAAAGAACATTTAAGTTAATATAAAACACAGAAAATTACTCTGGCAAAACACAGACATTTTGCTATCCAGAGTACACAGAATTTTTTTTTTTTAATCTCACCTATTGTAGGCAAAGGCATTAATCGGTAAACCAAGAAAGCAAGACCATCAAAACTAGGCAAACTATGCCAAAATTTTAGCCCATTGCATATATTCTTTTCAGACTCAGGTATTATAAACCAAGGCAAATTCATTTTCAATGTTTCATATTCTGGAATAAATTGACACTTTAGAATTGCCTTTTTCACTTATCTTCTCACCAGTGTACAATGAAGTTTTTTTTATAAGCCATATGATATGTGATATCACAGATTGAACGCAGGAGATATGAGACTCTGGCTGTGTTCCATTAGCCAGCTCTCAAAGAGATTTGCAAAAATTTAAAACAATGCAAGTCTCCTCACTAATTTTTTAAAATATAATTTGTTTCTATTAAATGTGTTATTTAGGTTAGCATGCAATCAGTTCATCATCTCTGTTTTTCAAAAGGATCAAATACTTTAAAGGTTTCTTAATTTTCATTTCTAATATGGCAAATGCTGATAAATGTAACCTACTTAAACAAAAGTTCTTTAGTTGTCCTTAAAAGTTTTAAAAATATGAAGGGATCCTGAGACCAAAGGGTTGGAGAATACTTCCATTAGGATAAAACTACTCTTTTTCCTTGAAAAACAAAGCACATAAATAATTATATTTCTCTATCACCAATGTTCACAGTATAGTCTCAATGCGCCATATTAAATTATAAATTTTTTTAGACAAGGTCTCACTCTGTCACCTAAGCTGGAGTGCACTAGTGCAATCACAGCTCACTGCAGCTTTGAACTCCTGGGCTCAAGCGATCCTCTCACCTCAGCCTCCAGAGCAGCGAGGACAAACTACAGGCACGTGCCAACACACCCAACTATTTTTTTCTTTTTTGTAGAGATGGGGTCTTGTTATGTTGCCCAAGCTGTAGTTATAACTTTTAATCAAAGTAGTTAACTTCTGCTTTACACAGAAAATTAGATGAAGGTAGGTAATTGAAAACTGTTTAATATAAAGGAGTATTTTAGTAGACTAGCAAAGTTCGTGAACACACATAACACAACTTTCTACAAACACACACATCCCTTTTACATCATAGAGTGGCAACATGAGCACATTCATTAAATGATCCAAAGATTTAGATTATTTACAGAATATTTAAAAATAAGCAAAAGCATAGAAATAATATGATATTTAATAATCAAAATCTCAGAATTGCATCTTAGAAATTATTTACATATCCGGTAATTACTCATACATTTGCTTAATATTAATTCAGATTGTAAGCTATCCAAAGATCTCAAAAATTGTTTAAACTGGAAGACTTTAAAAACTTAATTATTCTTTATATAAAAGTTTGTCAAAATAATTATTCAATTTTATTTCAAACAAATTTATGTTTTTTATAATCTTAAACATTATGGAGAACTGTTAGCTTACTTGACTAGAAAATTTGTATGTCCTATATAAGTTTAGAAAAAATAAGCCCCAGTAAAATAAATTGTATGATTGTATTTTATCATTTAATACACTGATAAATCCAGAAAAGATACAGTTGTTATTTTCTCATCAAAATCATACTGATCTCATTTGCTTTAATTATGTGAATGGGGATTCCTAAAATATTCCTAAATTAAGTTTCTATAAGAAGAATTTTTTTAAGTTTAGCACATTTAAAATGTTAGAAGTCAAAGTCCTGGCTGTGCGTGGTGGCTCATGCCTGTAATCAGAGCTCTTAGGGAGGTAGAGGCGAGAGGATAGCTTGAGTCCAGAAGTTCGAGACCTGTCTAGGCAATATAGTGAGACCCTGTTCTCCACAAAAAGGGGGGAAAAAGTCCTTCTGTTACAGGCATTTTTAGGGACATTTGGTTTATATAAGTAATTATTTAACTAAATAAGCCAATCAGAACAGAGCTGCTTTAAGAGATTACAATCTAATTTACTAATACTTTCTGGAGCTAAGAAAATATTTTATACTCATAAAATGAGAGGAAAGGGTCTTTCTGAATTATAGACACATAAACACAAAGGCACATAGGCACAGATATATAGAAAACTTATAGCTTCAGTTCTACAACTTCAGCCATAGGTCAAGAGTAAACACAGAAACACAAAAGCTCAACAGCCGGGCACGGTGGCTCACACCTGTAATCCCAGCACTTTGGGAAGCCAATGTGGGTGGATCACCTGAGGTCAAAAGTTTGAGATCAGCCTGGCCAACATGGCGAAACCGCATCTCTACTAATAATACAAAAATTAGCCAAGCATGGTGATGGGCACCTGTAATCCCAGCTACTCAGGAGGGTGAGGAGAATTGCTTGAACTTGGGAGGTGGAAG
Organism: Chlorocebus sabaeus; assembly: GCF_047675955.1. Taxonomy (NCBI): domain Eukaryota; kingdom Metazoa; phylum Chordata; class Mammalia; order Primates; family Cercopithecidae; genus Chlorocebus; species Chlorocebus sabaeus. The sequence continues at coordinate 100,062,687 of NC_132916.1, read as the reverse complement.
TTGCAGTGAGTCGAGATCGTGCCATTGCACTCCTGGGTGACAGAGAGAGACTCTGTCTCTCTCACACAGACACATGCACACACACATAAACACACACACACACACACAGAGAAGCCCAACAGTGCAAATATCAAAGAACTGTTCTCTTTCCCACTGAACATAACATTTTTAACTGAGTTCAAAATAAACAAACCAAAAAAACCTAGCAAGCCAAATTTCCTGTCATCTCTCACTCAATAGAAAATAAATCTCTATCATCCATTTACAGAAAGCATCAAATACACCATACCATAAAATCAAATCCCCAGTCACTGCTGCCACCAATAGAGAATACTAATTTGTCATGTGTGAACAAAAGAAAACACAAAATCAAGGAAAAATATGGGGGAAAAAACCAGAGAAATAGCCAAGTTAAAGTTCTACTGACACTAGGGATTATTCTGGGATCTAAGAAACAATATGCCTAGGTTTAAGTAACCCACAAAATCCACTTTTCCAGCAAGACAGTTTACCTGGCTTTGTCATCAGGTGTCTCAGTGGATGACCACCAAGACTATTAGGGATAATTTGGTAAAATTATGGCTATCATACAAATATGAAATTAACATATGCCAACATTGTAACTCATTGATTAATGAGGGAACCAATAAGATGTTACATAGACCATGAGTTTTTTAAAAGAAGAAAAAGAAAAATTTTCTTTGTAATAAATTGTTCAAAGAACAATCTAAATAACAGATATAGGCTGGGCATGGTGGCTCACACCTGTAATCCCAGTACTTTAGGAAGCCGAGGCGGGTGATTACTTAAGGCCAGGAGTTCAAGACCAGTCTGGCCAACATGGCGAAACCCTGTCTCTACTAAAAATACAAAAATTAGCTGAGCTTGATGGCATGCGCCTGTAATCCCAGCCACTCAGGAGGCTGAGGCAGGAGAATCACTTGAGCCCAGGAGGCAAAGGTTGCAGTGAGCTGAGGTTGCACCACTGCACTCCAGCCTGGGTGACAAAGTCAGACTCCTTCTCAAAAAAAATAATAAAATAAAGATAAAAATAACAGAAATACAGGCCATTAGGAATAATGAAATTAATTTGTTAATAGATGTAAAATGGACCTCTTGGGGAAAAAGGGAAATCAATTGCCTCTCCAGTAGGCAAAATTCACTTATATTACTTTTTGTTTTCTCCACCCTGTTTAAAATACTCCATTAAGTCAGTGGAAGATACAGACTCCTATAGTATTAGGTAACCTAGAAGTGTTCACTAAAAAATACTTAATATTCCATTGAAAAGACACCCAGTAATCTTTTTTCTTTTCTCTGTTTCTTTTTTCCCCTTTCAAAATCTTTCACAATTTTGCCTGACAATACAATGAAATACTATTCAGACATTAAAAAGGTGGGGGGATAGAGAATATATGCATTTTGGTATACAGAAGAATAAAATATCTCTGGAAATATTTTTTAAAGCTATCACTATTGGCTGCCTCTAGCAAGGGTAACAGGGTGACCAGGGATCCACGATAAGGAGAAGCTTCTCAGTATATATATAAAACCTTCTAGGGTTTGGCATGGTGGCTTATACCTGTTATTCCAACATTTTGGTGATGCTGAGGTGGGAAGATCATTTGAAGCCAAACATTCAAGACCAACCTGGCCAAGATAGCAAGATCCCATCTCAAAAAAAGAAAAAAAAACTTTTATGTCTTTGAGTTTTGAAACTTGAGAATATATTTTTAAGTGAATAAATTAATTTTTTTTTGAGACAGAGTCTTGCTCTGACGCCAGGCTGGAGTGCTGTGGCACAATCTCGGCTCACTGCAAACTCCAACTCTCTGGTTCAAGCAATTCTCCTGCCTCAGCCTCCTGAGTAGCTGGGATTACAGGCATGAGCCACCACGCCCAGTTAATTTTTGTATTTTTAGTAGAGACGGGGTTTCACCATGTTGGCCAGGATGGTCTCGATCTCCTGACCTCGTGATCTGCCCGCCTTGGCCTCCCAAAGTGCTGGGATTACAGGCGTGAGCCACGGCGCCCAGCCAAATTAGAATTTTTAAAAAGAAAAAATAGCATAGTATACAGCCTTGATATCTCCAGTTTCAAAGTAATTATGCAAATCTTCCACTTCTGTTTAGTTTTTTTTAAACTAACTCCTTAATTATTCATAGTTGCTTTTAGGTTCATGTTTAATGTGTCTAATTAATCTTTTTTTTTTTTTTTTTTTTTTTTGAGACAGGGTCTCACTTTGTCACCCAGGCTGGAGGCACAATCATGGATCACTGCAACCTATATCTCCCAAGTTCAAATGATCCTCCCACCTCAGCCTCCCAAGTAGCTGGGACCACAGGTGTGTGCACTATTCCCGGCTAATTTTTGTATTTTTTGTAGAGATGAGGTCTCACTATGTTGCCCAGGCTGTTCTCAAACTCCTGGACTCAAGCGATCTGCCCGCCTCAGCCTCCCAAAGTGCTACAGGAGTAAGCCACTGCGCCTGACCTAATCATATTCTTATAACCCCACTTTCATTAAAATGTCATTGCAAAACCTTGATACCAATAGGCAAATTCTTTTTTTTTGTTTTTTGAGACGTAGTTTTGCTGTAGTTGCCCAGGCTGGAGTGCAATGGCGCAATCTCAGCTCACTACAACCTCTGCCTCCCAAGTTCAAGTAATTTTCCTGCCTCAGCCTTCTGAGGAGCTGGGATTACAGGTGCCTGCCACTGCACCCAGCTAATTTTTGTATTTTTAATAGACACGGGGTTTGCCCATGCTGGCCAGGCTGGTCTTGAACTCCTGACATCATGATCCAACCACCTTGGCCTCCCAAAGTGCTGGGATTGCAGGCATGAGCCACCGTGCCAGGGTCCAACAGGCAAATTCTTATTAACACTCTGATGATGAATGAAAGTGGCAAATTTTATGTTTATGTATGTTTTACCACTTGTTTAAAAGAGAATACCTTGAATATTCCACGCACCAAGACAATTCTTTTTCCTGCAATAGTTTCTCTTTTTATAACAGGTAATTACCTGTTATAAAACTGGTCTGGGCTGAGTCTCTCTTTTTATAACAGGTAATTACCTTTTCATGTTTGTCATACTCAGGATACATGAGGAATACTGGAATAGACAGACACCAAAGGTGGGCTGGGAAGAAAAGTTGGCTAATACCATGGGAATCAGGAATCTTCCCAAACCAGGGCCCAGCACATTAGAGAAGATCAATATGTCTTTGTTGAATAAATTAATAAGTGATTTATCTTAATAGTCATTTAGCACTGTTTTTGTATTTGAAATACTTGATCCATTTATCCAGTATTTATCTTGGTTCTCTGATCCATCAATCAGAAATCAGGCTGTCATCCTGTGAGAGGAAATCCTCCTAGATGTCATTTAGAGGGAGAAGTATTTAATTGGTTCTTACACAGAGGGTTAATCTGAGAGACAGACTTATTCCTATCTTATGCAAAAATGAGAAAACATTGTTTGAGCCTCCAAGAATTCTCTCATAAATTCTGTGTGCATTTCTCATAGTGGTAATCTTCCCTTCCAATGTGGCAGCAAATGCAATGTAACCTAAAAATATCGGAGGAAGACTGAAAGAACATTTGCTCTCCTTAGTGATGTCATGTGAAAGGTAGTTATGTACTAAGAAATTCTTTAAAAAAAAGAGTATATGCTTAAAAGCTCACAGATAATTTCCACAAGATTTCCCAAGTGCACTAATATATTCAAATAGTACAACTCTGACACCAAGTGGTAAAAAAAAAAAAAAAAAATGTATAAGCTCTTTGAATAAACAGTACTGCAGATGGTATTATTATGGGTAGACCAAAAATTTTACAGCCTTTCAGTCAGTGATATTTTGTTAGCCCATTTTTTGTTGCTTATAACAGAATGCCTGAAACTGGTATTCTAAATACGATATGATTTATAGAGAAGAGGAATTTCTTTCCCACAGTTATGGAAGCTGAGAAGTCCAAGGTCGAGAGAGCACATCTGGTGTAGAATTTCTTCCTGGTGGGGACTCCCTGCAGAGTCGCAAGGTGTTGCAAGGCATCACATGACATTCCAGCTCAGTTCTCTCTTCCTCTTCTTATAAAGCCACCAGTCCCACCTCCATGATAGCCCATTAATCAATTAACCCATTAATTCATGAATCCCTCATGACTCAATCACCTCTTATTGGCCTGACCTCTCAATCCTGCCCCATTGAAGATAAATTTTAACATGAGTTTTGGAGGGGATAAATATTCATACTATAGCAGATATGTTACTTCTAAGACTCATTGTCAATGCTATTTTTCATCTAATCATTTCTAAAGAAGAACATTAAGATTGTTCCTTGTATAGAGTTGCTGAGAAAATTAAATAAATTAGTAAAAGAAAAAGAAATGTTTAATGCCTGATACACAAATAAGTGCTAAATAGATGTTAATTATTATTACTTCCTAATTTCATGTCTGCTAGTGATAGGGACACTAAGCAAGCTGTCCCTGTCCTCCACATGCAAAGAAAAAACCAAATGCAACAAAGTGTTAGCAGGTGCTATGATAGACATATTTAGTAGATACATGGAAGGCACATAAGAGGGAGTGATCAGGTCGGGCGCCGTGGTTCACGCCTGTAATGCCAGCACTTTGGGAGTCTGAGGCAGGTGGATCACTTGAGGTCAGAAGTTTGAGACCAGCCTGGTCAACATGGTGAAACTCCATCTCTACTAAACATACAAAAATTAGCTAAGTATGGTGGCACGTGCCTGTAGTCCCAGCTACTGGTGAGGCTGAGGTGAGAGAATCCTTTGAATCTGGGAGGCAGAGGTTGCAGTGAGCCAAGATCGTGCCACGGCACTCTAGCCTTGGCCACAGAGCGAGACTCTGTCTGGAAAAAAAAAAAAAAAAAAAAAAGAGGGAATATCAGTTCTCTTTGAGCACTTTCTTCTTCAAATACAGACCTTCAGCAACTATATTAGTAATATATGACCTCATACACTCCTCATGTGTGATTGACCCGGGGTTGGAAACTCATCTCAGTATGGGTCCATCAAATCCTTTATTCTAGGAATTTAGATTTGAAATTTTGATACATTTATCAGTCTGAGATGTTCACTTGAGCCAAGGATGTAAAATGAAGTGCTTTAAGGTTGTCATCTGCAAAAGAACTAGGATAGACCTGTCTACAGAGAAAAATAAAACAGAGGACAGGCAGAGAGAGAGTTCAGATGTCTCCAGAGAGACACAGGATCCAGCTCTCTGTAGCTCTAATGACTTCCCAATACTTGGTTCGAGGTCTGAGAATGTTCTGAACAATATCCTTGCCCTTGAGTTTTGAGAAATATCCCTGCATCCTTATAATAAATTTCCTCTCCTTGCTAAATCTTGCCTCTGTGAATTTGTTATTTGCCACTAAAGTAATCTTGGCTTAGACACTGGATAAGCTCCAACATTAACTTCCCACCTAATATTTATCCTGAATAATTAAAATTTTATTCTTTTAAATATTTGCATACCACAGATATGTAATGCAATTTTTTATTTTTATTTTTATTTTTATTTGAGACGGAGTCTGGCTTTGTCGCCCAGGCTGGAGCGCAGTGGCCGGATCTCCGCTCACTGCAAGCTCCGCCTCCTGGGTTTACGCCATTCTCCTGCCTCAGCCTCCCGAGTAGCTGGGACTACAGGCGCCGCCACCACGCCCTGCTAGTTTTTTTTTTTTGTAGTTTTTAGTAGAGACGGGGTTTCACCGTGTTAGCCAGGATGGTCTTGATCTCCTGACCTCGTGATCCGCCCATCTCGGCCTCCCAAAGTGCTGGGATTACAGGCTTGAGCCACCGCGCCCGGCCTGTAATGTAATTTTATACTATAAATTGGATGCTGTTTTTCACCAAGACAGTAGCTGTTTATTTTGTCAGATATAAAAGGCTGTCAATCTTGATTCTTAAATTAAGAAGAAAATAGATTTCTCCACAAAGAAAAGGGTACATTTGAATTTAAAATTCTACAAATATTTAACTAGAACATTTTTCCTAGTTCATTAAATTAACATATAGGAATATGCAAATATATGTCTCACACACATAAATATATTAAGGTAAAACCATGACAGAGAAATAAAAACTCATCTAGTGTACAGTAGAGATCAAATAAAGAAGACTATCAAGTTTCTGGAAAGTCAGCACTCCACAGTCTACACATGTGTACATCATAGTCACTGTTTTTAAGAAAAAAAATATGGCTGCACACGGTGGCTCACTCCTGTGATCCCAGCACTTTGGGAGGCCAAGGCAGGAAGATCACCTAAGGTCAGGAGTTCAAGACCAGCCTGGCCAACATGATGGAACCCTGTCTCTACTAAAAATACAAAAATTAGCCAGGGGTGGTGGCACGCACCTGTAATCCCAGCTACTCAGGAGGCTGAGGCAGGAGAATCACTTGAACCCGGGAGGCGGAATTTGCAGTAAGCCGACATCATGCCACTGTACTCCAGCCTGGGCAATAGAGCAAGACTCTGGCTCAAAAAAAAAAAAAAAACATATATAATATATATATACACACATATATATAATTTTGTTAGTAACCTTTAAATTTAGAATGCATAGAAATTTTTAAGAAAGAAAATCATCTTTTTAAGAAAGAAACATCCTCTAGTCCCAGCTACTCGGGAGGCTGAGGCGGGAGAATGGCGTAAACCCGGGAGGCGGAGCTTGCAGTGAGCTGGGATCCGGCCACTGCACTCCAGCCTGGGCGACACAGCGAGACTCCGTCTCAAAAAAAAAAAAAAAAAAAAAAAAAAGAAAGAAACATCATAGTCACTGTTTTTAAGAAAAAAAATACATATTAAATCAAAATTTGGAAGTAACCTTTAAATCAAGAATACACAGAAATTTTTAAGAAAGAAATCATCTAGTGTCCCAGTACTGAAAGAAATTTCATTTGTCTATTTTTCTATTCAAATAAAATTTTTACACCAATCATAATGAATGCACAGGATTTATCTCTCTTCTTCCCAAATAATTTTTGAACTGTTTTCATCATTAAACCATCTCCAAAAATATTTTTTTTGGTGACTGAAAGATGGGAAGGTAGGAGTAGAAAGAGAAAGGTGTTTCAAACCCTGTTCAGCCACCCCAAATACTGTTTTTTAAATGCTCTCATGCTATATAAAAGCTTTGAGAAACATGGGACCAAGTTTGGTGCTTTTACATACATACAGATATTCCCCTACATCATGCACACATAGGGACACCATGGAGGGACACATTTCTGTGAGTGGTCTGCTGACTAAATAGGAGTAGAAAGGAGGTGAACATATCAAACCACTGTTCTTTTCTAAACTTGGGTTACTCCTATGAGTTCTTCTAATACAGGGGATTTATTTATGATTGTATGCCCCCAAAGGCATCTACCCTAAAGTATACATAAATGGTAAAAGAAATGCATATTATCAGTTTAGAAAAAAGTTATCGTCTTCAAGTCCCTCAAACCCTTTACAACTAGATGTGATTAGCTATTCCACATTTTGAGAGCTCCTAACCTGTCTCAATCTTTTTGAATATCTACTACGAGGAGGTTTTTTCATTGGCACCTCTGCTTTGAAGTTTGTTTCTGCATAATCTATTTCTGTTTTACACCAAGAAGTCCCAGGCATGATATTCAGCCTTTCCCTCAATTCAAAATGCATATTCAGAGAGAAAGAGAGAGAATTTGTTCATAAAATTTTTCATACTTCCAGCCCGGTGCAGTGGCTCCTGCCTGTAAACCCAGCACTTTGGGAGGCCAAGGCAGGTGGATCACCTGAAGTCAGGAGTTCAAGACCAACCTGGCCAATATGGCGAAACCCCATCTCTACTAAAGATATAAAAATTAGCTGGGTGTGGTGGTGAGCACCTGTAATCCCAGCTACTCAGGAGGCTGAGGCAGGAGAATCTCTTAACCCCGGGAGGCAGAGATTGCAGTGAGCCGAGATCATGCCATTGTACTCCAGACTGGACAACAAGAGTGAAATTCCATCTCAAAAAAAACAAAAATTCATACTTCCAGAAGAATTTACTGAGGATTGAGAGAGGGGATGTGTCTCAGAAAGGATTTTCATACAAATTCAAATAGCATGGTGGATATTGTCATACTTAAAATTCCTCTAAATATTGCACTGGTAATTTTCCAGCAATTGTTTTGCTCCTTTGGCCTCAAGTCATCTCCTTTCATCCCCATCCTATTTCTTATTTCTTCCTTTCCAAATTACTCAGTGTTCCAAATTTTCCTCCTTCTTTGTAAAGCACTAATAACAAACCTAAGAAGGGGATAAGCAGAATAATGACATGGTCAGTTTAACAAGATCTAAACTTGTGGTTTACAGAAGAAAGAATACCATAGGAAATTCCCTCTTCTCCTTGCAGAACACAATCACTTAAAAACAAGATAATGTGAAAGAAACCAAAATAACATGAAAGAAAAAAATGTGTGGTTCATCTTTGATGAGACTAGAGACAGCTGATATCCAAGCCATAATATATTTGGAAGAGAGGCCAAAACCAGAGAAGAAAAAATAAAGTCAAGAGAAAACAGAGAGAGGAGGTCTGCTGGTAAAAATCTCAGAATTAATCAGCAATGTACATTTCTCCTAGGTAAAAGACACTATACTAGTCAGGGTTCTCCAGAGAAAGAGAACCAATAGGTGATGTATATATGTGTGTATATATATGAATATATAAAACATGTATATCTTATGTTCCTATATATTAATGTGATATATATTTATATAGTATATATTTTAATATTTTATCTATAATCTATTGTCTCTGATTATATATACACACACAAACACACATACACACACACAAAGAGGCATATAATAAGGAGGAATTAGCTCATGCAATTATGGAGGCAGACAAGTCCCAAGATCTGCAGGGTGAATCGAGCAAGCTGGAAATTCAGGAGAATTAACGGTTTAGTTCCAGTCTGAGTCCAAAGACTTGAGAACCAGGAGATCTAATAGTGTAGTTCCCATCTAAACACTGGCAACCTCAAAACCTAGGAAGAACTAATGTTTCACTTGAAGTCCAAAGGCAGTCAGGCAGGAAGACTTCTCTCTTACTCAAGAACAATCAGCCCTTTTGTTTTATTAAGGCCTTCAACTGATTTGATGAGGCCCACCCACATTGGGGAGGGCATTCTACTTTATACTTAGTCTACCTATTTAAATGTTAATCTCATCCGAAAACACACTCACAATAACACCCAAAATAATGTTTGATCAAATATCTGAACACATCATGGCCCAGTAAAGTTAACACATAAAATTAACCATCACAGACACACACTGAAGTATGAAACTGAAACCACTTGTCAAAAACAGGAGACATAGCATACATAGACTAGTAACAAAAACATCTCTTTTGTTTCAAACAGTAGAGAAAAAAGAGCTAAATGATGAATAATACCGATTTGTAGGAAGAAATGCTAAACATTATATTAGCAAAGAAAACTCAGTAGCACAATTAAGGAACAACACACCATAATCAAATGTGATTTATTCCAGGAACACAAAGATGAATCAGTGTTTCAGAAAGTCTTTCTAAATATGGCACAAACCCAGAAACCATAAATAAAAGATTCATAAATTCAACCACTTAAAAAAGCTAAAATATCTGCACATTAAAACCATCATAAACAGAAACACTTTGGGAAAAATATTGCAACTCATGGCACTGAAAAATGACTGATATTTCTGTATTTATACCTATATTTCATAAATTAATAAGAAAAAGCTCAAGAGCCCTTTAGAAAAATAGGCAAATTTTATGAAGAGATGGTTTTTTGTTGTTGTTTTTGGGTTTTTTGGGTTGTGGTGTTTTTCGGTTTTGGGGTTTTGGTTTTTTGGTTTTTTTGTTTTGAGACAGGGTCTCACTCTGTCATCCAGTCTTGAGCGCAGTGGTGCAATCTGGGCTTACTGGAGCCTCACCTTTTCTGGGCCCAGGTGATCTTCCCCACCTTAGTCTCCTGAGTTGCTGAGACTACAGATGCGTGCCACCACACTCGGCTAATTTTTGTATTTTTTTGTGCAGAGACAGGGTTTTGCCATGTTGGCCAGGCTCGTCTCAAATCCCTAAGCTCAAGCAGTCCACCCACCTCAGCCTTCAAAAGTGCTGGGATTACAGACATGAGCCACCATACCCGGTTGGTTTATCATTGGGAGTTATACCTGATGTAAATGACGAGTTGATGGGTGCAGCACACCAACATGGCACAAGTATACATATGTAGCAAACCTGCACGTTGTGCACATGTACCCTACAACTTGAAGTTTAATAATAATAAATAAATTTAAAAAAAATAAAAAAATAAAAAAAAAAAGTAAAAATGGTTCTTATGTTGCTGAAAAAGTAGTCTCTCTCATAATAAAATAAAAGCAAAACAACTCTGAGATAATTTTTCACCTACCACATTGGTAAAGATTAAAAAATTGACACACTTTGACAGGCAAGATACATTACTTCTAGGAATGTAGTGGGCACAACCTCTATGAAATGTAATGTAACAGTATCTATCACAATTATAAATATACTTATCTTCTGACCCCACAACTTCACTTTTGGAATTTACCCACCAGATATACTCATTTATTTGCAAAACGATGGATGACCAAGATTAATCAAGGAAGTATCATTAGTAATATCAAGAGGTTAGAAATAACCTAAATGTCCACCAATAGGGACTAGTAAAGATATTATGGTGCATTCATATGATATAACGTTATGCAGCTGAAAAAAAAAATATGAGATCTACCACATCACCTAGGACAATACCTTGCATATAGCTACTAAATGAATACATTAGCGAGAGGAAGGAAGAAAGAAAGAGGAAGGATTCTGTGTATTGACATAAAGTAACCTCAAAGATATATTGTTAAGTGAAAAAAGTAAGGTACAGAAAAATATGTATAGTATCCATTTAAAGATGAAAATGGCTTATTAATATATTTGCTTTATTGAGTATATAATATCTCAAGAAGGGTATATTCAAAACTAATACCAGTGACCAGGAAACTCAGGGACTGAGGCATAGGAATTGAAGAGATAGTGTTTGCATTTCAAATTCTTAACCATAGAAATGTATATCACCAAAAAGTATAATTAAAACATTTTAAATAATTTTAAATACAAAAAATAGAATCTATGTTTATTAGAAGGTGATTTTGATTATAAATATATGTTAGCTGCAAAAGAAACTACTAAGCAACTCCCTCCACCTAGACCTAAGTCTAAACCCATACAAAAGCATTATAAATAGGCAGATGAGATACTTACGTCCACTTTATTAGACTGTTCCACTGCAGTCCTCTTTTGGTATCTATCACTGCTGGAAATCTTTTGTTTGGTACTTACCCATTGTCCACCCTTGCTTGTGTTCAGCAGGATATTTGAAGGAAAAAAAGACAGTGAGATCTGGATACAGATGCTCTCACACTTAGAATGGGGTTATGTCTCCATAAACCCATCATTAAGTTGAACATATTGTAAGTCAAAAATGCACTTACACCTAACCTATCCAACATCATAGCCTACTGTAACTACTCAGAACACTTCCATTAGCCTACAGTTGGGCAAAATCATCTAACTCAAAGCCTGCTTTATAATAAAGTGTTGAATATCTCACATAATTTATGGAACATGGCACACAGTAGAGTACAGTATTAGTTGTTAATGGTGGTGGGCAAGTAGCTGACTGAAAGCAGCAGCTCACTGTCACCTCCAACATCGTGATAGAGTGAGTGTTACTAGCTTAGGAAAATATCAAAATCTAACAGTCAAAGTATGATTTCTGCTCGATGTGTATTGCTTTTGTGCCATCATGAAGTCAAAAAAGTCTTAAGCCGAGTCATTGTAAGTCAGGCACCATCTGTATTTTCCTAAATTCTACCCTTCCAAGGCATCCCAGGAAGAGCTGCCTTTGTCCACCATGGACTACAGCTCCTGTCAGCAAGCCCCTCCCACACAGCCTGCTGTGTGTCCACATTCCAGTAGCAGCTTCTTCGTGTCCCTCTCTCCACCCCCACCACATCATTCAATTGTAGAGATGGTAGCAGTCCCATTATTATGAGAACCAGATTATTGCTGTATTCTTTGTAGGTTCCTTGTACCCCAGCCACAGCTTTGTAAATACAGTCAGCCCTCCATATCCAGGTATTCTACATCCATGATTCAACTAAACATGTATCAAAAATATTCTAAAAAGTGGACAGTTGCATATGTACTGAACATGAACAGACTTCCTTTTCTCGTCCATATTCCCTAGACAATACAGTACAACAACTATTTATAGGGTATTTACATTGTATTGGGTATTATAAAACTTACTGTAATCTGGAGATGATTTAAAGTATATGGGACAGGCTGGGCCCAGTGACTCATGCCTGTAATCCCAGCATTTTGGGAGGGCAAGGAGGGTGGATTACCTGAGATCAGGAGTTTGAGACAACCCTGGCCAACACAGTGAAACCCCATCTCTACCAAAAATACAAAAATCAGCTGGGCATGGTGGTGCATATCTGTAGTCCCAGCTACTCAGGAGAATTGCTTGAACCCGGGAGGCAGAGGTTGCAGTGAGTTGAGATCATGCCACTGCACTCCAGCCAGGGCAACAGAGCAAGACTCTGTCTCAAAAAATAATAATGATAATAAATAAATAAAGTCTATGGGACAATGTATAGGCTGTATGCAAATACTATGCCATTTTATATAAGGGACTTGAGCATCTGTGGATTTTGGTATCTGCCAGGGTCCTGGAACCAATCCCTTAAAGATGCCAGGGGATAACTATAGCTCCTTTTTACAACTCATCTCAAATTATACACTTAGAGTATGCCATTTCATTCCAGGCCCTAACTGATAAATCATTTCAACCCTTGTAATTAGTTCTTAAACTAATATTTGCATGTTTTATCTCAACTCTTTGCTCCTCTTTTTCCCAAGTTGCAATTCAAAATTCATTTAACCTCAAACTGATATTCTTTCTTTAAATTTCATAACACTTACTAAAATACATGCAGAATCCTAGCTGTATTCATTTTCACCTGTATCTTTTCAGCATTCAAATTATTTTAAGTTTGGAAGATCATTGTTGAAAGAGATTTTTTTCATCTCCTCCTCATAAGTCAGAAAAAAATTTGTGGCCCCAGGTGGTTTACAGTCTGGCTTAACAAAGTGAGTGACCAGGATGGAAAGTTAGACCTATGGTAGGCAGCAGGGCCAACTTCATAGTCATGTGACCTGGACAATCAGCAGGACCCACACTTAAAAGAGCCCCAGACTTGGTTTAATTCACTGCTATCATCATCTTGAAAATATTAATATTCTTTGAACAAAGAGCTCTGCATTTTTATTTAACATTGAGTCCCACAAAATCATGATAGGCAGCTTTTAAGATGGTTTTTAATGGTAAGCTGCCTTTAAGATGAGTGGGGATGGGGAAAACAAAGATGGTTCCTAATGGTCCTCATTTCCTGGTATTCATAGCCTTGTATAATCCTCTGCCCTTGAGTGTGAGCTGGACCTACTGACTCAACTTCTAACAAACAGAGTACCAACAGTGATGAAATGTCACTTCCAGGATTAGGTTTCATAGACTGTGACTTCTATTTTGTGTTTTTCTTTCTTTCTCTCTCTCTCTCTCTCTCTCTCTCTCTCTCTCTCTCTCTCTCTCTCTGTCACACACACATACACACACACACATACACATTCTAAGGAAGTTAGCTGCCATGTTGTAAGCTATCCTATGAAAGAGGCCTACATGACAACAAATCATAGTCTTTAGTGAACAACCAGTGAAAAGCTGAGGCCTGCCAACAGCCATGACAGTGAGCTTGGAAGCATATCATCCCCCAGTCAAGGCTTCAGACAAGACTGTAGTCCCACCTAACACCTTGTTTGCAGCCTATGAGAAATCTTGAGACTGAGGCACCCAGATAAGCTGTACCTGGACTCCTGACCCAAAGAAGCTGTGAGATAATAAACGATTTTTGTTTAAGCTGTTAGTAGCTTAAATTTAGATTTTGGGGTAGTGCATTATGCAGGAGTAGATAACTAATACAAATCCCCAAGGTAAGCTTATTGCCATATGAAGTTCTTAAATAGATTATACAATTTTAAATGCAGACATTACAAAAATATAGCACTTTCATTCATTGTTAAAACTCAGAGAATCTGGTCTACACTTGATTTCTAATGCAATCTCAGTTTTTGCTGGATCACAAGTAGTCTATTGCCCTTTGACAAAACCTCAGCAAAGTAACAACAGTGTCCTCCCCTAACCTTTCCAACCACATCCATTGATGAAGAAATGTGTACCTTAACAAAGTACATTTCATTTCATTAAGTACCAAAGCACACACTTACTTTTGCTTTCCTGGATGGGTACAACAGAGTGAAATGTTTCCTGAGCTCTGGGCTAGTGAGTAGAAAAACTACACACTGCTTCCCCTCCCCAAGTTTGTTTCAGGTAAATCTCTGTGATTTCTACACCATTAACACTATTTTTTAGTGCTGTATTTTTGTTTCAAATAAATTAGTTTAATTATTTTCCAAAAGATAAACAACATGAAATTCCAAAACTACTAGCAGATGCTAAAACAAGTTTTCCCAGGCTTGCAGGAGAACAAACAGTCTGGTAACCGAAGGTATGATCTAGATCTGGTTAAAATCATAAACCCCAAATTGTATGTTAATCACATTGCCCCTGTAGTTCTTCTGAAATGCAATTATTTCTATGCAGTTTTCTCAGGCTATCTCTAAGTAAATGACCCAATATGCCAAAGCAACTCATCCTCTAAAAAGAATTCAGCTAATTTGAAACATCGACATAGGCTAAAGATAAACCACAAACACAAGTATCATGTCCTAAAATAGACTTCATCAATCTTCTATCAACACTGAACTGTATTTTCAATTTCTTGTTTTTAATCTCTTACAGTGCCTAATCCAGTCCTAAAGAAAATATTTACTAGTAAACAAGTATGGAAAGAAGGAAGGTAAATAGGGGAAGGAAGGAGGATTTTATGGGTTTGAAAGATAAGTATTCTCTTAACATTTCCTTACAATTTACTAAGTGTTATGGTCCGAATATGTCCTCCAAACTTCATGTATTAGAAACTTAATCCCCAGTGCCTTCTGTGGGGGAAGCATTTAGGTCATGAGGGCTCCATCATCATGAATGAACTGATGTTGTTATAAAAGGGCTTGACAGGCCAGGCTATGGCAGCTCACACCTGTACTCCCAGCACTTTGAGAAGCCAAGGCAGGTGGATCACTTGAAACCAGGAGTTGGAGACCAGCCTGGCCAACATGGCAAAATCCCATCTCTACTAAAAATATAAAAATTAGCTGGGTGTGGTGGTGCATACCTGTAATCCCAGCTACTCTGGAGGTTGAGGTTCAAGAATCGCTTGAACCCGGGAGGCAGAAGTTGCAGTGAGCCAAGATCATGCCACTGCACTCTAGCCTGGGCGACAGAGTGAGACTCTGTCTCAAAAAAAAAAAAGTGAAAGATTTTTGAGATAAAATATATTTTATATATGTATATATATATTCTTCATTTGATTATTTAATTATGTACTTCATGCTTAGCACGTTTGGTTCTGTGGAGGAACTTCAAAGGATCCATGAACTCTTTTTGGCTTTTTTGGTATCAGTAATATTTTTCTTATATTTAAAACATTAACTCATATTTCAGAAATCAATATTCTATTTGATTAACAGAAAATCACAAAGTCATTGCTCTGTTGCACAGTTTTTTAAAAACGAAAATAAAAAGACTTCACCACAACGCAGATAAACGAAGGATTGAGACCAGGCTACCACAGAAATATTTAGCCCTAATTATGTGACAATTGTAGACTTAAAATCCTGAACACAGGCATCCAGTTAAACACAGTAGATTAAAAATATAGAATGTATTGCCTCTCTCTCCTAAAACCACACTAAAACGACAGTAAGTAGATTTTTTTTTAACCACAAAGAGAAAGAGAATTTAAAAAAAGATCGCAGCAATCAACATTTTGGCTGAAAAGCAGATGGATGAGTGGTAACTGACTTAAAAAAACACACAGAATACTAAAACCTAGCAGGGTGAGGGAAATCCAGAAACAGACAACGGAATCCCAGAAATGCTCAGAAAATTGAAGCATCAGTTACTCTTGAAAGTCAAAGTTAGTACAGATGGATTTTAAAATAGAAAATTGATTTCTTTAAATGCTATATAGTTTGACAGCTTCCTCTCCCTCAGAAACCTGCCCCAAAACTGAAGCTACTATCCATCCCCAATCCTATAAGACAACTAAAGATCTGCTCTCTGAAGAAATGGAACTATAGAGATTTTAATTCAAGGACAAGATACTGAAACAGAATGATCAAGTGATCATTATTCATTACCAAAAAATAAGATCTCTGACCCCCATTCCCTGGGAGAATGGAGGATTTCTCCTAGCTCAAGGAAAATTACTTGAAGAGTCTGGTATTAGACCCTGCCAGATGACACTAGAGTAAAGTTTACCTGTGACTAGTTCTGCATACACATCCAGAGCTTCAAATCAACCTCACATTGCCTTACCATCCAATAGAAGCTGATAGCCAAGGATTGCCTGATACTTGAGAAGTCTCTAATGTGAATCAGTAATGAAAAAAGAAATAGAAAGAATTTGAGATAAAAAATGTGCAGACGGTGCCAGTGTGGTGGTTCACAGCCATAATCCCAGCACTTATGGAGGCCAAGGTGGGCGGATCACCTGAGGTCAGGAGTTCAAAACCAGTCTGGCCAACATGGTGAAACCCTGTTTCTACTGAAAATACAATTAGCTGAGTGTGGTATCATGTACCTGTAACCCCTGCTACTTGGGAGGCTGAGGCAGAGAATCACTTGAACAAAGGAGGAGGAGGTTGCAGTGAGTCAAGATCGC
The DNA here is from genome assembly GCF_047675955.1 of Chlorocebus sabaeus. Taxonomy (NCBI): domain Eukaryota; kingdom Metazoa; phylum Chordata; class Mammalia; order Primates; family Cercopithecidae; genus Chlorocebus; species Chlorocebus sabaeus. The sequence continues at coordinate 100,045,745 of NC_132916.1, read as the reverse complement.
ATCACTGCACTCCAGCCTGGGTGACAACACGAGACTCCATCTCAGAAAGAAAAAAAAAAAATTCAGAAGGAATAAAACATTAAAGAATGTTTTTAAATTCTTAGAAAAAAAGGCCAGACATGGTGGCGCATGCTTATAATCCTAGCACTTTGGGAGGCCAAGGTGGGTGGATCACTTGGGCCCAGGAGTTTGAGACCAGCCTTGGCAACATGGTGAAACCATATCTTTACAAAAAAACACAAAAATTAGTTGGTGTGGTGGCATGCACCTGTGGTCCCAGCTACTTGGGAGGCTGAGGTGGGAGGATTGCTTGAACCTGGGAGGCTGAGGCTGCAGTGAGCTGAAATTACACCACTGTACTTCAGCCTAGATGACAGAGTGAGACCCTGTCTCAAAAAAAAAAAAAAAATTTCTTAGAAAAAAAATTTTTTTGAGAAAGTATCGCACTCTGTTGTCCAGGCTGGAGTGCAGTGGTGCAATCATGGCTCACTGCAATCGCGACTTCCCAGGCTCAAGCAATCCTCCCACCTCAGCCTCCTGCATAGCTGGGACTATAGGTGCACACTACCATACCTGGCTAATGTTTATTTTAATTTCTTGTGGAGATGGGATTAAAAACATAAAAGCAACTTGCTCTTCTGCCTATGACAGAGTAACTAGTCTCAGACTAGCCCTCTCGGCAGTAAAAAAAACAAACTAAACTAAAAAAACTGGGCAAAATATATGAAATAGTTGTTTTCAGGTATTAGACAACTAGAGCATAGGATAGTGATTGCTAAGAAAAGGAAAACACATGAGGTGAGTGAGCTCCACAATTGACTAAATTTTCCCTTGGGAGCACATCCCAGACTATGACATAGAGAGAGGAGACCGAGTTCAATACAGAGGTCTCATTGCCTCTGAGAAAGCAGAGATCAAAGTTGAGAAGTTGGAACCCTATGGGGTAGGGTGCTAGAGAAGAGAGAGTTGTGTGGAGAATGAGAAATGGAGAAATCTGCATTAGAGACCCTTTAAATTTTTGGCCAAATACTAATAAAAGATGACACAATGTGAGGCCTGGCAGAGACTAGCTACTAGAGAGCCATGAAGAAAGGGGGTTCTGGAGGCCACATGCTTGAGAGATGCTGGAGTTCAAATGCCAGAGTAGGGACATTTCCGTTAGCCTAGGCATTCCATTGAGACCCCAGAAAATCTACACTTTGGAAGAAGGGCTGCTTCAAACCACCATGGCACATGTATATCTATGTAACAAACCTGCAAATTCTGCACATGTACCCCAGAACTTAAAGTACAATTTAAAAAAAGAAAAAGAAACTAGGAGAACAAAAGAAGAAGAAGGAGGAGGAGGAGGAGGAGGAGGAGGGCTGCTTAAGCTGTAAAGTAAAGGCTAGACTAGACCTGCCCTAACCACAACTTTTTTAAAGCCTCAAAATTATCAAGCTCATTTGGCGAGTAAATTAATTGTCTGCAAGAACAAAACACAGTCCTCTTCAAAAAAAAAAATCTGTATTCACAACAATGTACCAGCCAATGTCCAATATGAAAGTTTAAAATTCCTAGATATAGAAAGAAGCATAAAAATATTACCCATAAGCAGGAAAAAAAACAGATTTTACAGACTCAGAAGTATATATATGTGTATCTATACACACACATATATACACATATATGTGTATATATATGTGTATACATATATACATACATACATATATGTGTGTACATACACGTGTATATAGATACACATATATGTGTGTGTATATATATGTGCGTATACATATGTTTAAAGGGCCTAATGAGTGAACAGATGCAATATATTCTACCAATAGAAAAACTGAAACTTTACAAAAGAACCAATCCTGGAGCTGAAAAATACATCTGACATGAAAATTTTATCGGATAGGTTTAATAGTAGATTAGACACCAAAGAAGAGAAGAATCAGTGAACTTGGAAACAAAGCAGAGACAGTAGGAATTACTCAAATTGAAACACACAAAGAAAAAATGTCAAATATAATTATGAAATCTTCAGTGACTTGTAGGACAAAATCAAATGGCCTAAAATGTTGTAATTGACATACAAAAGAAGACAGAGGGAAGAAACAATGAAGCAAAAAAAATTTGAAGAAATAACAGCCAAATTTTTTCTAAATTTAATGAAAACTATCAACCCACAAATTCAAGAGGTTCCATACACTGAGCAGCATAAACTTAAAGAAAAACACATGAAGTCATAATCAAATTGTCAAAACACCAAACATTATTAAGGAAAATATTTAAAGGAGCCCAAGGGGGGGAAGCACATTATACACAAGGACAAAAAGATAAGAATTGTCGTTGACTTCTCATAGAACATTGAAATCTGCACACATCTTTCTTTTCTTTTTCTTTCTTTCTTTTTCTTTCTTTTTTTTTTTTTTTTTTTTTTTTTTAGATGAAGTTTTGCTCTTACTGCCCAGGTTGGAGCACAATGGCACGATCTCAGCTCACTGCAACCTCTGCCTCCCAGGTTCAAGCGATTCTCCTGCCTCAGCTTCCCAAGTTGTTGCTGGGATTACAGGCACCCATCATCAAGCCCAGCTAATTTGTTGTATTTTTAGTAGAGACGGGTTTTTGCCATGTTGGTCAGGCTGGTCTCAAACTCCTGACCTCAGGTGATCCATCCACCTCCACCTCCCAAAGTGCTGGCATTACAGGCATGAGCCCCCGCGCCCGGCCTGTATACACCTTTCAATAGCAGAGGTCCAATCTTTGGTGTGCTCCCAGAAGGTAGGCATTTCCAAATTTGAGCAATGTTTATAGAATAGATGAATTAGATAGCTGTAACATCTTACCTGCAGCCAGTGAAAAATATTCCCCCTGGAAATGTATTCTGTTCTGATCCACCTAATAATATTCCTCTTTTTTGAAATATTAAGGTGGGTGGGGATAGTAAGTTCCAAAGTTCAGTAGCAGAATTGGATATAAAGTTGAGGAAATCTCTCAGAGCATAGAAGAAAAAAAAAAAGGGAATATAGGAGACGAAAAGTTAAAGAAAAGTAAAGAATCAGCATAGAAAATTCAACAACATACAAATAAGAGTTCCAGAAAGAATAGAGAAAAGGAGTAAGAGAAATTTCAAAGAAATAATTAAAGAGTTTTCTTTTTTTCCCCAAGATGGTAGATGAAAGCTTTTAGCATGCCTTAGACACTTGGAAATAGTAAGGTATTGCATAAAGATTAACTTCGTGACCTTTAATTCAAGAAGAAAAATGGGAATTCACCAGAATCATGAAGAACACCTCAGATCCTGGGAAGGAGAATGCAAGCAAACAGACGCTGTGATGACATCTAGCTGTTAAAAGTAAGTGGGTGAAGCTGCGGTATGTGAGCAAGGCATAGGGCCTCCCTTTGTGACTACTTTCCACTGGAGAGCAGGGCAACTCAGGCCAAGGGAGAACATTTTGTTTCTCCCAAGCCCTGGAGCTAACTTGGGGAGAGACTTGGAGATGCTACAGGCATTTTCCCAGATGTGGGACAAAAAATGGAGTGCCATTTTCAATCTGGGCTCATACAGTCAGCCATTTCTTGGCTGACCTGGCAGCATTCCCACAAAGCATTTTAGTCTCAAGCCAGAGATTGGAGCACCTGCTCTGGAGCAATGTTGACCATAGCTGGCTGTTGTTACACCTAAGTGCCCCATCTACTGGCTTGTAGGTCAAACTGCACAGCCCAATAAAAAACCTGCTAACAAAAGTGCTGAGGGCTATAGAACCAAAGCCAAAAGACCTTACCCAGCATTCTCTATAGTCACATTCTGTGTGTGTGTGGCGGGGGGGGGGGGGGGGGGGGTGAAGGGACAAGCGGGGGGAAGGCGTGGCAGGAGATAAAAGAAGAATATTAAAGGAAAGACAGAAAAATAAACAATATTACCCACATGAAAATTATTAGAGGTGTGAGCATCTCTAAATTAAAAAAACAACAACAACAAAAAAAAAACAGGGCAAGAATTCTGACACCATGAAAAACCTGAATGTAATGACACCACCAAAGGATCACCCTAGCTCTCCAGTAATTGTCCCTAACCAAAATGGAAACTCAGAAATGACAGATAAGGAATTCAATGCATGGACTTCAAGAAAGCTCAATGATATCCAAGATAAGATTGAAAATAAACTCAAAGAAACTCCTAAAGCAATTCAGAGAATGAAGGAAAAGATGAACATCTTAAAAATAAATCAATCAGAGCTTCTTGAATTGAAAAACTCACTTAAGGAATTTCAAAATACAGTTGAAAGCTTTGTCAATAGACTAGACCAAGAAGAAGAAAAAATTTCAGAGCTCAAAGACTGGTCTTTGAAACTAGCCTAGTCAGACAGAAATAAAGAAAAAAGAATTTTAAAAAATGAACAAAGTCTTCAAGAAATATGGGATTATGTAAAGCAGTCAAACCTATAAATATTGGCATTCCTGAGAAAAAGAAAACAACCTGGAAAACATTTTTTGAGGGACTAGTTTGAGAAAATTTCTCTAATCTTGCTAGAGAAGTAGATATCCAGATACAAGAAATCCAGAGAACACCTGCAATATGCTACACAAAATGAACATCACCAAGGTATTAGTCACCAGACTGTCCAAGGTCAACACTAAAGAAAATATCTTAAAGACAGCTAGGGAAAAATGTCAGATAATATACAAAAGGAACCTCATCAAACTAACAGTGGACTTCTCAGCAGAAACCTTATAAGCAAGGAGAGATTGGGGGCCAATTTTTAGCATTCTTAGAGAAAAAAACATTCCAACCAAGAATTTCATATCCTGCCAAACTAAAGTTCATGAATGAAGGCGAGATAAGAGATAAACAAGTGCTGAAGAAACTTGTTACTACTAGATCAAACTTACAAGAAATCCTTGAGAGTTCTAAACATGGAAACAAAAGAATGATACCTGCCACCACAAAAACACACTTAAGTATAAGCCCCCAGACCCTATAAAGCAAACACATGATAGAAACTACAAAGAAACCAGCTAACAAATCCACAGTAGGTTCAAAACCACACTTATCAATATTAACGTGGAATGTAAATGGTCTAAATACCCCACTTAAAAGGCACAGAGTGGCGAGTTCTATAAAAAAACAAGACCCATCAGTCCATCTTAAGAGAACCATGTCACATGTAAGGACACCAACAGTATCAAAGTAAATGATTGGAGAAGGATCTATCCCACAAATGGAACACAAAAAATGAGTAGGAGTCTCTATTCTTATATCAGATAAAACAGACTTTAAACCAAACCAACAAAAGTTAAGAAAAGATAAAGAAGGGCATTACATAATGATAAAGGATTCAATTCAACAAGAAGACTCAACTATCCTAAGCATATATGCACCCAGCACTGGAGTACCCAGATTCATAAAGCAAGTACTTCTAGAAATATGAAAAGATTTAGACAGTCACACAATAATAATGGGGGACTTCAATACCCCACTGACAGCCTTAGACAGGTCATTGAGGCAGAAAACCAATGAGGAAGTTCTGGACTTAAATTTGACACCTGACCAATTGGACCTAATAGACATGTAATTAAAAAGCCAAAACTATACCAGTCATACTCTTGGACCACAGTGGAATAAAAATAGAAATCACTACCAAGAAGTTCTCTCAAAACCACACTACCTGGAAATTAAAGAACTTGCTTCTGAATGACTTTGGATAAACAACAAAATTAAGGCAGAAATCCAAAAATTATTTGAAATATATGAAAACAGAGCACAACATACCATGTCTCTAGAGTACAACAAAAGCACAGTTGAGGAAAATTTATAGTCCTAACACTTAGAAAGATCTTAAATCAATGACCTAACAACACATCTAGAAGAACTAGAAAAACAAGAACAAACCCCAAAGCTAGAAGAAGAAAGAAAATAACTAAAGTCAAAACAGAACTGAATAAAATTGAGATCCAAAAACCCATGCAAAGAATCAACAAAACCAAAAGTTGGTTCTTTGAAAGTATGAACAAGGTCTACAGACCACTAGCTAGATAAAAAAAGAAAAAGAGAGAATATCCAAACAAAGTCAGAAATGACAAAAGTGACATTAAAACAAATCCCCCAGAAATACAAAAGATCTCAGAGACTCATGAACACCTCTATGGACATAAACTAGAAAATTTAAAGGAAATAAATAAATTCCTAGAAACATACCACCTCCCAAGATTGACTCCGGAAGAAATTGAAACCTTTAACAGACCAATATGAAGTTCCAAAATTAAGTAAGTAATACAAGACCTACCACCACCACCAACAACAAAACCCAGACCAGATGGATTCACAACACAATACTACCACACATACAAAGAGCTGGTACCAATTCTATTGAAACTATTCTAAAAAATTGAGGTGAAGGGGCTCCTCCTAAATCTCGTGTCCTTCTTACATTGCAAAATACAATCAACCCTTCTCAACAATCCCCCAAGTCTTAATTCATTTCAGCATTAACTCAAGAGTCCACAGTTCAAAGTCTCATCTGAGACAAGGCAAGTCCCTTTGCCTATGAGACTGTAAAATCAAAAACAAGTTAGTTACTTCCAAAATACAATGGGGGTACAGACATTGGATAACCATACCCATTCCAAAAGGCAGAAATCAGCCAAAACAAAGGAGCTACAAGCTCCATGCAAGTCTGAAACTCCACAGGGCTGTCGTAAGATCTTAAAGCTCCAAAATTATTTCCTTTGAATCCATGTCTCATATCCAGGCCACGCTGATGCAATGCGTGGACTCCCAAGACCTTGGACAGCTCTGTCCCTGTGGCTCTGCAGGGCTCAGATCCCATGGCTGTTCTCAAGGGCTGGCATTGAGTGCCTATGGCTTTTCCAAGCACATGGTGCAAGCTGTCAGTGTATCTACCATTCTGAGGTCTGGAGGGCAGTGGCTCTCTTCTCCCAGCTCTACTAGGCAGTGACCCATTGGGGACTCTGTGTCGGGGCTCCAACCCCACCTTTCCCCTCCACACATCCCTAGTAGAGGTTCTTGATGAGGGCTCCACCCCACAGCAAACTTCTGCCTGGACTTCCAGGCATTTTCATACATCCTCTAAAATCTAAGTGAAGGCTCCCAAGCACCACTTCTTGTCCTCTGTGCACCTACAGGCTTAACACCACATGGAAGCTACCAAGGCTTACAGCTTGTGCCCTCTGGAGCAGCAACCTGGGATATATCTGGGGCCCTTCAGCCACAGCTGGAGCTGGAGCTGGAGCTTCTGGGACGCAGGAAGCAGTGTCTCCCAAAACAGTTCATTCCAAAACAGATTAGAGAAGAAAGCCTCTCTGCCATCTCAGCCCTGTCTATTGTTCCCCTTGTCTACTCTAACAGTCAAGCCTCAATAAATTAGAACTGAAGTAGAAACCAATAGCCAAGATGAACTGTAAGTATGTTCCTTGCCCAAATGTGGCACACTCAAATGATAAAATAAAGTTGTATATGTCACCTAATTTTACACAGGTTAAACCAAAAGTGCTGGAGTTTCACTTATTGCTAGAACCTTTGGAGTCTTCAGAAGTCCTGTTTATTTTATATACCTAATTACGCACTGTATTGTTTTCCTAAAAATTAAGTGAAGACACACTCTTCTCTTTGTTTCTCTTTGTTTCCCCTCATTTCCCTTCCTATTTCCTTTTCTTCCTATTCACTTTCATTTCTATTCCCTTCCCTTTGCTTCCCTTCCCTTTCCTTCCCTTTCTTTCCTTTTTCTTCTTGGTCTAGCATGAGGAAGAGGTGAATAGGATGCTAAGCAGAGGTACAACAGCTGCCAGTGCATGAGAAGAGAATGCAAGGCAGGGAGGAGGAAGCCGTTAGGAGACCAATCAGCAGCGTGCACACTGGCTCTGAAAGGTAAGAAGGCATTACACAGAGATGGTGAATGAAGGAGACAAGAGTTTGGGAAATAGATAGAATGCGAAAAATAAGTAAATTAATTGAGACAGTGAGTAATTAAGTTGAAAGTTACAAGAATCAGATTTCCCACTTGGAGAAGGCATTTACTTACATGGGGAGGGAGAAGATCAAAAAGAAATTGACATGTTGAATTAGAATTGGAGATATCATATGAGGACATGATTTTAAGATTTTCCTTTTTTTTTTTTTAACTTTTTGTGGAGACAAGGGTCTCACTTTGCTGAACTCCTGGCTTCAAGTGATCCTCCTGCCTCAGCCTCCCAAACTGCAAGGATTATAAGCACGAGCCACTGAGATTTTCTTCAATAGAGCTATCCTCAGATGGTTCCTTCCTTAGTGAGCAACAAGTCAGTTGGCATTTATGACCATGCCTATAGATATCCCAGTTGTAGTAGAAGAGGTACTAAAATATGTTTTTTCTTCTTTTTTTCTCTTAATGATCATCAAACAACTTAAAAAACTAAAAGAAAGAAAATATCTTAAGTAAAAATTTAATTAAAAAAAAAAAAAACAGTCAGGACTGACTAGGTGGCTGGCTTGACCCATGGAGAGGAAGGAATAGCAGTGTGGTGTGGCAGCCCATCTGAAAGCCACACATGGCAGGGGAGCACCTACCCCCAGCCAAGGGAAGTGCTGAGTGAGCCTGCTCCCTAACCTGGGAAACCATGCTTTTTCCACAGAACTGTGCAATCCATGGATCAGAAGATCCCACTCAGGAATCCATGCCACTGGGGCCTTGAGCCCCAACCACAAAGCCACGCAGATTCTCAGCACCACTCAGCTAGAATCGGTGTAAGCCTGCCAAGTTCCCAGCGAGGAGGGGCGGCCATCACCACTCCTGTGGCTGCCTGCAGTCTAAGCCATCTGAACTCCTTGGGGGAGAGGCGGCAGCCAACACTGCGAGTGTAGGGCCTCCCTGCAGGAACTCCAACTCCAGCCATGGGCTCAGGGGCAGAACTCTGATCTCCCTGGGCCTAAGCCCTTAGAGGGAGGGGTGGCAGTAGTCTCTGTGGACCAGCAGACTTAGTCTTTCCTCCTGCTAGTTCTGAGGAATCCAGGCAGCCCAGATAAGTAAGTTTCCCCCCAGCTCAGCATACCTCCTCCACCAGGGGATAGCCAAAGTGCCTTGTTAAATGGGTCCTGCTTGCCATGCCACCCAACGGGGTGAGACGCCCATATTAGTCTGTTGATAAAGACATACCCGAGACTGGGAAGAAAAAGAGGTTGAATTGGACTTACAGTTCCACATGGCTGGGGCGGCCTCAGAATCATGGCAGAAGGCAAAAGGCACTTCTTACTTGGCAGCAGCAAGAGAAAATTAGGAAGAAGTGATAACAGAAACCCCTGATAAACCCGTCAGATCTCGTGAGACTTGTTCACTATCACAAAAATAGCACAAGAAAGAGCAGCCACCATGATTCAAATTACTTCCCCTGGGTCCCTCCTACAACATGTGGGAATTCTGGGAGACACAATTCAAGTTGAGATTTGGCTGGGGACACAGTCAAACCATATCACCCCCCACCAATAGGGGTTGTCAGACATCCCATACAGGAGCGTTCCTACTGGCATAGGTTGGTGCCCCTAAAGGTCAGAGATCCCAGAAGAAGGAGCAGGCATCCATCTTTACTGTTCTCCAGCCTCCTCGAGTGACATCTTCAGATGCAGGAGTGAACCCCCAGTAAACCGCAGCAGCCCTACAGAAGAGGGACCTGACTATTGAAAGAAAAACAAACAAAAAGAAAGCAACAACAACAGCATCAACAACAACAACAAAAGTTTTCACAAAAACCTCATCCAAGAGTCAGCAACCTCAAAGATCAAAAATAGACAAACTCATGAAGATGAGAAAGAATCAACAAAAAAAACGGAAAACCCAAAAGGCTAGAGTGCCTCTTCTCCAAATGATTACAACACCTCTCCAGCAAGGGTGCAGAACTGGATGGAAGATGGACGAATTGACAGAAGTAGGCTTCAAAAGGTGGTTAATAACAAACTTTGCTGAGGTAAAAGAGAATGTTCTAACCCAATGCAAAGAAGCTAAGAACATTGATAAATGGTTAAAGGAGCTGCTAACTAGAAGAACCAGTTTAGAGAGGAACATAAATGACCTAATGAAGCTGAAAACTGCAGCATGAGAACTTTGTGAAGCACACACAAGTATCAATAGCCGAATTAGTCAAGTGAGAGTAAGAATATCAGATATGTAATCCCAGCACTTTGGGAGCCTGAGGCAGGTGGATCACCTGAGGTTAGGAGTTCAAGACCAGCCTGGCCAACATGGCAAAACCCCATCTCTACTAAAAATACAAAAAATTACCTGGGCGTGGTGCTTATAATCCCAGCTACTTGGGAGGCTAAGGCAGGAGAATCGCTTGAACCTGGGTGGTGGTGGTTGCAGTGAGCCAAGATCACACCACTTCACTCCAGCCCGAGTGACACAGCAAGACTGTCTCAAGAAAAAAAAAAAAAAAAAAAAAAAAGAATATTAGAGATAGAAGACTATCTTGCTGAAATAAGAAAGACAGACAAGATTAGAGAAGAAAGGATGAAAAGAAATGAGCAAAACCTCTGAGAAATGTGGCACTATGTAAAAAGACCGAACCTACAACTGATTGGAGTACCTAAAAGAGATAAAGAGAATAGAACCAAGTTGGAAAACACACTTCAGGATGTTATCCAGAAGAACGTCCCCAACTTAGTAAGACAAGGCCAACATTCAAATTCAGGAAATACAGAGAACCACACTAAGACACTCCACAAGAAGATCAAGCCCAAGACATATAATCATCAGATTCTCCAAGGTTGACATGAAGGAAAAAAAGTTAAGCGTAGCCAGAGAGAAATGGGCCAGGTCACCTACAAAGGGAAGCTCATCAGACTAACAGTGGATCTCTCTCCAGAAACCCTATAAGCCAGAAGAGAGTGGGGGCCAATATTCAACATTCTTTAAAAAAAAAAAAAAAAAGAGAGAGAGAACTTTCTTTTCTCTTTGAGACAGAGTCTCACTCTGTCACCCAGGCTGGAGTGCAGTGGCGCCATCTCGGCTCACTGCAAGTTCCGCCTCTCAGGTTTACGCCATTCTCCTGCCTCGCCTCCCAGTGTAGCTGGAACTACAGGTGCCTGGCACCGCACCCAGATAATTTTTTTGTATTTTTAGTAGAGACAGGGTTTCACCGTGTTAGCAGGATGGTCTTGATCTCCTGACCTTGTGATCTGCCCGCCTCGGCCTCCCAGAGTGCTGGGATGAAGGCGTGAGCAACTGCACCCAGACGAAAAAGAGAATTTTCAACCCAGAATTTCATATCCAGCCAAACTAAGCTTCACAAATGAAAGAGAAATAAAATCCTTTTCAGACAAGCAAAGGCTGAGGGAATTAGTCACCACAAGGCTTGCCTTGCAAGAGCTCCTGAAGGAAGCACTAAATATGCAAAGGAAAAATTGGTACCAGCCACTACAGAACACATGAAAATATAAAGACCAATGACACTATGAAGAAATGGCATCAACTAGTGTGCAAAATAGCTAGCTAGCATCATGATGACAGGATAAAATTCACACATAACAATACTAACCTTAAATGTATATGGGCTAAATGCCCCAATTAAAAGACATAGACTGGCAAACTGGATAGAGTCAAGACCTATCGGTGTGCTGTATTCAAGAGATCCATATCACATGCAAAGACACAATAGGCTCAAAGTAAAGGGATGAAGGAAAATTTACAAGGCAAATGGAAAGCTGAAAAGAGCAGTAGTTGCAATCCTAGTCTCCACAAAACAGACTTTAAACAAAAAGAGATTTTTTAAAAAGACAAAGAAGGGCATTACATAATAGTAAAGGGATCAATTCAACAAGAAGAACTAGCTATCCTTTTTTTTTTTTTTTTTTATTTGAGACAGAGTCTCGCTCTGTCGCCCAGGCTGGAGTGCAGTGGCACCATCTCGGCTCACTGCAAGTTCCACCTCCCAGGTTCACGCCATTCTCCTGCCTCAGCCTCCTGAGTAGCTGGGACTACAGGCGCCCGCCACCACACCCAGCTAATTTTTTGTATTTTTAGTAGAGACGGGGTTTCACAGTGTTAGCCAGGATGGTCTCGATATCCTGACCTCATGATCCGCCCGCCTCAGCCTCCCAAAGTGCTGGGATTACAGGCGTGAGCCACCACGCCCGGCTGAGCTAGCTATCCTAAATATATATGCACTCAATACAGGAGCATCCAGATTCATTAAAAAAAAAAAAAAGTTCTTAGAGACCAACAAAGAGACTTAGACTCCCACACAATAATAGTGGGAGACTTTAACACTCCACTGTCAATATTAGACAGATCAGTGAGATGGAAAATTAACAAGGATATTCAGGACTTGAATTCAACTCTGGATCAAATGGGCCTAATAGACATCTACAGAACTCTCCACCCCAAAACAACAGAATATACGTTCTTCTCAGTGACACATGGCAATTACTCTAAAATTGACCACATATTTGGAAATAAAACACTCCTCAGCAAATGCAAAATAACTGAAATCATAACAATCTCTCAAGACTACAGTGCAATCAAATTAGAACTCGAGATTAAGAAACTCATTCAAAACCACACAGCTACATGGAAATTGAACAACCTGTTCCTGAATAACTCCTGGGTAAATAATGAAATTAAGGCAGGAATCAAGTTCTTTGAGACCAATGAGAACAAAGAGACAACATACCAGAATCTCTGGGACACAGTTAAAGCAGTGTTAAGAGGGAAATTTATACTAAATGCCCACATTGGAAAGCTAGAAAAGAACTAACATCACAATTAAAAGAACTAGAGAAGCAAAAGCAAACAAATCCAAAAGCTAGCAGAAGACAAGAAATAAGTAAGATCAGAGCAGAAGTGAAGGAGATAGAGACATGAAAAACCATTTAAAAAATCAAAGAATCCAGAAGCTAGTTTTTTGAAAAAAATTAATAAAATAGCTAGACTAATAAAGAAGAAAAGAGAGATAAATCAAATAGACACAATAAAAAATGATAAAGGGGATATCACCACTGACCCCACAGAAATACAAACTACTATCAGAGAATACTATAAACACCTCTAAGCGAATAAACTAGAAAATCTAGAAGAAATGGATAAATTCCAAGACCAAACCAGGAAGAAGTTGAATCCCTGAATAGACCAATAAAAAGTTCTGAAATGGATGCAATAGTAAATAGCATACCAACCAAAAAAGGCCCAGGACCAGACTGATTCAGAGTTGAATTCTACCAGAAGTACAAAGAGGAGTTGATACCATTCCTTCAGAAACTATTCCAAACAACTGAAAAGAAGGGACTCCTCTCCAAACCTTTTTTTTTTTTCTTGACAGAGTCTCACTGTCACCCAAACTGGAGTGCAATGGCACAATCTTGGCTTACTGCAACCTCCGCCTTCTGGGTTCAAAAGATTCTCCTGTCTCAGCTTCCCAAGTAGTTGGGGTTACAGGTGCACACTGCCACACCCAGCTAATTTCTGTATTTTTAGTAGAGATGGAGTTTCACCATGTTGGCCAGGCTGGTCTCAAGCTCCTAACCTCAAGTGATTCACCCGCCTTGGCAGGTGCTGGCATTACAAGCATAAGCCACTGTGCCTGGCCCTCCTCCCTAAATCATTTTATGAGACCAGCATCATCCTACTATCGAAACCTGGCAAAGACACAACAACAAAAAAAGAAAACTTCAGGCCAATATCCCTAATGAACATCAATGCAAAAATCCTCAATAAAATACTGGCAGGCCGGACATGGTGACTCACGCCTATAATCCCAGAACTTTGGGAGCCTGAGGCAGGTGGATCACTTGAGACCAGGAGTTTGAGACCAGCCTGGCCAACATGCGAAACCCTGTCTCTACTTAAAAAAGCCAGGCGAGGTGGTGTGTGCCTATAGTCCCAACTACTTGGGAGGCTGAGGCAGGAGAATCGCTTGAAACCAGGAGTGGGTTTGAGTGAGCTTGCAGTGAGCCAAGATCATGCCACTGCACTCTAGCCTGGGCGACAGAGCAAGACTCCATCTCTATAAATGAATGAATGAATGAATGAATGAATGAATGAATGAATGAATAAAACTGCCAAACTGAATCCAGCAGCACATCAAAAACTTATCCACCACAATCAAGTTGACTTCATCCCTGAGATGCAAGGCTGGTTCAACAGCCACAAATCAATAAATATAATTTATCACATAAACCGAACCAATAAGAAAAACCACATGATTATCTTAATAGATGCAGGAAAGGCCTTTGATAAAATTCAACATCCCTTCATGCTAAAAACTCTCAATAAACTAGGTATTGATGGAACGTAACTCAAAATAAGAGCTATTTATGACAAACTCACAACCAATATCATACTGAATGGGCAAAAGCTGGATGCATTCCCTTTGAAAACTGGCAAAGACAAGGATGCCCTCTCTCACCACTCACATTCAACATAGTATTGGAAGTTCTGGCCAGGGTAGTCAGGCAAGAAAAAAAAAAAAAGCAAATTTAAATAGGAAAAGAGGAAGCTGATAACCAATTTCAGCACAGTCTCAGGATACAAAACTAATGTGCAAAAATCACAAGCATTTCTATACACCAACAATAGAAAAGCAGAGAGCCAAATCATGAACGAACCCCTATTCACAATTGATAAAAGAGAATAAAATACCTAGGAATACAGCTAACAAGGGACATGAAGGACCTCTTCAAGGAGAACTGCAAACCACTGCTCAAGGAAATAAGGGAGGACACAGATGGAAAAACATTCCTTCCTTATGGATAAGAAGAAGAGATATTGTGAAAAGGGCCATACTGCCCTAGGTAATTTATAGATTCAGTGCTATTCCCATCAAACTAACATTGACATTCTTCACAGATTTAGAGAAAAGTATTTTAAAATTCATATGGAATCAAAACAATCCTAAGCAAAAAGAACAAAGCTGGAGTCATCAAGCTACTTGACTTCCAACTATGCTACAAGGTTAGCTGGAGCCATCAAGTTACCCAACTTCAAACTATGCTACAAGGCTACAGTAGCCAAAACAGCACAGTACTGGTACCAAAACAGACATATAGACCAATGGAACAGAACAGAGACCTCAGAAATAAGACCACACATCTACAACCGTCTGATCTTCGACAAACCTGACAAAAACAAGCAACAGGGAAAAGATTCCCTATTTAATAACTTCTGCTGGGAAAACTGGCTAGCCATATGCAGAAAACTGAAACTGGACCCCTTCCTTATACCTTAAACAAAAATTAAATCAAGATGGATTAAAGACTTAAATGTAAAACCCAAAACCATAAAAACCCTAGAAGAAAACCTAGGCAATACCATTTAGAACACAGACATGGGCAAAGGTTTTATGATGAAATCTCCAAAAGCAATTGCAACAAAAGCTAAAATAGACAAATGGGATCTGATTAAACTAAAGAGCTTCTGAACAGCAAAAGAAACTATCATCAGAACAAACAGGCAATCTACAGAATGAGAGAAAATTTTTGCAATCAACCCAACTGACAAAGGTCTAATATCCAGAATTTACAACGAATTTAAACAAATTTACAAGAAAAAAAAAAAAAAAAACATCATAACTGGGCAAAGGAGGCTGGGTGCAGTGGCTCACACCTGTAATCCCAACATTTTGGGAGGCTGAGCAGTTGGGTGGAACACATGAGGTCAGGAGTGCAAGATCAGCCTGACCAACATGATAAAACCTCATTTCTACTAAAAATAAAAAAATTAGCCAGGTGTGGTAGCACACACCTGTAATCCCAGCTACTCAGGAGCCTGAGGCATGAGAACTGCTTGAACCCAGGACGTAGAGATTGCAGAGAGCCAAGATCATGCCAGTGCACTCCAGCCTGGGTGACAGAGTAAGACTCTGTCTCAAAAAAAAAAAAAAAAAAAAAAAAAAGATGGACAAAGGATATGAACAGACACTTCTCAAAAGAAGATATTAGTGCGGCCAACAAACATACAGAAAGAAGCTCAATATCACTGATCATTAGAGAAATGCAAATTAAAACCACAATGCAAATTAAAACTGCTGTCATCTCATGCCAGTCAGAATGGAGATTATTAGAAAGTCAAGAAACAACAGGTGCTGGTGAGGATGTGGAGAAATAGGAATGCTTTTACATTGTTGGTGGGAATGTAGATGAGTTCAACCATTGTGAAAGACAGTGTGGCAATTCCTCAAGGATCTGGAACCAGAAATACCATTTGAGCCAGCAATCCCATTACTGGGTATATACCCAAAGGAATATAAATCATTCTATTATAAAGATCCATGCACAGGTATGTTATTGCAGCACTATTCACAATATCTAAGACATGGAACCAACCCAAATGCCCATCAGCGATAGACTGGATAAAGAAAATGTGGTACACATCCACCATGGAATACTACGCAGCCACAAAAAGGAATGAGATCATGTCCTTTGCAAGGACATGGATGAAGCTGGAAGCCATCATTCTTAGCAAACTAACACAGGAACAGAAAATCAAATATCCCATGCTCTCACTTATAAGTGGGAGTTGATCAATGAGAACACATGGACACAAGGAGGGGAACAACACACACCAGGGCCTATTGGTGGTAGTGGGGTAGGGCAAGGGGAGGGAGAGCATCGGTACAAACAGCTAATGCATGTGGGGCTTAAAACCTAGGTGACGGGTGATAGGTGCAGCAAATCACCATAATACATGTATACCTGTGTAACAAACCTGCACGTTCTGCACATGTATCCCAGAACTGAAAGTAAAAAAAATAAATAAATAAAAAATAAAAATACCCCAAATGCTAAAAGATTATTTACATTAAAATTATCCAAAGAATATAAAAATAAATAGAAATAAAATGTATTTCAGTGTTATGTAATGCATATATAACAATTCCATATATATGCAATATGTGATAAAATATACTTCAGTATAGACGTCATGTTGTGGCAAATGCAATAGAGAAAAAGAGCTTGCAAATTGAGTACAAGAAAAAACACCCAGTGGAAGTCGAAAACAACATTCTGGCTGGCAGTAAATTACACAGCTGGTGCCATTTGGGGAGTAAAAAGGAAAAATATATTTAAAGCCTGGTGATTTTTTTGGAAGACTCAAAAAAAACACCCTCCAGTTTCTTAAAAATAATTTTTTCTTAACTGGAAACCTCATGCTCTCTGTTTTCCTTATAGGCTTAATAACTCCAGTTGACATTTCAAGGAGATTTTTATTTTAGAACTTGAAAATAATATGATACTAAAAATCATATAGTATGATTAGGTGAGAATAGAAAGCAATGGGCAGGAAAAAGCCCTATCAATAATTCAAATATATTATAAAATGACAAGAATCTTTAAAGTACAGTAGTAACATTGGAATAAAAGACCATTAATGAAATAAAACATAGAGCATAGAAATATGCCCTGTTTTGTGGTTTAATATTAGATAAAGGAGGAATCACAAATCCATAAGAAAGAAGAAAGTATTTTTTAAAATATTGACAATTTATAAATTTTGGGAAAAAATGCTCACTTCACCCTATAGTTCCAATTAAAATCTAAACAGATGGAATATTAGAATCGTAAGAAATTAAAACCAAAGGAGAAAAGGTAAGAAAAGTGAACATCTGTCAAATATCCGATGAAACACGCTGAACACATAAGTAACATAATATTGACAATATAATAAAGTTACATGTATGTACCTTAAAAAACTGAAATACAAAAGAAAATAACAAGCTGGATAAAAACGTTAGCAGCAAAAACGACCAAAAAATGAGTTACTACTTTACAGAAAGTTTATACAAATCAATAAGAAAACTGCAAATGAGCAAATTATATCAGGCAGCAATTCTCTAATGAAGAAATAAAAGTAGCCAATAAAAAGTTAGAAAATGGCCAGGTGCAGTAGCTCAGGCCTCTAATCCTACCACTATGGGAGGCTGAGGCAGGAGGATCTCTTGAGGTCAGGAGTTCAAGACCAGCCTGGCCAACGTGGTGAAACCCAACATGGTGAAAACTGTCTCTACAAAAATTACAAAAATTAGCCAGATATGGTGGCATACGACTGTAATCCCAGCTACTTGGGAGTATGAGGCAGGAGAATCGCTTGAACTAAGGAGGCGGAAGTTGCAGCGAGCCAAGATCGCACCACTGCACTCCAGCCTGGTGACAGCATGAGACTCTCTCTGAAAGGAGAGAGAGAAGAGAGAGAGAGAGGGAGAGATGAGTTTTTCAAAATAGAAGCATGACTAATTTTACACCTGTAATCCCAGCACTTTGGGAGGCCCAGGCAGGCAGATCACCTGAGGTCAGGAGTGCAAGACCAGCCCGGCCAATATCGTGAAACCCCATCTCTACTGATAATAGAAAAATGAGCCAGGCGTGGCAGAGGGTGCCTGTAATCCCAACTACTCAGGAGACTGAGGCAGGAGAATCACTTGAACCTGGGAAGCGGAGGTTGCAGTAAACTGAGATCAGGCCACTGCACTCCAGCCTGGGCAACAGAGCGAGACTCCCTCTCAAAAAAAAAAAAAAAAAAAAGTAATAATAATAATTACTGTGAACTGACAACTGAAATAAACACCCAAGGGCAATGGCTCAGTACCATCGTTGTCACATATGCAGTGCTTCACTTTAGAAAACGTGAGAACTACGGAAGTGTCCAGAGAGCTTTTTAAAGACTATTACAGCACCAATTTAAAATTATTCTTGCCAGTTGTGGTGATGCGAGCCTGTAGTCTCAGTTACTTGGAAGACTGAGACAGGAGGATCTCTCGAGCCCTGGAGTCCAGCCTGGGCAACATAGTGAGATCCTATCTCTAAAATTAAAAAAAAATTAAAAATTAATATATAAAAGTATCTTTATTAGGTAATACGCATACATAAGGTACAAAAATTTTAAAGTAGAGAAAGCTGTGCAGTGAAAAGTAAATTTCCCTTCCACTTTAGTTACCCCTCTCAAAAGAAAAGAACTGCTACCAGTTTCTCAGAGCTAAAACTATCTTATGTAACCTTTCTTCCCCAAAACTTTTTGTATTTACATTTCAGTTTTCTACAACCTTAATCCACACACAGACTCTACATAGTGTAGTCATAAAGAGGACTGTACCACAGTACAAAGTTAACCCTCTGAAACAGGCTAATATAATGACTAGGAAACTGATAAAGCCAGCCTACTGTCAAGATGATATTAATGGGCTTTGGATACTATTCTTCAACATGAAAGATAACTCACTTTTATCAAGGTGTATTTTAGGATTAGATTGGTTTATTTGAAACAATCTCTATACCAAGGGGAGTGGGGTTAGCCTGAGTCAGACAATTCAGGCATGTCCCTTAGAGCTGGGGTCAGCCCTAAGCCATAATGACTATATATCGGAACAAGGTGGAAATTGACCTTATCGGTCAGCCTCAGTGTCCAATACACCAAAAATCTCTCTGTGACATTGACACAAACATGAAGAAGTCACAACTATTTGATTCTTAATTTAGAAAAACAATCAAAGTACACGACCTGCCTTAGACTGTGTGGAGAAAATAAGTATATTTACCTACACAGGGTTAGACAAAGTTATTCTATGAACTTAACAGAAAACTATTTAATTGTTATAAAATTTCCATAGTCTCCCCTTATCTGTGGAAGATACATTCCAAGACTCCCATTCCAAGATGCCTGAAACATGGATAGTACTAAACCTGATTGCCATTGATAACCTACAGGTCACATTTGACAGTTTTCTTTAAAAGTAAACAGGTGAACGGGCACAGGGGCTCATGCCTCTAAGCTCAGCACTTTGGGAGGCAGAGGCGGGGGGATCACTTGAGGTCAGGAGTTCGAGGCCAGCCAGGCCAACATGGTGAAACCCCATCCCTAATAAAAATACAAAAATTAGCCTGGCAGATGCCTGTAATTAGGTGGCAGATACCTGTAATCCCAGATACTTGAGAGACTGAGGCAGGAGAATCACTTGAACCTGGGAAGCAGAGGTTGCAGTGAGCCGAGATCATGACATTGCACTCCTGCCTGGGCAATAGAGCAAGACTCTGTCTCAAAAATAAATAAATAAGTAAACAGGCTCCCAGATTAACGGCCTAAGGAAGGTTTTATAATTCATGGCAACCCCTGTTCCTGAGTAAAGAATCTGATCATAAGTTTCTCAAATTGTTGATGTGCTGATTAATGCATAACCTACTGACACTGAAAGGACACAGATTTATTTCTGAATCATAAAGTTTTACTGACTGTCTTGCATGTAGATATTAATATTTTAGCCCATATGTTGCAACTGTATCCAAAATTGCAACCTCTTTATTGTATCTTCCAATAAAAAAAGCACAACTATGGTAAGAGGAATCCCCCTTCCTTCTCCTAAACTTTCCTACAAAAGCCCTCCAACTTGTGAGACTCCAGAATGCTCCCAACTTTGTTGTGTGTTTTCCCAGGTCAATCCTCATAGTTGGCTTCCAATAAACCTTTATCAAATGATTTCTACCTTAAAAGTTTTAGTTTTGGTTAACACCATCAATTGGACTGTGTTACTGTTCCTATCTACTACCCACAAATGTAAGGCCTTTTCCTTTTAACTAAGCACTTATCACTGTCTGTACCCATAACTTTTGCAGTTTGAGGTACAACAGCAAAACTAGCATGAAATTCTTTTTCCTTCTTCACAGTTTCACAGATATACTTGTTCTTACCATAGATCTTAACAACCTTGACACACAATTTTTTCTTTCCTTTTTGAGAACTTTCACTTTTTCACTCAAAGGAAGTACTTCATGGTTTCTCTTTGGCATATCTGAATTACCAACATCATTACTCCTGCACTTTGAGACCATCATTAAATAAAAGGGTTACTTGAACACATGCATTGCAATACCGCAACAGTCAATCTAATAACTGAGAAGACTACTATATGACTAATGAGCAGGTACCATATGCAGTGTGAAAATACTAGACAAAGAGATGATTCATCTCCCAAATGAAAAGTCATGAGATTTCATCATGCTATTCAGAGTGTCCTGTGTTTAAAAACTTAGGAATTGTTTATTTCTGAATTTTCCATTTTATATTTTTGGACCATGGTTGAGCACAGGTAACTGAAACCATGGAAAGTGATATCTCTAATAAGGGGGGAACTTCTGTATTCCATATTACAATCTATCGTCTAAAACTATTAAAGACACCAAAGGCAGCCTAATTTATCCACGTGATTTAACAAAAACAGATCAGATACTTAAATTTTTTTTCTTTTTCATTTCTTTTTTTTTTTTTCTTGTCATCCAGGCTGGAGTGCAATGATGTGATCTTGCTCACAGCAACCTCCACATCCCAGGTTCAAGTTATTCTCCTGCCTCAGCTGCCCGAGTAGCTGGGATTACAGGCACCTGTCACCATGCCTGGCTAATTTTTAGAGACAGTGTTTCACCATGTTGACCAGGCTGGTCTTGAACTCCTGGCTTCAGGTGATCCGCCTACCTTGGCCTCCCCGTGCTGGGATTACAGGTGTGAGCCACCATGCTCTGCTCTCAATAGGCCAATTTACTGATAACAGTAGATAAGAAGCTAATAGCACCAAATTCCTATTCCCCTATTCTTTCATGCCTCACCTCAGAGTGTGCTGTTCTTCTGAGAAGAAGAACAAAAAATACAAAAAGTTTTCGGGAAGAAAGGTTACATAAGATAGTTTTAGCTCTGAGAAACTGGCAGCAGTTCTTTTCTTCCAAATAGTCTCTCCCCTTCAAGGCACATATGACTGGCTACTGACACCACGTTAATGGCTCCTCCAGGACCATTGCTTGTCCATAGGCTGTCCATAAAGAATTTTGTGGAAAGGGAGCCGGAGAGCTAAAGTAGGGTCTACAGCTACAATTCAAATTTTACATAATGCATGCTAGTATGCTTCTCTCTATCCAAAATAGACACTTGTCCCACTCATCCAAGCTTCCTACCTAAGAAGCAATAGCCTTTACATAATAAAGACCCATTTATGGAACCAAATACCTAACTGTTTTATCTTGCTTAAGATGACAATGTTCGGCAGTATTTAGAAAATAAATTACTTTCATGAGCATAAAGTCCTGATGAGTACAAAATGTTGTCTAGCTCACTATATAATACATTCCCAAAACATTCCAAACTAAATTGTAACTTTTGCTTGTCATTTTCCCAAGAGGAGATAATCATAAATAATTCTGCCTAAGGAACTCCCATTAAAGGCCTGACACGTCTTCCCTTTCCTCTCTCCAAATCAGATGATCTCATAGAAACTTACATCTTCAATTTGTCATACTACAAATAATTGTTGGTATCTATTCTTAATATTATAGTCTCTGCTTTTCTTTTTTCAGTTACAAATTTTATTACATAGTGCTAATATATTTGCTGCATCGTTTTAGCAGAGATTTAAAAGAAAATGATTTATGGTTCATTGATACAGAGTATAATCAATCCTTTAAAAAATATTTTTAATTTCTTTCTTTTGATTTTTTTTTTTTTTTTTTTTTTTTTTTTTTTTTTTTGGCTTGTTTGTTTGTTTGAGACAGAGTCTTGGTCTTGTAGCCCAGGCTGGTCTGTAATAGCGCAATCTCGGCTCAGGGCAACCTCCGCCTTCCAGGTTCAAGCAATTCTCCTGTCTCAGCCTCCCAATAAGCTGGGACTACAAGCACGTGCCACCACACCTGGCTAATTTTTTTGTATTTTTAGTGGAGATAGGGTTTCATCATGTTGTCCAGGCTGGTCTGGAACTCCTGACCTCAGGTGATCTGCCCACCTCGGCCTCCCAAAGTGCTGGGATTACAGGCAAGAGCTACCGCTCCAGGCCAATTTTTTTTTTTAGTCGTTTTGGGGGAACAGGTGATATTTTGCTACATGGATAAGTTCTTCAGTGGTAATTTCTGAGATTTTGGTGCACCTGTCACCCAAGCAGTGTACACTCTACCCAACGTGTAGTCTTTTATCCCTCACCCACTCTGTTACCTTCCTCTCAAGTCCTCAAAGTCCATTATATCATTCCTATGCCTTTGTGTCCTCATAACTTAGCTTCCACTTACAAGTGAGAACACAGGATACTTGATTTTCCATTCCTGAGTTACTTCACTCAGAATAAAATTCTCCAACTCCATCCAGGTTGCTACAAGTGCCATTATTTCATTACTTTTTATGGCTGAGTGGTATTCAGTGGTGTATATTCTTTATCCAATTGTTGGTCAATGGGCATTTATACTGGTTCTGTATTTTTTTCAGTTGCAAATTGTGCTACTATAAACATGAGTGTGCAAGTGCTTTTTTCATATAATGACTTATTTTCCTCTGCGTAGATACCCAATAGTGGGAGTGCTAAATCAAATGGTAGTTCTACTTTTAGTTCTTTAAGGAGTCTCCACACAGTTTTCCACAGTGGTTGTACTAGTTTACATTCACAGCAGCAGTGTAAAAGTGTTCCCTCTTCACAACATCCAAACCAATATCTATTTTTATTTTATTTTTTAGTTATAGCCATTCTTGAAGGAGTAAGGTGGTATCTCATTGTGTTCCCTGATAATTAGTGATGTTGAGCATTTTTCTTACATTTATTAGCCATTTGTATATCTTTTCTTTTCTTTTTTTTTGGGGGGGGGGTGGACAGAGTCTTGTTCTGTCCACAAGGCTGGAGTGCAGTGGTGTGATCTCAGCTTACTGCAACCTCCGCCTCCCGGGTTCAAGGGATTCTCCTGCCTCAGCCTCCTGAGTAGCTGGGATTACAGGCGCTTATCACCACGCCCAGCTAATTTTTGTATTTTTAGTAGAGATGGGGTTTTACCATGTTGGCCAGGCTGGTCTCAAACTCCTGACCTCAGGAAATCCATCTGCCTCGACCTCCCAAAGTGCTGGGATTACAGACGTGAGCCACCACGCCCAGCCTGTGTATCTTCTTCTGAGAATTGTCTACTCATGTCCTTTACCCACTTTTATGTGGGGTTATTTGTTTTTTCTTGATTTGTTTGAGTTCCTTGTAGATTCTGGATATTAGTCCTTTGTCAGGTGCATACTCTGTGAATATTTTCTCCGATTCTGTGGGTTGTCTGTTTGCTTATTATTTCTTTTGCTATGTAGAAGCTTTTTATTTTAATTAGGTCCCATCTATTTATCTTTTTGTTGCATTTGCTTTTGGGTTCTGGGTCATGAACTTTTTGTCTAAGCCAACATCTAAAAGAGTTTTACCAATTTTATCTTCTAGAATTTTTATGGTTTCAGGTCTTAGATTTAAGTATTTGACCCACCTTGAATTGATTTTTGTATAAGATGAGAACAAGGATTAAGTTTCATTCTTCTACATGTGACTTGCTAATTATCCCATCACCATTTGTTGAATAGAATGTCCTTTCCTCACTTAATGTTTTTGTTTGCTTTGCTGGAGATCAGTTGGCTATAAGCATCTGGCTTTATTTCTGGGTTTTCTACTCTGTTTCATTGGTCTATGTCAATATCCCTGATGAACACAGGTGCAAAAATCCTCAACAAAATAGTAGCTAACCAAATCCAACAGCATATCAAAAAGATAATACACCATGATCAAGTAAGTTTCATACCAGGGATGTAGGGATAATTCAGCATACGTAAGTCAATAAATACATCACATATGCAGAGTTAAAAACAGAAATCATATGATCATCTCAACAGATAAAGAAAAAGCATTTGGCAAAATCCAGCATCACTTTATGATTAAAACCCTCAGCAAAATTAGCACAAAAGGGACATATCTCAAGGTAATAAAAGCCATCTATGACAATCCCACAGTCAACATTATACTGAATGGGGAAAAGTTGAAAGCATTTCCCCTGACAACCGGAACAAGGCAAGGATGCTCACTTTCGCTACTTTTACTCGACATCGTACTGAAGTCCTAGCCAGAGCAATCAGACAAGAGAAAAATAAAGGGCATCCAAATTGGTAAAGAGGAAGTCAAACTGTCACTGTTCACCAATGATATGATCATATACCCAGAAAATGCTAAAGACTCATCCAAAAAGCTCCTAGATCTGATAAATGAATTCAGTAAAATTTCAGGATACAAAATCAACGTACACAAATCAGTAGCATGGCTATGCACCAACAAGGACAAGGTTGAGAAACAATCAATAACTCAATCTTTTTTACAACAACTGCAGAAAATAAAAATAAAATAAAATACTTAGGAACATACCTAACCAAATAAGTGAAATACCTCTACAAGGAAAACTACAAAACACTGCTGAAAGACATCATCAACCACACAAACAAATGGAAACACATCCCATGCTCATAGACGGGTAGAATCAACATTGTGAAAAATGACCATACTGCCAAAAGCAATCTACAGATTCAATGCAATTCCCACAGAACTAGAAAAAAAATCCTAAAATTCATGTGAAACCAAAAAAGACCCCACATAGCCAAAGCAAGACTAAGCAAAAAGAACAAATCTGGAGGCATCACATTACCCAACTTCAAACTATACTACAAAGCTATAGTTACCAAAACAGCATGGTACTGGTATGTACTATCTGTTTTTCTAATACATTGAAACCAGTGTTGTAGTATATCTGTTTATTATAGATTTAATAGTTACCATGTAAGTTCAATACCTTTAGTAAACCAAACTTTCCAGTACAGTTTTTATGTGCATATAACATAATATTAAGACAAATCTAAATATTTCACAATTATTTGGTAGATAAATGTGGAGTCCTAACTGGGAGGAGGTGGGGGCACAGAGTCAAGCTGGTGGGACCAGGGTAAAGCAAAAAGAAGAAGCAAATGAGCTATAATACAAGTCTGCCTTTCTTCATGGTCCAGGACACATAACTGTCCTGTGCAAACAACTCACAACCTTCCTGTGACCAGTTATCACCAGACCCTCAGCTGATAGAAAAATTGTAAGTTAGCTCACTGCAACCTTGACATTAATACTGCACAAAGCCCTCTTCAGCACACAGCACAAGCTCCATTCTATAAAATCCTATAAAATTTCCAGCACCTCTGTCTCTTTGTAGTTAGCTCCTCTCTTGCTAACTTGCCTGTTGCTTTCTTGCAACGTATTTTCATACTTTCTCTAACAAATCTGTCTTTATTTATCTACAACTGTCTTGGTAAATTTTTCTTACCCCTACACTACCAGCCCCAGATAGTCACTGTTCATCCACCACAGTAAAGATATCATACAACTTGCCCAGGCACGGTGGCTCATGCCTGTAATCCCAACACTTTGGGAGGCTGGGGCGGGTGGATCACTTGAGGACAGGAGTTCAAGACCAGCCTGGCAAATGTGGTGAAACCCTGTCTCTACTAAAAATACAAAAATTAGCCGAGCATGGTGGCGTGCACCTGTAATCCAAGCTACTCAGGAGGCTGAGGCAAGAGAATCGCTTGGACCGGAGGCGGAGGTTGTAGTGAGCAGAGATGGCAAGACGCTGTCTCGAAAACACACACACACACACACACACACACTACTTAATTCAAACAGCTATTGATTACTAGATACAGTCATAAGAAACTACCAACATTTGATCAAAAACAGCCACGTCTAGGTATGGTGGCTCACACCCGTAGTCCCAGCACTTTGGGAGGCTGAGGCAGGAGTATTGCTTGAGCCCAAGAGTTCAAGGCTGCAGTGAGCTATGACTGCATCACTGCACTCCAGCCTAGGTGACAGAGCAAGACCCTGTCTCTAAAATTAATTAATTAAAAATAGCAATTCATTTGATTCCATCTTATTCCATAGTGATTTTAAGATAGCATACACAAACTGAATAATAATAAAAGAGAATGGAGGAGGCAGTCACCACAGCAACATTAGCAGTGCATCTAGCTCACAGAGCTCCAGCCAAAGGAGAAGTGGGGTAAGAAAGAAGGTACCATAGCTCATACAAAGCAAACTGCCTGCAAATCGACCAGTGGTAATGCATCCAGAAAGCAAATGGCTAAAAAAGCCACTCGAGAGAGGGCACCCTCTACTTAAGGGGTGAAGAAACCTCATCATTATAGACCTGGTACTGTGGCACTCCTTGAAATGAGACATTAACAGAAGTCCCTTGAACTTACGATTTGCCAAATTCCATTCCAGCATCTAGCGTGAGAAATAGCTCAGAACTTTAAAACAGATCTGCACTTCCAGAGCACAGCTATTGGTGTTTTGCAGGAGGTAAGTGAAGCCCATCTAGTTGACCTTTTTGAAGACACCCAACTTTTTATGCCAAAAGACATCCAGGTAGCATGCTGCATATGTGAGAAAAAGTGCTTAAGAATCCACTATGATGGGAAACATTCACTCTAAAAAAAATTCTCTTCTTCCCGTTATTTGTAGTTCTGAATATTATATTTTTTTCTTGGGGTCAAAAGGTACTTAAATATATGATTGTGAGTGAATAAACAGGGGACAGGAAACAGGTATTGGCAGTTTTTCCATTTTCATTTGCGTGTGAATTTTTAATATAAATGCCAGAGATGTAAAGTATTAATGCAAGTCAAAATGTTTCAGTGAACAAGTTTCAGTGTTTCAACTTTATAATGGTTATAAATAACCCTGTTAAAATTTTCTGGACAGTGCCAGCATTTTGAAAACAAATAAATGCTTATTGATGGCAACTAAAGGGTGTTTGTTGCAAGTTTACCATACAGTAGATTCCATCCATTCACTTTTCTAACTGAATTGCCCCACATGCAAGTACATATTTTTAATGTTGTCTGTCTTCTGTGCTATCCCTGCAAGTTTGCTATCAAAATACATTAAACTACAAAAAAGAAAGAGAGAAGAGATAAACCAACTGTTGTTGTCTAGAATTCAATTTTGACTGATACATAAAATGTTTTTCCTACTTTCAAGATTATAGAACATGTATGGTCTTCACATCTAGAATTTTAAAACCTTAATGATGGGCAAGGCCTGAAACATGAGGAAATTTACACAAAATATGAAAAAGTCCACAAAGACCACATTGGCTTTTCTTTTCTTTCCTTTTCTTTTCTTTCTTTCTTTTTTTTGAGACAGAGTTTCCCTCTGTCACCCAGACTGAAGTTCATTGGTGCTGGGAGGTTCACGTCAACCTCTGCCTTCTGGGCTCATGTAGCTGGGATTACAGGCATGTGCCACCACACCTGGCTAATTTTTGTATTTTTAGTAGAAATCAGGTTTCACCATGTTGGCCAGGCTGAGCTCAAACTTCTGCCTCGGCCTCCAAAAGTGCTGAGATTACAGGCATGAGGCACTGCACCTGTCCAGTGATTATATTTTCATTAGAAAAGGTGTACTTTTTTTAAAGAAAGGTAAGATAATACTGTCAAACTCTGGAGTTTCAGAGAAAACATCTAAACTGTTCTTTATTTGTTAGCTTAACATTATTTGAAAATACTGAAAAACACTAGAAAGAAAGTAATTTCTTCCAAACTAAAATTCCATAAAAAAGAAGACAAGCTGGGCACGGTGGCTCATGCTTATAATCCCAGCTCTTTGGGAGGTCGTGGCAGACAGATCACTTGAAGTCAGGAGTTCAAGACCAGCCTGGCCAACATGTTGAAACCCTGCCTCTACTAAAAATACAAAAATTAGCTGGGTACATGGTGGCATGCGCCTGTAATCCTTGCTACTGGGGAGGCTGAGACATGAGAATCGCCTGAACCCGGGAAGTGGAAGTTGCAGTGAGCTGAGATTGTACCATTGCACTCCAGCCTAGGCAAGAGAGTGAGACTCTGTCCCAAAAAATAAAAATAAATTTTAAAAAAAGACAAAGTCATCCACACCAACCCTCTAATTCCTTTCTTCTGACATAGTTATGCCACACAGATTAGCTCTAATACTTATAAGTTATGTTTATACAAATGATATAAAATTGGCCTGTATCCAGTGTGATGGCTCTGATGAAGAAAAAGATGGCCTATACCTTGCTTTTTCTTTTTCTATTAATTTTTCTATTAATTTTTTTAGAGATGGGGGTCTCACTATGTTGCCCAGCCTAGGCTTGAACTCCTGGCCTCAAGCAATCCTCCTACCTCAGCCTCCTGAGTAGTTGTGACTACAGATGTGTGCCACCACACCTTTGTTTTTTCTTCTTAATTAATCATGGATGCTTTCCTGATCAGTACTGTCAACCTTTTATAAAAGATGCTATAAAAGATATTTATTTCGGGGCTAGCGCATTGCAATGAGAATATGTGTGCTATAGTAAATTATGTGCATATTCAGGGAGGTAAAGGAAGGCAAGGGTTTTTAAGGGAAAAAATGAGGAGGATCACAGAATTGTTTTGACATCATTATCCTTGGCTATAAAGATCTGTAACAAGTGTGATGCCAGTGCAGGGTTGGAAAGGCAGTTGTTGGGCAGATGTCCCTGCAGAAGTATTTCTTGTGTAAGGTTGCAATGGATTTTATGAAAGATTGTGGTTTTTACAGTCTTTGTGATAGTTTTTATTATCAGGCATATAAGCATGAGAGCCTTTTCTTTATGACGTTCACCAGCTCTATTTGTCAGTGGGTTTTGTATTTTTTTTTTTTTTTGACATCAGTAACTTCATTTTGATTCTGACAACATCCACATTTTCCTCATTTCATCAAGATCTTCCTCCAAAAGCATCACTGATTAATCACCCTGTAGTTAGGTTTTGATGTCCCTCAGTACAGAATGGACCTGTCTTTGTTACTGGTCTTCTCTCATATTATAGGGAGTAACTGGCAACTAGGAGTCAGTGTCAAAACTCTTTTAGCTATGTTTGAGCATTAATAAGTTCTGTTCTGTGGTCTTTCGTTTTCATCTCAAAGTATTGGGTCAGCATTATTTTGTTAGGAGTTGTACTTCCGCAAAAATTTTACAGTTAACATACACAAAGTTTAAAAAGGGAAAAGACGAAGTAAAATTAATAGTAATATGACTATTCTAATTTGTATAATTATTTTGAGCCATTAATCTAGGCTTAAAGATAACCAATTGAATAAATCAAATGACCACAGGGAATTAGGTGAGACCTATTGTAACCAGGTGAACTACTTTCTTATTTTGTATATATGGGTCTCAACTTTTCCAGAGGAATTTATCCAGGTATAGCACATAGTATTGCCAATAGCACAGACATTTTCTTCTTTAACCAATGGACACTAAACAATTTTGTTGTTTTGTTTTGAGACAGGGTCTCTCTCTGTCACCCAGACTGGAGTGCAGTGGCATGATCTTGGCACTGCAACCTCACCTCCCAAGTTCAAGTGATTCTCCCGCCTCAGCCTCCCAAGTAGCTGGGACTACAGGTGTGTGCCGCCATGCCCAGCTAATTTTTGTGTTTTTAGTGGAGACAGAGTTTCACCATGTTGGCCGGGCTGGTGTCGAATTCCTGACCTCAGGTGATCCGCTCACCTCGGCCTCCCAAAGTGCTGGGATTACAGGCATGAGCCACTGCGCCCGGCCTACTAAACAATTTCTTAGGTTAGGCTTTCTTAAGTTACCAGCAGAATATACTGATAGTGAAATTTCAATTACATCATTAGCTTACCAAGTGTAAAAGGTAGCATTAGGAGGGGTAAGAGTCTAATTATGATATGGAGTCTTGCTTCAATGTCTTGAGAAAAGCTATCTACAGCGTGAAAACATCAACTGCTGCTCCTGGTTTATAATCTGAAAGTCTCTGGTCATGACACCAAGTGGCTTGGTAAACCTTTTGTGCGGCCCATACATCAGGCATGAGGTTTGTTTCTTAAATTTCATCTAGTTTTGACTTATAGGGATTTAGGAACAAAGAAGCTTGCTGCCAATTATTGAAGGAAATTAGGAGAATTCAAGGTCTGATCTAGTCTACAGGTAGATAACAAGAACTTGAAAAAAAATGCACAGAGCTACTATCTAATAACAGCTGTATTAAATTTCTTTAGAAATATGTCTTTTTCTCTCTACACTGATCATTAGGAATCTCAGGCTTAAAAACTTCTTGAGCATGGGAAGCCAAACCAAGGCAGACTTCAGACTTTATTTCAGTCTTAAGGTTCTTGGGTCTGCCAAGAAGTGACCATTTTTATTCACTCACTGTAAGGCTAGAAACTCCTAAAGCCAGACACTTTATGCAAACTCTTAAATACAACATTTTATTCAAAGCCTTGGTAAATGACATGGGGCACTGGCTAACACCTGTAATCCCAGAAACTTGGGAGGCCAAGGCAGGAGGATCCTGGATAACTTGAGGTCAGGAATTTGAGACCAACCTGGGCAATATAGTGAGACCCCACCTCTACCAAAAAAAAATTTGTTTTTAATTAGCCAAGCATAGTGGTACACACCTATAGTCCTAGCCACTTAGGAGGCTGAGGGAGGAGTTTCACTTGAGCCTAGGAGCTTGAGAGCACAGTGAGCTTTGATCATGCCGCTGCACTCCAGCCTAGATTACAGAGTGAGACTCTGTCTCTAAAGAAACAAATAAACAAAAACACAAACACACCCAAAAAAGACTTGGTGAAAAAAAAAAACAAACAAATTCAGTGTTTCCAATTACATCCTGTTTATGAAGAGAGAGCAAATTTTTCTTGAACTTACGTAAATAAAGAATACTCATAAATATTTGCCAATTTTTGGAAGAATCAAGTAGGGGAAAAAAGCAAAGATGTTTCCATCTTTATTAAAAGTATACTTTACCAAATTCTTGTAAACTATAAATAGCTTATGAGAAAAAAACTTCTTAAATCTGAAAAACAAAATATTTAAATAAAGAACCAACAATGGTTTAAATAAGTCATAAAAACATTACCAATTACTTAATTTCATGTAACTAGTTTATTGTTTTGCTTGATCTTGATTAGCAGTTTTATGAACTGATAAATTTCCTTATTAGAGGTTCTGAAGATTTTTATTTCATTCATTGTTCTTAAAGTTATTAGAAATCTGTTTTCAAGACTACTTGTTAGAGTCTTTTCCATGAAAAGTCATTTTGGACTAGAGCTGATTGCAAATGCTTTTAGAGAAGATTTCAAAGCAATAACTGTCGATGACAGAAACTTAAAATAGTCGTGGTTAAAAATCTGATGAAAGTTTGGCTGGGCGTGGTGGCTCACGCCTGTAATCCCAGCACTTTGGGAGGCTGAGGCGGGCGGATCACAAGGTCAGGAGATTGAGACCATGGTGAAACCCCGTCTCTACTAAAAATACAAAAAATTAGCCGGGTGCGGTGGCGGGCGCCTGTAGTCCCAGCTACTCAGGAGGCCGAGGCAGGAGAATGGCGTGAACCCGGGAGACGGAGCTTGCAGTGAGCCGAGATCGTGCCACTGCACTCCAGCCTGGGCGACAGAGCGAGACTGTCTCAAAAAAATAAATAAATAAATAAAATCTGATTAAAGTTCCTGGCCAGGCACAGTGGTTCACACCTGTAATCCCAGCACTTTGGGAGGTTGAGGTGGGCAGATTGCTTGAGCCCAGGAGTTTGAGACCAGCCTAGACAACAAGGTGAAACCCCATCTCTACAAAAAAGACAAAAATTAGCTGGGTGTGGTGGTGCACAGCTATAGTCCCAGTTACTCAGGAGGATTGCTTGCTTGAGCCCAGGAAGCAGAGGTTGCGGTAAGCCAAGATCACACCACTGCACTCCAGCCTGGGCAACAGAGTGAGACCTTGTCTCAAAAAAATAAACAATAAATAATTTCCCAATTGACAAGGAAATGTAGTTTTTCCATTACATGCAGTATTTTAAGATGACAATCAGGCTGGGCGCAGTGGCTCACACCTGTAATCCCAGCCCTTTGGGAGGCCGAGGTCAGCAGGTTATGAGGTCAGGAGATGGAGACCATCCTGGCTAATATGGTGAAACCCCATCTCTACTAAAAATACAAAAAATTAGCCAGGTGTTTTGGCAGGCACCTGTAGTCCCAGCAACTTGGGAGGCTGAGGCAGGAGAATCGCTTGAACCCAGGAGGCGGAGGTTGCAGTGAGCCAAGATCACACCACTGCACTCCAGCCTGGGCCACAGAGCGAGACTCCATCTCAACAACAAGAAAAAATAAAGAATCAGAATCATGACTGACAATGTCATATCAGAAGGATCAAACTTTTATAAATTTTATACAACTGTTAGAATACTCACATTAATACATATCCATACAAATATAAGTTTAGGAAAGATTTAACATAGCCACCAAAATTATGACTGTAACATATTATATTTTTATGAATTGATGTAACTTTTAGAACTTTTATATCAATAGCACACACATAAATGTAATTGAGGGAATATCTAGTATCACTTATTATTTTACAATGCTTCTCATACAATTTACCAAATAAGCCTAATTATTTAATATCTCTAAAAGATGAGAGACACAACTTTGAGGCTCTCCAGGGGCCCAACTGGAAAATCCCAATGTTAATTTTAAGTCAAAAAGATTTAGTTTCAGATTTTGATGATGTGGGTGTGGGGAGGACCTGCCAAAGATGTTAAAAAGTTCAAAACACTTGATCAAAACAAAATCACAGGTTACCGTAAAATAATA
This sequence comes from Chlorocebus sabaeus, assembly GCF_047675955.1. Taxonomy (NCBI): domain Eukaryota; kingdom Metazoa; phylum Chordata; class Mammalia; order Primates; family Cercopithecidae; genus Chlorocebus; species Chlorocebus sabaeus. The sequence goes on along the minus strand of NC_132916.1, from coordinate 100,012,331 downwards.
GCCATTAATTTAACCACAGTGACAAAAGATTTCAAAAGCAATACAGAAAGTTATATGGATGTAAAAACCTAACCCTTTTAAAGCTCAGTTTTTCTATGTAATCCAAAACCTAATAAAGACAAGATAGGAAATTATCTTGATAAAACGTAAAATCTTTGTTTTTTTCAGGCCAGTTACCAGAACACGCTACAAGAAAAATCTCTTGTAGCGTGATTGCTTCTCCTTATGGGAAGCCCGTTTAGATAATCTGGAAGTCAATCCTGATGAAAAGGGTACTTGAATTTAATCAGGCACAGGAAGAATGTGTCTAGGGTTAAGAATATGCATTACATTACACAGCAATGTAAACAAGAAAACTAATACCTTGAGTGGGGGAATACATGGCTCTCACTAACAACATAGGAAGTGTCCTGATTACACGGAACAATTTAGGCACATCAGTAAAAGCCAAGTGTACAGAACTGGGTACACTGGAGGAATACACTGTGTTTCTAAGCCTTTAAGATAAATACTTCAGTGCTTGCTTTGACAGCACATATACTAAAGTTGGAATGATACAGAGAAGATTAGCATGGCCATAAGCTGTTAAAAAATAATAATTTTCTAAAAATTCGAGCATCAACTGTAATAGTAGAGTTGGAAGAAAAAAAAGTTATAGAAATTGATGAAAAGATTGAAGGAGAAAGTTATCACCTCAGCCAAGAAAAAAGATACACCTGTTCAAAGGAAGAAAGAACAAAGGGCAATGATGTATGACCTGCAAATCACATGCAACAAGGTACAGCAAAAGTTGAACTTTTTTTTCTTAAGTTAACATTGAACTTCTAGGCTGAACCTGTGGCCCATACCTGTAATCCCAGCACTTTGAGAGGCAAAGGCAGGTGGATCACTGAGCCCAGGAGTTCGAAACCAGCCTGGAGAGTATAGGAGACCCTGTCTTTACAAAAATTAGCTGGATATAGTTAGTGGCACACACCTATAGTCCTAGCTACTCGGGAGGCTGAGGTGGAAGAATTGCTTGAGCATGCAAGGTCAAGGCTGCAGTGAGCTGTCACTCTAGCCTGGGTGGCAGAATGAGAACTTGTCTCAAAAAAAAAAAAAAAAAAAGGCGAGGCATCGTGGCTTACACCTGTAATTCCAGCACTTTGGGAGGCCAAGGTGGGCCAATCACTCGAGGCCAGGAGTTTGAGACAGCCTGGTCAACATGGCAAAACCCCGTCTCAACTAAAAATACAAAAATTAGCCGTGTGTGGTGGCACACACCTGTAGTCCCAGCTACTCAGGAGGCTGAGGCAGGAAAACTGCTTGAACCTGGGAGGCAGAGGTTGCAGTGAGCCAAGATCCCGTCATTGCACTCCAGCCTGGGTGACAGAGTGAGACTCCATCTGGAAAAAAAAAAAAAAAAAAAGTTGGTTGAACTTCTAAAATACAAATCTGAGAAGTTACAAAAAGGAAAAATTTTACCTTGAGAAATAAAATTATTAGTCATAATGAAAAAGATAGCATCAGGCCAGGTACGGTGGCTCACGCCTGTAATTCCAGCACCTTGGGAGGCCAAGGTGGGTGGATCACCTGAGGACAGCAGTTCAAGACCAGCCTGGCCAACATGGTGAAACCTTGTCTCTACAAGAATATAAAAAATTTGCTGGGCGTGGTGGAGGACGCCTGCAATCCCAGATACTCCAGAGGCTGAGGCAGGGGAATCGCTTGAACCTGGGAGGCGGAGGTTGCAGTGAGCCGAGATTGTGTCACTGCACTCCAGCCTGGGTGACAGAGCAAGACTCTGTCTCAAAAAAAAAAAAAGAAAAGAAAAGAAAAAACAAAAACAAAAACAAAGACAACATCTCCAACCTAAAACTTGGGAAACTAAATAGATCTCAGGAAGAAATGTGGCAGAAATACAAACTGTTAGCAGTTTAGAAGATGGCTGTTAAAGAAACAGATTTCAGAATCAAAACCTCTGGTAATTTTATTAAGAGCAAATGAATACTTTTTAAAAATCCTGTTGTTCTAACATAGGGGACCAAATTTGTTTAGTTTTGTATTAGTGTATTTTTAATATTAAAGCTCAATTTTAGAAAGACTCATAAACAATTGCCTTCTAATTACAGCCAACTTGATCATAAACAAAATTCCTCTCATAAAGTTCACTTTCACAAACCTTATCACAACCTTATTCAGACCACCGATGACATGCTTGAATTTTCTGCTTTGTCTTATACTTCTCTTTATTAACCAGTCATTTTACATTAGGACAAAAATTTACCATACAAGATTCTTTCTTGTACAAAATTATCCTTTTCTTTTTAACCTTCTTTACCAAAAATATATCCTTATATCCACAACTTTTTCAGTACTAATGGATCTACTTCACTGGCTTAAATAGCTGCAAAGCATTCTGCCAAAAAGATGTTCCATGGTGTATTTGATAATTTCTCTATCCTGATAATATATCTTTCCATACTTGGCTGGGCATGGTGGCTCAGGCCTGTAATCCCAGCATTTTGGGAGGCTGAGGTGGGTTGATCACTTGAGGTCAAGAGTTGGAGACCAGCCTGGCCAACCTGGCAAAACCCCATCTCTACTAAAAATATACATATATGTATATATATATATTTTTCATATACTTAACATTTGTGTGATTGCTGAAAACATTGTGGCCCCTCTACACTGGGGTGGTGAACAACGGTTTGGCAAACTTTGAGGTCATCAAAGCATCTTCTTGAAAAATATGAGTTTAGAAAATAGCCAACATTTGTATTAGACTATGTTCTTCAGAAATAAAAGAATCAGAGAAAGAAAAGCAGTAAGAAACTTACAAATATGTACACACACAAATTAGGGAGAAAGATAAAGTAATTATCTCACATGTATGTATTTATAATAAAATTATATTTAGAAGAATAGACAAGGAAACTAGTTATAAAATGAGTCTTTTAATCTCCTAAGGCAAAGGCGTTTAAAGTCCAAAGCTCAGAGTGCTATTTAATCCTTTTTTGTGTGTGTTCTGAAGACTAAAGTTTGTCAACCTGCAGAAGTAATGAGGCAGTTCAGTTTGCAAAGTGAAGTTAATGAAAAACACAAAATTCTAATCAGATTTAGTTTGGAGTCAGCTTTAAAGAATAGCACTTTCGGGCTGGGCGCAGTGGCTCAGGCCTGTAATCTCAGCACTTTGGGAGGCCGAGGCGGGCAGATCACCTGAGGTCAGGAGTTCAAGACCAGCCTGTCTCTACTAAAAATACAAAAATTAGCCGGGTGTGGTGTGTACACCTGTAGTCCTAGCTACTCGGGAGGCTGAGGCAGAAGAATCGCTTGAACCCAGGAGGTAGAGGTTGCTGTGAGCCAAGATTGCGCCACCAAACTCCAGCCTGGGCCACACAGTGAGACTCTGTCTCAAAAAAAAAAAAAAAAAAAGAACAGAATAGCACTTTCAGAAAACTGTGTTACATGCCATTACTGCATTCCTTTTGCTGTTATTAACTGGAGTTAAGAAGTGAAGAATAAATACCAAGAAAGAAAGCAGCCTTCAACAGACTCAAATAAATAAGGACAATACAGTAATGATGATCTATGAAAGTACCACTTTTATGCATTATTTCAAGTTTAAATGTTTGCTTCTAGGTCCACGGATTATATTCTACCTGTCGTTACCACATTATAATGATAATAAGAGACCATGAACCTTGGAGTCTAAATGGACTTCAGCTCAAATCCTAGGTCTACAGTTTTCTAGCTGAGTCACCTTGGCAAGGTCATTTGAACTTTAAGTCTATTTTCACTTATAAAATAGGAATAGCCAGGTGCGGTGGCTCACGCCTGTAATCCCAGCACTTTGGGAGGCCAAGGCGGGCGGATCATGAGGTCAGGAAGTCAAGACCATCTTGGCTAACACAGTGAAACCCCATCTCTAATAAAAATACAAAAAAAAAAAAAATTGCCAGGTGTGGTGGTGGGTGTCTGTAGTCCCAGCTACTTGGAAGGCTGAGGCAGGAGAATGGCAAGAACCCGGGAGGCGGAGCTTGCACTGAGCCAAAATCGTGCCAATGCACTCCAGCCTGGGTGACAGACTGAGACTCCGTCTCAAAAAAAAAAAAAAAAAGAAGAATGACAGTAGATGTTCGGTAAATATTGGTTAGGAGATCTGGATAGTATACCTACCAAATCATATAGAGAGCACTGCCTTTACATAAATAGCTATATTATCCTGAAAGTGTGGTTCTCAGATCAGCACCATCTTTGAGCTTATTAGAAATGCAAATTCGTGGATCCTACCCAGACCTATGTAATCAGATGGTCTGGGATAGGGCCCAGGAAACTGCTTTATAAGCTCTTTAGTTGATTTTTAATGCATGTTAAAGTTGAGAACTACTGCCTCAGATATTGGCTAGAAATGATTTCCCTGTGATCAATTCCATTAATGACCATGAAGGGATCTAGTAGTCATCTGCAGGACCAATTTATCTGCTAGGCACAAGAGGCACAGTGCCAAGGGCCCATGACATTTTAAAGGTCTTAGAAAAATGTTTTAATTTTTTTAATCAAAAGAAAAAAATGAACATAATGATAATAAGTATATAACAACAAATCCAATCTGGATTATATTTTATCTTTATACCAAAGTAGTTGTAAAATTAACTGATTTAAAAATTTTAAATGTAGTTTTATATATAGCATTTAAACTCTTGCTAAAAAAAGTTTGATATATTTCCTGTGGAGGAAGGGCCCCATGAAGTCATAGTGCTTAGGGCCCAGGAAAGTCATAATGCAGCCCTAGTCACCTGAAAACTTCCCTGTTCACTTATAAATGTTGACACTGAAGGTGCCTGGTAGGAACTGACTATGTGTAAGAAATGTGTGCTATTTTGAGGATATACTCACTTACAATTTTTAAAAGATTAGTTTTGAGATTCATTTAATCAAAAGTTTAAAATTGTAACTATTAAAATGGCTGATAAACAACCTACTAAAACCCTAGGAAAAAATCTGCAACATGGAACAGGGACAGAAATCATTGACTAAAGAGAAGAACTGGAAATTACAAATGAGCATGAAATATGGTAAGATTAAAAAAACAATAATAAGATAATCAGCAAGTTGAAAGTGAAATAGGATAATGTAGAAATTATGTTAGAACAGAAACTTATATCCTTATAACAGAAATGGATATACTATTTTCATATAATACTCCTCGTTTCATCTGGCACAAAAACATTTAGCCCTTGAAAAACCATCAACCAGTCACTAATTGCAGAACCTGCTATTGTCTCCTGAAACTTGTACTTAGTTGTGGATTAACTATATACTGCATGTCTCAGTGTGGTGTTTAGAAGAATGGGATTTGATAACTATGTTTTCAAAGAAATATTAAAATATTAAATTAAAATATTAAAAGTTGCTATTTTATTAATCATTATTAAGCTCTACCAGTATAGACTATGGGTCAGTTTATCCAAGTAGTTTTATATACAGCACTTTAAATTTGGCTAAAATAGAGGAAACATCAGCTATGATACAAAAGAATTTGCAGCCTTAGGGATAACATACACAGAGAGAAAACTTTGTTATGTGTCTATAACCAACTCAAATCTTCTTTTTGTCAATTCCCAGACCCCTCAGAGCAACTTAGGTTATTTCAACATCATAATCTTCAAATCCAAACCCTAGGTTCACAGCCCAATTGCTGGTCCCTTTTAGAGTATCTTTCCTTGATTTCTACCACAATGTTATTTGGGGCATAGACATTTTCTGAACATCTGAGAAGATTGTATTACATAGTCTTTAAGGAGCTGGGTTCTACGATCCTATCATCCTAAATTTTCCTTGGGAAAAAATTATTTTTGATCTATTGTATTATTTACTCATTAAGCAGATACGTATTAATATCTATTGGTGCAGGATTCTATTCAGACAAAAAGTGCATTGCAGATGGAGGGTAAAACATGTCCAAAGGCTCCGATGTAGAAAAGAGAAACTGAAAAACTGAAAATGGCTGGAGCTTAATGAAGAAGATGAGAATGCTGCAAGAGGAGGTTAGTGAGGTAGGTAGGGAAGGGCCTGGGATTTAGGACTTTATCCTAAGAGCAAAGGTAAATCTTTGAGTGGTTTTAAACGGTAAAGTGCTTTGATCTGATTTACATTAAAAAACCAAGAGGTCAGGCGCGGTGGCTCACACCTGTAATCCCAGCACCTTGGAAGGTCAACGTGGGTGGATCACTTGAACTCATGAGTTCAAGACCAGCCTGGGCGACACGGTAAAACCCTCTGCCTCTACAAAAAATACAAAAAAAATTAGCTAGGCGTGATGGTGCACACCTGTAGTCACATCTACTTGGGAGACTGAGGTAGGAGGATCACCTGAGCCTGGGAGGCAGAAGTTACAGTGAACTGAGATTGCACCACTGCGCTCCAGCTTGAGTCAGAGAGCCAGACCTTGTCTCAACAATAATAATTAATTTTTAAAAAGATTATTGTGGCTTTTGTGTGAGAAATGGATTAGAAGATGGGTAGAGAGAATAAGAAATAACCTGTTTGAAGCTATTATTGTAGTATAGCTGAAAGATTATAGTGGCTAAGATTGGTGAGGACACACTGGAACTGGAAAAAATGAATAGATTCAAGAGATAATCAGGAAGGAGATTTGATTTAAAAGAGAGGGGAACAGGAGAGAGAGGGAGCGAGAAAGGGAGATGAGTGATTCCTAGTTTTTTGGCTTGTGAAACCAGAAATTCGTGAATGACATGAGTGAATGACACTGCTATTCACTAGGCTAAGACAACTAGGAAAGGGGCAGGCGCGGTCGCCCACGCCTGTAATCCCAGCACTTTGGGAGGCCGAGGCAGGTGGATCACCTGAGGTCAGGAGTTTGAGACCAGCCTGGCCAATGTGGTGAAACCCCGTCTCTACCGAAAATACAACAATTAGCTGGGCGTGGATTAGCTGGGCGTGGTGGCAGGCGCCTGTAATCCCAGCTACTCGGGAGGCTGAAGCAGGAGAATCGCTTGAACCTGGGAGGCGGAGGTTGCTGTGGGCCGAGATCACGCCATTGCACTCCAGCCTGGGCGACAAGAGTAAAACTCCATCTCGGGGAAAAAAAAAAAAAATCTTCTACACATTTTACCTTGTTTCCCATTGCATGTGTTGTTGTAACACATGGTAATTACCACTAATTTAGCAATTTAACACAAACCTTTTCTGATAGTTCTGTAGGGTCAGAAGTCCAATACCTTTCTGATTGAGTTAAAGTCAAAGTGTCAGTTTTCCTTTCTGGAGACTCCCGAGGAGAATTGATTTTCTTGCCTTTTCCAGCTTCCAGAGGCCACACACATTCCTTGACTCCTGGCACCTTCCTCCATTTTCAAAGCCAGCATATATGCATTTTAAAAGCAAAGATTTATTTTTAATTAAAAAAAAATTTCTCCAAATGGAATCAAGCTGCTGAAAGGTTGTTTTTTTTTTTTTTTTTTTTTTTTTTTTTTTTTGTTTTTTTTTTAGGTAGTCTAGCTCTGTTGCCCAGGCTGGAGTGCAATGGTAAGATCTCGGCTAACTCCAATCTCCCCCTCCAGGGTTCAAGCAGTTCTCCTTGCCTCAGCCTCCCGAGTAGCTGGGATTCCAGGCATGCGCCACAACGTCCAGCTAATTTTGTGCTTTTAGTAGAGAGGGGTTTCTCCATGTTGGTCAGGCTGGTCTCTAATACCCCCGGACCTCAGGTGCTTCACCCGCCTCGGCCTTCCAAAGTGCTGCGATTACAAGCGTGAGCCACCGCGCCCAGCCTGAAAGATTTTTTTAAAAACTACATGTTGAAGTCTGTACAAATGGCCAGTTACCCACATGTGCCTATTACCTACACATCTCAGTATTATACTGTCACTGGCACAGACGATGTCATGGAACATCACAACAGGATTATGCAATAACCTCAGGCAACAAAAATAAATTATATTCATTCCACTACTCTTGCCAATCAGGAAAGAGTATTGGTTCGCATTAGGAAAAATATTTTAAAGGACGTTTAAAACAATAAGCCTTTCTGCATAGGCCTTCGTTAATAGGACAACTGAATTAGAACGGTCCATTCCCCAAAGACTGCACTTAATCATACCGGTTTTCTGCATCATTTTAATTGCTGGTGACTTTTCATGGACATTTAGCATAGATTTTTCCTCATTTTTGTTTTTTAAAGAACGATACTGAAAGACAAGAAAAATGCTATCAGAGGAACACACACGTAAAGGAGTTTTCAGTCGTGACAGTATCATCGTTTTCTGTGCTTTCCATATTTCCTTGAATGAGAATGTAGTTTTTTAATATGAAAAAATTTTTAAAGGACACGAAGTTAAAAAAAAAAAAAAAAGCCTCACTGGTAAGGTAGGGTATGGTTTTTTTTAAGTCTCAGGCACGTAAATGACAAGCGACTTCTTTAAAACACACACAGAAAACACTGCCATTTAAAGCTGACTGGTACGGTCTTCCCTAAGTTATTCTGAAAACTTCTTGAAAAATAAATGTAGACCACGAACCGTTCACCAAACATGTGACTCCGCTACCTCACTACCTTTTCTCTTCAGGTGGCTGCAGTTTAAATTCTAAGGCCTCCTCAAGAAATGACATGTTCCCATTTCTTCGGCATCTGTGGTGCCAGAGGAACAAACCATCGCCCGCCCGGCGCCGAGGCGCACCCGCCAGGTCTGCCACGGGGCCCCGAGCTGTGGGGATTTGGGCTGTACCGCGTCCAGGCCGAACCGCGCCGCCAAAGGCCGGCCCTGCCGAGAGCCCGGGCGGCGGGCGCCCACAAGTCACGGCTCGGCGCGGCAGCCAGCTCTGCGGGCGAGCCGAGTCCGGGTCGCTGAGGGGGAGCCGCGCTGGGGGCGGCGGCGTCGGGGCGGGGGCGGGAGCCGGGCGGCAGCTCCAGCGCCCGTGGGGGAGGAGCGGCAGCGGCGGCGGCTGGAGCTGCTGTGGCGACCGACGCGAGGCGGAGGCGGTGGCAGTGGCGGTGGCAGAGGAGACCCACCCCTGTCCACATGGACAGTCGCAAAGGCCTCCGCTGATGCATTCACGCCTGGGCGGGGTGGGCGGACGGCCGTAGCGGCGGCGGCTGCAGAACGAGTTGGGGGCCTGGAGGCGCCTGACGGTCGCGGAGACCGGCGCGGCCATTTTACGGCCTGGGACGCAGGGAGGCGTGTTTGTGTGCTCGCTTTCCTCCTCCTCTCCTGGGAACCCGCGGCTGGGGGACGTTTCTCGGGCAGCCTAGGTGGGCGGTGGATGGGGAGTCGTGGGCCGAGCGGAACCGGGCCCGGGAAGCGCCGTCGTCGTCGCCGCCGCTCGCGTTCCCCCGGAGGGGCCTGAGAAGCTCGGGCCGCGGGCCTCGCCGCCCGCCAGCCCGCGGACAGGCCCGGGCGCGCCTGGCCTGCTTTTGTGTAGGCCCCTCTGGACGTGGGAGCGCCGCCCGCCTGACGGCTGAGCCCGAGGCCCGCAACCCTGCGGCGTCTACCCTCCTCCGGCGCGGCCCCTCATCCCGGCGAGCACGGCGGCGGTGTGGGCCATGGATTAAGGAGGCGGCGGCGTGGGAGGAGGAAGATGGCGGCCGGCAAGAGCGGCAGCAGCGCCGGGGAGATTACTTTTCTGGAAGGTACGTCTGTTTGTGCCCTTGACGGAGAGAAAAGAGGGTGTACGGAAAACGTGGCCCCCAGAAGCCCGGATATTCGGTTATCTGCGCCGGGGGGGTTTGGGGGGCGGTGAAGGACGAGGGATGAGCGATGACGGAGAGGGAGTGTGCTGCGGGCGCGCTTGGTTCGAGTCCGCCCGGGCGAGGGGCTCGGCTGCGAGCCGGTTCGGCCCGGGGGCGCGGGTGGATTGAGCCGCGAGCCAGAGTTGGTGGGCGTCCTGTGAGAGAGCGCGCTGAAGTCTTTGACATTTGAAAACATTTGGGGTGGTGGCCTAAGGGTGAGAGCAGCCAGCAGTCACATCGTGTTTGGTGTTCATGGAAAGTTTCACATTGCTAAGGCTGGGTGCGATGGGGACCCATCTAAGTGGGGAGGGGCAGACGGTTTCATTGAGGTGTGTTGCACACCCTCTGCTCTGTGTCTCAGAGTTTCAGGCTGGCTTGTGCAGCCAGCCTTCCGATTAGGCCTGGCCCTGTCTGATATTCTTTCGGAATGTGTTTTTATGAAAACGTTCTATAAAATTTTCTGGAAAAAGAGTAAGGTTTACAGCATCAATTTTGGGGCCGTCACTAAAGCTCATTGACACACTTTGAGTGTTTTATTCACTCGTGAGGGAAAGTTAAACGTTTGCTGTAAGTAGACTAAGCCAGTCTCAAGAAAAGCTGTACGTTTTTGTTGGGGAAGGTGGTAATGGGGAACAATATTGATTTTTTGGCCTATGAATATATAAGGACCCCCAAAATAGAGCTAAATGTTATTGTAATTGTAGACCAAGAAGTGTCTATATTACTTAATTTGACTATAGGTTCAGTGTTTACACTAGTGTTTGAGTTTATAAATATGTTTATCAAAATGAGTCTCTGCTGCTCACAGACTCGTTTTGTTAAAAAGAATTAACTACTTTTTGGATACTTTTGCAAAGATGATTTTCATTGCAATATGGCATAAGCTTTACTTCAAAAAATAACTTTTTTAGTATGTTTCGGAAACATTACTGAATCAAGAAAGTATGATTTAATTTAAAATTAAGAAAACCCCTAAATAGGTTCTATAGGAGGGTGTTGAGGAATGGGAATGCCTTGGTACTGCTTTGTTAACAGCACCTCGAACAGTACCTGGAACACCATAGGTACTCAATATTAGTCTAGTGAAAGACTAGTGAATAATAGAGGTAATTTTTCTTAATTCTTTTTTCTTGAGTATAGTGAAGTGAAAAAAAATCTTACCGTACAACCCAGGCTTTATCTGAAAGTGATGAGAACTTTACAGGAGATTTCCTAGTAAGAGTAAGAAAAGCTTCTGAGTTTTTCTGGGTTCATTTCGTATTACCTCCATTCCAGTTTGCAGAATGGGTACCTGTCAAGAGGCTGAGAGGGTGCAGCTTGTGTTACAGGTAGTGCTATGTGTGTTGTTTTTGTTTTGAAATTGGAAACAAAAGATGGCTTACTTGTGCTTATTATCTTCAGTATGCAGATGATTATACTTTTGTGCTATCCTAGATTTCCAGCTTCTGTAGGCCTGATTGAGTTAAAATTCTAATTGGATGAACATAGGGAGGATTAAAAAAAGTACAAATAAAGCCACAGATGTAGAGTTAATGTGAGTTTCAAACTACTGCTTTTAGTTTATTCTAATCTAAAGGTCTTTGAGTGTACAGGTGTGATACATTCGAGTTTCACCATGTCTTAAGCATTTTCATAAAGCAAGCAAATGGTAACTTCTTTAGAGCATAAGCATAAGGGTTCTGAGCGCGGTGGCGCACACCTTTAATCACACACAGCGCTTTGGGAGGCCGAGGCAGGCGGATCACTTGAGGCCAGGAATTGGTGACCAGCCTGGCCAACATGCGAAACCCCTCTCTACTGAAAATACGAAAGTTAGCCGTGCGTGGTTGGCGTGCGCCTGTAGTCCCAGCTACTGTGGAGGCTGAGGCAGGAGAATCGTTTGAAAACGGGAGGCAGAGGTTTCAGTGATCGCGTCACTGCACTCCAGCCAGGGCAACAGAGCGAGATTCTGTCTCCAAAAAAAAAAAAGCGTAAGGGAAAGGAGCAATTTTAGTTCCTCATAACACATTTTCATATACTATGTTGAATCTTTCCAAATAAACGACTTGTATGTATTAAATACTACTTATGTTTTCTGCTTAATTTCCCATGATACTTTTGGTGTCTTACACTTTTAATAATAATAAAATATTTCAGCCAGGCATGGTGGCTCACGCCTCTAATCCCAACACTTTGGGAGGCCGAGGTGGACGGATCACCTGAGGTCAGGAGTTTGACACCAGCCTTGCCAACATGGTGAAACCCCGTCTCTGCTAAAAAAACAGAAATTAGCCTGGGGTGGTGGCGCGCGCCAGTAATCCCAGCTGCTCAGAAGGCTGAGGCAGGAGAATCGCCTGAACCCGAGAGCTGGAGGTTGCAGTGAGCCAAGATCGCACCATTGGCACTCCAGCCTGGGCAACGAGTGAAACTACGTCTCAAATAATAATAATAATAAAAATAAAATATTCCACCATCATTTGCCATATATTCTACATTATCAGGTTTATAGATGTTCAAAATATTTCCCCATACATAGGCTCCTAGGATTTAATATTAAGACATCTACATATTACACTTTATTTACTTTCCAGTCGACTCCTTGAAAAACTAAACTAGGTTTTCATTCACTCATCACATTTACAGCATCCTACTGTACCAGGCAGTGTACCACGGTGAATACAGTAGTGCATACGAAAGTCAAGGACTCTGCCTTTATTTAGTTTTCTATCTTAGGTTCTGTGAAAGCATATCTCTGTAATAAACTGTGAAAAAGTAATAACTTTATCTTTTCATCATCATATGTCTTGCACCTGAAACATGTTTGTTGTTAATGAAATAAACCAGATGATAAACAGTGTGATGAACACTGGAAGACATAAACAGCAGTGATGGGGAAGCCATTTTACATAGCACTGAAGTCAGGAAAGGCATCCCTGAGGAGGTTACACTTAAGTAAACACCTTAACTAAGAGACACTTCAGAATATGGCAGAGGGGATACGTGTAAAGATTCAGAGGTAATATATGGTACCATTTGATAAGCAAAAAGGCTGAAATGTAGAAAGCAAAGGAGAGAGTGGTATGAGAGGCAGGAGATCTTTCATGCAGGATCATGAATAATTTTTATATCTTTCTCAGTAGCGGGAAGCCATTGAAGAGTTTGGGGCAAGGGGGTGTAATGATATGGTTTATCTTTTTTAAAAAATCACTTTGGCTGCTCTCTGGAATGAATTAAAAAGGGACAAGATTAAAAGCAAGGCAATAAATTAGCATAATATTGTAGTAGTCAAGATAGAAGTGGTCAGGTCTTCAATTAGCATGATGTCAATGGAGATTGGGAAAGAGAAGTTGATAGGTTCAGGATATCTTTGGATGTAGAGCTTCAGGACTTGATGAATTGTACACTGAGTATCAGAATAAGAGGAATCAAAAGGTTTTGTTTAGCTTGAGGTATTGGTGTTGCTGCCGTTTACTGAGATGGCGTAGACTGATAGAAGAATGAGAAGGAAATTAACAACACTGGTCATATTAAATTTGAGATGCCTGTTTGACATTTTTACTCTAAAGTATGTTTTACATCTTTATAACTACTGAGATTCTAATTCCATTTCTTTTTATAGCTTCTCTAGGGAAAAGGAGACATACTGGCTGCATTCTTTATTTTATTCATGCAAAAACACACTAAAATTGTATGTATTTCGTTAAGTCACATGTTAAATTTTTTTACTCTCCTCTCCCCTCTTTGACTTGTTTCTTTCACTTCTCTTCACTAACTGTTGCTCATACCCCTTTTCCACTTATGATAGACAGTTTTGGCAGGTTGCTCCCCTGTATTCATTTATTCAGTCAACAGATATTTATTGAACACCTGCTGTGTTGTAGGCAATGGCGCTGCACTGAGAGGCATAACAGTGAGAGAGAAGAAACCATGGTTTTTTCATAGTGTTCAGTCTAATGTGGAAAGTAAAAAATAATAAAATAATAATACTCTTAAATGTAAAATTACAACTGACAAGTACAGCAATGGTGGGTTGTTTATACAAGTTGAACATCCCAAATTTAGAAATCCGAAATGCTCCAGAATTTGAAACTTTTTGAATGCCAACATGACCCTCCTAAGAAATGCTTATTGAATCAATTCAGATTTTTGGATTTGGGATGCTCAGTTGGGATAATATAATTTGCAAAGATTCCAAAATCCGGGAAAAAAAAAAATCTGAAATCTGAAACATTTCTTCTAGTTTCAAGCATTTTGGATAAGGGACACTTAACCTGAAATCATGAGAATTGGATCTAATCAGGGTGGTTGGAAGTGGATATTAGAGAACAGAAGGTGGGGAGGCAGCGCTTTCTAGGCAGAGGGAATAAAATAGCGGAGCATGGCATGTTTGGGGAACTTAAGGGAGGACAATATGGTGTCAGGAGAGTGATGCAAGATGATACTAGAGGTGACATCATTTGTTTCAAACAAGGTCAACAGCCGGGCATGGTGGCTCATGCCTGTAATCCCAGCATTTTGGGAGGCCGAGGTGAGAGGATTGCTTGAGCCTGGGAGTTTGAGACCAGCCTGAGCAACATGGTGAGCCCACGTCTGTACAAAAAAATAAAAAAATGGTGTGGGAGGATTCTTGAACCCAGGAGGGCGAGGCTGCAGCGAGCCATGATCGTACCCCTGCATTCCCACCTGGGAAACAGAGCGAGACCCTACTGCCCCCCCCCCAAAAGAGTCATTAGCTGCTACATGGAGAATGCTTCATTCAGAGAGGGGTAAAAGATTACCCAGTTAGGAGATGATTGGAACATAGGACAAAGGTGATTGATGGTAGCTAGCTTGTCTTATAAACTTTCTTTTGATATTCTACCTCCTCTTTTTTTCACTCTGGGGGCTCTAACAAGTCTACTTACTCTCTCATTTCTTCATTTTTGTATTGCACTTTTTCATATCTGGTTTTCTTTTCCTTTTTTTTGACCAAATGAATTCCTTCTATATTTTCTCCTGTTATTCCTGAAGTAACTTTTTTCTGTCTTTCCTTTCTAATATACATATATTACTACTTTAGTTTGCTTTCCTTTTCATTTCAGCCTGTCTTCCTTTATGGACCTTCTCTACTAGGTTGAAAAGAGTGATGCTAAACTGTTGCATGCAATGTTGTTCTCTACAGATACCAACAAAAATATTTCTGTCTCCAAATGGAAAGTGTTTTCCATTTGCCTTTAGCCAGTCTTTTATGTTACACATAAACTCAGTGCAGAACCCAATCGGTTTGCCAGTTTTACTGGAGACCTAAATACCTCACACTGTCTGTTGAACTAGAGCACAGTTTCTCCCAAACAATTGGCATTCTATGGAATATGAACAGGGTTTTTAGTTTCTGCCTACTTAGGGGAATACACCTCTTTTTCTTTTGATTGCATTACTTTTGGAAACTACATCATGGTGTCATTCCTTATTTACTCCTTACTTAAGTATGTTTATTTCCTGATTTCATCCCAGTTAAAGTGATAAATTGTTTATCATGTGAGTTCATGTACTTGAAATAGTAAAGTAGAACCTCACTTGAAATGAAAGTGATTTTCAGACAAAGTGCAGTGGGTCATACCTGTTATCCTGAGATAACACTTTGGGAGGCCAAGACAGGAGGATTGCTTGAGCCCAGGAGTTCAAGACCAGCCTAGGCAACGTAGCGAGGCCCCACCTCTACAAAAAATACAAAAATTAGCCGGATGTCACAGCATGCCCCCAAAGTCCCAGCAATTTAGGAGGCTGAGGTGGGAATATTGCTTGTTGCTCGACCCCAGGAGGTTGAGGCCTGCAGTTCATGACACTGTACTTCAGCCTGGGTTACAGAGCTGAGAAGAAAGAAAGAAAAAAGAGAGGGAGGGAGGAAGAAAGAAGAGGAAAGAGAAGAAAGGGGGGAGAAAGAGAGGAAGGAGAAAAGAAAGTGATTTTCAGTAGAAATGCATTGAGAATATGAATTCAAAAGTCAGAATGCTGAGGTTCAACATCTGGCTCTACTACTTGTTAGCTATGTGATCTTGGATAGATTACTTAACCTCTCTGTGTTTTCTCAGCTGTAAAACAAAGATAATAATTGTCGTTAAAAAATAATACTTGTAGTTACCTTAAGATTGCCATAAGGATTGAGGTAATATATATTACTTAAAGCAATTCCAGGCATATAATAAGCACTCCGTGTAATTTTATATTATTTATTTTATTAGCAGATAGAGAAAAGAAAAACAGCTTCCTTTCCTTGCTTGTCTTCTATTCTATTTGAATTTTAGTTTGCATTGTTTTTCTTTCACTGACTACCTTTTTCTAGATAGTAACTGATTTTGACCAGTGTTGTAATGAGAGAGGAAAGAGAATGAAATTACATACTTTGTATGGCTAGACTTTCATAAGTTGAGTATTCCTGTTGCTATTAGAAAAGTATGTTGAATATTTGAGGAACTTGAGGTATAGAACGGTTGTGTGGCACAGCTTAAGTTATTGGGGAAGTCAGACTGTAGCCTGGGACCGACTTAATAGCTTCAGCTTTCTTCAGCATTTCCTTCCTCTCTCTTTCTCCCCCTTCCTCATCAGTTTGCTTCCCTGTTCTTACTCTTACGTCTTTTTCCTGTACCTCCCCCTAAAGGAAGGGGCAACCGAACAAGAGAAGGAAAAATAATAAGTTATTATGGAGAAGTATTATTTGTTGATGAAGCAGCACTTTTAAGAAGGCAAAAACGGAAAGCCACAAATCTCTTGCGGCCCAGCTTCGGAAATTTAGTGTTACTTCTTCCATATTGTATTGGCCAAAAGAACACAGAGCTGGCCCTGATTGAAGGAGAGAGGGAGTAGATTCCACCCTTCAGTGGGAAGAATGGCAAATTATTTGCAGCTATCTTAATCTATACAGCCATCTTTTGTCTCCCATACCTACCTGGTATTTTTTCCCCATTCTTTCAACAGTCATAGTATTTTTCAGCAGTCATATAGTATTTTAAATGACAATTCTCAAGAAACCGAAAATCCAACTTTTGGACAGTTTGGGAAGCTAAAGAAAGACAAAACAAAATTGGCAACTTAATTAGTAATTTATTTCAAAGATATAAATAGCAACAGAAACAGTCATTAGTTTAGTGTTTTGTTTTGTTTTGTTTTTTTGAGATGGAGTCTTGGCTCCGTTGCCCAGGCTGTAGTGTGGTGGCACCATCTCAGCTCACTGCAACCTCCGCCTTTCTTCCAGATTCAAGAAATTCTCCTTCCTCAGCCTCCCTGGTAGCTGGGATTACAGGCACGCACGACCACGCCTGACTAATTTTTCTATTTTTTGTAGAATTGGGGTTTCTCCATGTTGTCCAGGCTGGTCTCAAACTCCTGACCTCAAGTGATCCATCCACTTCAGCCTCCCAAAGTGCTGGGATTAGAAGTGTGAGCCACTGCACCTGGCCTTAGTTTAATTTTTAGTTGATTGGGAATGGATTCAGGAATTTCTGAAACTAGGCAAGCATAAGTATGCACAAAAGAGGAAGAATGTTAGAAATTTTCTTTCCTTTTGTTTTTTCTTAGTGATGCCTGGGTCATACTATCATTTTCATTACTTAAGCTCTTAGAAATGGTCATACTATTCACGATATTAAAAATAAAACAGTATCTTGATACAAAGTGCCAGTTAATCCACGAAGTCAGAGACTGTTAATGCTCACAGTTACAGTACACTTAAATTGCATACCTAAGTCATATTACTTAGAATGATGCAACAATGGATAATCCATTATTGTGAACTGCAAATGATGGTTGCCATCATCAGGTAATAAAACAATGGCTAAAATTAAAGTGATAGATAATCTGTGCCATATCCGTTTGACACTAAAAATAGGGTTGCTTTTGGCCCCTAATTTTTTTGTCTACCTTTGGGTTTTGTGCTTCCCAGAATCTTCTGCATCCATTGGCAAAACTTAGGACCTATCATCTTCAGAGTATATGGGGCTTTCAGTGCTAAAATTGGGATAGTACCAGGCACACTGGGATGTTTGGACACTCTGCCTTGTCTTAGTTTAACAACAGCTAATTTGAAGCCATCTGAAACTAGCCTGGAGTAGTATGACAACAGCCGTGTTCTGATCTTGCCTTTGGAGGTTGTTTTTGTTTGTTTTGTTTGGGTGTGGGGTGAGAGAGGACTTGCTATTTCAAACACATTTTATACTTTTTGAAGATGTGTTTTTTTCCCCTCCCAAATTCATTGCATTACAGTCTTTGAAACAGAATGGGAGAAAAAAATAACAAAGTGCTGGCATCCAAAAGATGGTAAATTCACTTTTCATTTTTGATAAAGAGTGAACAATGAGGAACTAGAAATTCTCCTAGGCTTGGAGAATTTAAACTGTTTAGTAACCTTGTTGTTTCGTATATTCAAAAATCTACAAACTTTGTACCCTCATAACCTCCTACTTATGAATCTAGCACTAAATTCTGGAGACAAGATGAAGGTACTACTTCTTAACTACCATGACCCCTGCTGACTCTACTTCTGTGGAAACCAATAACTTCTTTTTCTTCATAACCCCAGCGGTCACTATTTGAATGAAGTGGAATTCCAAACATTTTGGCATTTGATCTTCTGCTTTCAGCCCAGGTTGGTTTTCATTTTTTAACCACAGGAGATATCAAAGAATGATTTAGTAAATCATAATAGCAAATAAATCTGAGGCTGTTTATCAGCTTCTCCTTCACAAGTTTGGATATTAGCTCCTCAGTCTCCTTTGCTTTCACCATTTACAGACTTCACTTGTTTCTTGAGTCTCTGTTAATGTCAGCTTTTTATGAAACTGTCCATCTTCTTGAATTATGTGTTTGCACTTTGAGAGCTGGAGTGTTCCTCCGGTGTCTTTGGTCTCACAGAATCCTGAATTCCCTGACACTCTGATGATCCTCTCACTTTAGAGCATAAGGAACATTTGGAGCTACTTATCTCATGCAGTCATTTCTCAGTTTAGTTTCTGGCTTCTAAGTTTGTGTGCTTCAGCCTGAGATACGTGTATTTTTAAGAGATTGTGTATTCTGTGTAAAGGTAGTACCAACTGCACCACTTTGGAGTAGGTATCATTGCTAGACGTTTTCATTCCATAGAAAGCTAAGGAGTTTCTGGCAACACCTGTAGCACTAAACTGCTGCCTCACTAATGAACTAAACTGACTATGCTAGCATCCTGCTGAAAGGTACATAGAAATAGATAGCCTAGTGAAGCTGGGGTCCTAAGGGAAAGAATATTTTAGTTTTGGTAGCTCACAGAGGGGTCTAATTTAATATGACATCCAGAAATATAATATTTTAAGACTTTATCTTGAAGATAGTAGTGATCTATTGGTTTGTCTTCTGTACCAAACGATACAGGTTTTGAAGATCAGGGACTTGAGAAAGGCTTAACTAGGTGATTTTTCTTCTTGTAGCATCTGCAGGGATAATTTGGTGGTGTTTTGTGTGGTTTGGTTGGGAAGTTCCATGTCTGCAGTCTAAAGACCTCTTTAGATGGCCTCTGCAGCAGGGTACTCAGACTTGTAACATGGTGACTGAAGGCCTTGAAAAATCTTGATAGTTCTTGAGAACGACTTGGGCTGTAGCCTACAAAACCACATAAAATTGCTTTCCTAACTTTCACATTTAATTCTCTCTGTATTTTCTTTTGCTGCATTTATATTTCTCAGTTACGTTTTTCTTACGAGTTTTTCTTATATTCATAATTGTGGTGCACTTATGGCTCACTGCAGTCTCAAACTCCTGGGCTCAAGGGATCCTCCTGCCTCAGCCTCCTGAGTAGCTGGGACTACAAGCATGTGCCACCACAGCCAGCTGATTTTTTTATTTTTGTAGAGACAGAATGTTACTATGCTGCTCAAGCTGGTCTCGACTTCTGGCCTCAAGCAATCCTCTTGCCTTAGCCACCCAAAATGCTAGGATTATAGGTGTAAGCTGTCTGATAACCCTATGAGACTATCAGAAATTAAAACATCACTACAGTGGGAGATGCTGCATAGAAACAGGAAAACTTAAAAACGGCTACTGAAACCACTTTGGAGATCAATTTGGCAATACCTATTGAACTTGAAATTGCACATCCCTGAGGACCAAATCTTTCCATTGCTAAGGGATATACTAGGTCAGGTATCAGAAAACGATGCCCCAGGCCGGGCGTGGTGGCTCACGTCTGTAATCCTAGCACTTTGGGAGGCCAAAGTGGGCAGATCACTTGAGGCCAGGAGTTCAAAACCAGCCTGGGCAACATGGTGAGAACCCCCTCACTACTAAAAATACAAAGATCAGCTGGGCATCATGGCACATGCCTGTAATCCCAGCTACTTGGGTGACCGAGGCACGAGAGTCACTTGAACCCAGGATGTAGAGGTTGCGGTGAGCCAAGATTGTGCCCTGCACTCCAGTCTGGGTGACAGAGCGAGATTCTATCTTAAAAAAAAAAAAAAGGAAAAGAAAACTATGACCCAGCCAAATTTGGCCAGCGTTCTGTTTTTAAGAGGCTCATGAGCTCAGAATGGCTTTTATATTTTTAATGACTGGAGGGAAAAAGTCAAAAGAAGAATGTTTTATGACACATGAAAATTACATGAAATTCAGATGTCACTGCCCTTAAATAAAGTTTTATTGCAACATAGCAATATCTATTTGCATTATCCCGGCCTTCTCATTGAAATGGCAAGGTTGAGTAACTGACAGAGACTGTGTAGACTACACAGTGTAAGATACTTACTATCTGGCCCTTTACAGAAAAAGACTGGTGACCTCTGCCCTGGAGAAACACACATGCACAAGGAAACAAACTTAAAAAAAAAGTTCTTAATAGCAATATGAGACATACTAAAATGTTCATAGTAGCAACGTACGTAACAGTAAAAAGGTGAATGTAACCTAAATTTCCACAAATGGGGGATATATACATAAGCGATTATACTGTGGAACACTAAATGATAATGAAAATGAAAGCACTAGAGTTTTTTTTTTTTTTTTAAACCCTTTGAAAGTAAATTTCAGACATGCTGCTCATTTAACCCTAATTACTTTATTGTGTAACTTACCAGTACTTTTGTTTAGGAAATATACATTCTCTTAAATTACTACAGTGTAGTTATAAAACTCAGAAAATTAACATTGATACAATACTATAATCTACAAACATTTTTCCACTTTCATTAGTTGACCTAAAAATGTTCCTTAATGGCAAAAGAGAAAAAATTCTGGGTTCAGGATCTGATACAGAATGATGTTTGCATTGATTTGTCATGTCCCTTTTGTCTTCTTTAATATGGAAATAGCTTTTCAGACTTTGTCTTTCTTGACCTTGACATTGTTTAAGAAAACAGGATGGTTATTTTGTAGTTTAATCCCAATTTGTGTTTATCTGATGTTTCCTTATGATTCAAGTCAGGTTATGCGTTTTTAAAAATATAAGGAATGCCATAAAAATGATTTTTTTTCTCAGTGTGTCATATAGAGAGGACCATGATGTCAATTTGTCTTGTTGTTGGGGAAATTGATCAATTGATCACTCAGTTAAGTTGGTGTTCGCCAGATTTTTCTGCTGAAAGTTACTATCTTTTTTTTTTTTTTCGAGATGGACTCTGGCTTTGTTGCCCAGGCTGGAGTGCAATGGTGCAATCTTGGCTCACTGCAACCTCTGCCTCCCGGGTTCAAGCCATTCTCCTGTCTCAGCCTCCCGAGTAGCTGGGATTACAGGTGTGCGCCACCACGCCAGGCTAATTTTTCGTATTTTTAGTAGAGATGGGGTATAACCATATTGGCCAGGCTGGTCTCAGACTCCTGACCTTGGATCCACCTGCCTTGGCTCCCAAAGTGCTGGGATTACAGGTGCGAGCCACTGCACCCAGCCACTCTCTTTCTCTTTGAAATTAATAAATATTGTGTGGGGAGATATTTTGAAACCTTGTGAATAACTTGTTTCTTACCAGATTTCACCCACCAGTTCAGCATCCATTGATGATTCATGCCTGAATCCCCCAGTTATTAATATAATGGTTCCCTAGTGATTTTTCTCCCTTTACTGCACCAACAATAGAAAAGAAAACAAAACTATGACCCAGCCAAATTTGGCCTTCACTATATACTTCAATAGACTTGTTGATAGTTTATTGCTGGGGAAGAGTTAGATGTTTGCTGAAGGTTTGGGGAGTTATTCCTATTTCAGATTACGGAAGTGCCTTCCTATTCCCGATTTGCAAGTTTGTTGTTGTTGTTGTTGTTGTTTTGAGACAGAGTCTCACACACTTTGTTACCCAGGCTAGAATTCAGTGGTGGCCTGATCTCAGCTCAGTGCAACTTCCACCTCCCGGGTTCAAGCAATTCTTCTGCCTCAGCCTCCCAATTAGCTGGGATTACAAGCATGCACCACCACACCATCTCATTTTTGTATTTTTAGTAGAAACAGGGTTTCGCCATGTTGGCCAAGCTGGTCTTGAACTCCTGATCTCAAGTGATTCACGCACCTTGGCCTCCCAAAGTGCTGGGATTATCTCGCCTATCCTACCAAGAGGATTTTTTTGTTTTGTTTCATTTTTTTTGAGACAGAGTCTTGCTGTGTCGCCCAGGCTGAAGTGCAGTGGCACGATCTCAGCTCACTCAACCTCTGCCTTCTGGGTTCAAGCGATTCTCCTGCCTCAGCCTCCCGAGTAGCTGGGATTACAGGCGCCACCTGGCTAATTTTTGTATTTTTAGTAGAGACGGGGTTTTGCAACATTGGCCAGGCTAGTCTCAAACTCCTGACCTCAAGTGATCCACCCACCTCAGCCTCCCAAAGTGCTGGGATCACAGGCGTGAGCCACCATGCCCTGCCTGCTAAGAGTTTTTGTTTGTTGTGAGTGGATATTGTAAATTACATTCATGATTTTCAAACATTTACTTTTGCTTTTTAGAATAAACCCTACCTAATTGTAATGTGTTATATATCACTGAGTTTGATTTGCTAATATTTTATTTAAAGTTTATATCTGTCTTTATGTGAGATTCCTCAGTAATTTTCCTGCCTTGAAATTATTACTTCTACAGAGGTTCTAATCTATTATCAGTTAGGGTATGTTTGAGTTTGCTAGAATTGTGTGTAAACAGCCAGGCGCAGTGGCACACACCTGTAATCCCAATGCTGTGGGAGGCCGAGGCGGGTGAATCACAAGGTCAGGAGTTCGAGACCAGCCTGACCAGCATGGTGAAACCCCGTCTGTACTAAAAAGACAAAATTAGCCGGGCGTGGTAGCGTGCGCCTGTAATCCCAGCTACTCAGGAGGCTGAGGCAGGAGAATTGCTTGAACCCGGGAGGCAGAGGTTGCAGTGAGCTGAGATTGCACCAATGCACTCCAGCCTGGGCAACAAGAGTCAAACTCTATCTCAAAAAAAAAAAAAAAAAAAAACACTCTGTGTAAAGAACCCTAGTTCCTTTAGTGCGTAAATATTGTAACATCTCTTTTGACTTTTGAAACATAGGTTCATTTTACATTGTGTTTTTAAATTTTTATTTATGTATTTTTGAGACTGTCCCGCTGTGTCACCCAGGCTGGATTGCAGTGGTGTGATCATGGCTCACTGCGGCCTCAATCTCCCAGGCTCAATTGATCTTCCGTCCAATCCTCCTATCCCAGTCTCCTCAGTAGCTGGTCCTACAGGCAAGCACTGCCATGCCAGGCTAGTTTTTTTGTATTTTTTTGTAGAGACAGGATTTTGTCATGTTGCCCAGGCTGGTCTCAAATTCCTGGGCTAAAATGATCTGCCCGCTTCAGCCTCGCAAAATACTGAGAGTACAGGCATGAGCCACTGCACCCAGCCTTTGGTGTTTTAAAACCTTTTATTTTTGAATACATTTAATAGAAGTTTCAAAGATGGTTTAGATAATTTCTTTCCTTTTTTTTTTTTTTTTTTTTGAGATGGACCTTCGCTCTTGTTGCCCAGGCTGGAATGCAATGGTGTGATCTTGGCTCACTACAACCTCCATCTCCTGGGTTCAAGTGATTCTCTTGCCTCAGCCTCCTGAGTAGCTGGGGTTACAGGCATGCACCGCCACGCCCAGCTAATTTTGTATTTTTAATAGAGATGGGGTTTCTCCATGTTGGTCAGGCTGGTCTAAACTCCCGACCTCAGGTGATCCGTCCGCCTCGCCTCCACCTCCACCTCCCAAAGTGCTGGGATTACAGACGTGAACCACCGCGCCTGGCCAGTTTAGAGAATTTCTATGTAACTTTTACTCAGCCTCCACTAATGTTGCCACCAAATATGGCCAGTGTATGTTTGTCATAACTATGAAATTTAACATTTGTATGATAGTATTATTACTGTTACCTGAACTACAAACTTTATTTTGTATTTCACCAGTAATTCCATTAATGCCTTTTTTGTATTCGAGAGTCCAATCCAAGACTTCAGATTTGATTTGTCTTGTCTCCTTAGTATACTGTGTTCTTTCAGTTTCTTAATCTTTCCTTGTTTTTCATAACCTTGGCAGTTGTACAAAGTACTGTATACAGGTATTTTATACAATGTCCCTCAGATTGGGTTTGTCTGATGTTTTCTTATGATTAAACTGGGATTATGAGTTTCAGGGAAAAGATCACAGTGCTGAAGTGCTATTTTCATCATACCGTATTAAAGCGTACATGCCATGAATAAGACATATCACTATGAATGTTAAGTATGATCACTTGGCTGAGGTAGTCTCCATTGTCAGTTTGTTTTCCCCCCCTTTTATGTCTGTGTTTTTGAAGTAAGTTACCAAGGTGAGCCCGTACTCAAGGAAAATTCGCTTTTACCTTTGGAGAAGGGAGTGTATGCTTATATTATTTGGAATTCTTCTATAAGGAACATGTGTCCCTTCTTTCCATTTATTTATCTATTCAATCATCTGTTTTTATCAGTATGGATTTTGGAATGTTTATTTTATTTAGGAGTTATAACCCAATGCCAATGTTACTTATTTTTGCTAAAATTGTTCCAACTTTGGCCATTGGGAATTCTTTCAAGTTGGCTTCCATAACCTTTTGATACTCCCCCATCTTTAAAAAAAAATGACTTTCTTGCATTCTGACCCTGTAAGTTACACCAGCTTCATGTTGGCATTTTTTTCTGCCTCTGGCCTAGAATCAGTCATTTCTTCTAGGAGCCCTGGCTCCTTTTATTAGAGAGAATGGTATATAGAAACCAAGATCTAGTTGTAAGTGTGTTTGTTGCTACTGGGGTGTCACTGCTTCTAGACCCTCTAAGAAAGCAGCCCTAACTCTCTATACTAACCCATGTTACAACATACCTGTCCATCTGTATATATATTAAATAAATGTGAGTTCATGCTGATATGTCCGACTGTAACCTAGTACCACAGGGTTCATTCTATCTTTCCTCTCTTGTTTATTTGTAACTTCTTTATCTGACAGGGAGAAACCTTGTTTCTATTATCTACTATTTATTATCATTATTATTATTGTTTTTTGTTTTTTTTTTTTGAGGCAGAGTCTTGCTCTGTCGCCCAGGCTGGAGTGCAGTGGCACTATCTCGGCTCACTGCAAGCTCCACCTCCTGGGTTCACGCCATTCTCCTGCCTCAGCCTCCTGAGTAGCTGGGACTACAGGCGCCTGCCACCACGCCCGGCTAATTTTTTTGTATTTTTAGTAGAGATGGGGTTTCACCGTGTTAGCCAGGATGGTCTCGATCTCCTGACCTCGTGATCCACCCATCTCGGCCTCCCAAAGTGCTGGGATTACAGGCTTGAGCCACCGCGCCCGGCCTATTATCATTATTATTATTATTTTTTGGGGGGGACAGAGTCTCGCTCTGCCACCCAGGCTGGAGTGCAGTGACGCATGGTCTCTGCTCACTGCAAGCTCCACCTCCTGGGTTCACGCCATTCTTTTGCCTCAGCCTCCCAAGTAGCTGGGACTACAGGCGCCCGCCACCACGCCCAGCTAATGTTTTGTATTTTTTTTTAGTAGAGACGGGGTTTCGCCATGTTAGCCAGGATGGTTTCGATCTTCTGACCTTGTGATCTGCCTGCCTCGGCCTCCCAAAGTGCTGGGATTACAGGCGTGAGCCACCGCACCCGGCCTATTATGTTTTCAATCCCAGTATACATGTTAAGAAGTTTAATGTATACTGGTAGTTTGCTCATTAAGACTTATTTCCTCCTTTTCATGATATTTCTGAAACCTTTTTTCGGGCTTGCATTGAAGTTTTATATTTTTTAGAGAGGATTTGTGTTTGCTTGTGTTAGTTACTTTCAGGCTGTTCCCCCCCCCCCCCCATTTTAAAAGCAGTTTTTTATTGTGGTATATATAACATAAAAGTTACTGTTTAACAATTTTTAAGTGTATATTTGTACAGTTCCTTGGTATTAAGTACATTTATAATGTTGTGCAGCCACCACCAATATTTATTTTTGGGTCTTTTAAATCATTATAAACAAGAACTGTGTACCTATTAAACAGTAATTCTCCATTTCTCTACTTCCTTTAGCCTCTGGTAACCTTCATTCTACTTTCTGTCTCTATGAATTTGCCTATTCTGGGTACCTCATATATGTGGAATCATACAGTATTTGTCCTTTTGCATCTGGCTTATTTCACTTAGTAACTGTTTTTAGGGTTCTTCCATCTTGTATCCTGTATCCAATTTGTATCCCTTTAAGGCTGAATAACATTCCATTGTGTCTATGTGTGTGTGTGTGTATACATATGTACACACATACTATATTTTGTTTATTAATCTGTTGATAGAAATTTGTGTTGTTTCCACCATTTAGCTTACTGTGAATAATGCTACTGTGAGCATTGGCATACAAGTGTCTGTTTGAATACATGCTTTTGTTATTTTAGATGTCTACCTAGAAGTGAAATTGCTAGCTCATATGGTAATTCTACGTTTAACTTCTTGAGGAACTGCCAAATTCTTTTCTACAGTGCCTGAACTGTTTTTCATTCCCACTAGCAATGCACAAGAGTTCCAATTTCTCCCACATCCTAGCCAGTACTTGTTACTTTCCATTTTTAAAAGTAAATAATAGCAAGCAGGCAGGGTGGCTCACACCTGTATTCCCAGCACTTTGAGTGGCTGAGGCAGGGAGGATGGATTGAGGCCAGGAGTTCGAGACCAACCTGGGCAAAATGGCAAGACCTCACCTCTACAAAAAAATGTAAAAATTGCCTGAGCATGGTGGCATGTGTCTGTGATCCCAGCTACTCCGTAGGCTGAGGCAGGAAGATCACTTGGGCTCAAGAGGTCAAGGCTGCAGTGAGCTATGATGGCGCCATTGCACTCCAGCTTGGGCTACCTTACCTCAAAAAAAAAGGGAAAAAAGCTGTCCTAATGGGTGAGAAGTAGTATCTCATTATGGGTTTGATTTCCATTTTCTAATGGTTAGTGATGCTGAGCATCTTTTCGTGGGAGGGTATTTTAATTATGGGTTTTTCATGGCCTTGTACGTTGTGAAAATTCTGACTACATACCCTAGTTAATTGTGGTCTCTTATGGTTAGGGATTTCCTAACTGTCTTGGTTTATTCGGGCTGCTCTATTGAAGTTCATAGACTGAGAAGCTTTTAAACCTCACATTTCTCAGAATTCTGGAAGCTGGGAAGTTAGATCAAGATGTCCAGATTCAGTATCTGGTAAGGTCCCACTTTTTCACAAATGGTACCTTCTGGCTGTCTCGTCAAGGAATGGAAGCGGCAGACAATCTCCCTTGGGCCTCTTTGATAAGGGCACCAATCCCATTCATGAGAGCTGTGCTCTCGTGATCTAATCAGCTCCCACAGGCCCCACCTCTTAATACCATCCGTATCTTGGGGTTAGGATTTCACCATATAAATTTGGGAACATTCAGGCCATAGCACTGACCATGAGGTGAATATACTTTGTCTTTAGTTCAACTCAAAAAGCCAGAACCAAGCGTAAGACATCAGAATTACCCCACTGCGTCTTCAGTGAGTTTTTTGTTTTGTTTTGTTTTCCCTAGTTCACCCAGTCAGAGTGTTGCCCTTCAGCTTGTCTGCTTTTCAGTCTGACTTTGCTGGGGCCTTGAGGTTAACCTAATAAAGCCTGGGTTCTAGGACATCGGGTTTTTAGTCATACAGTACCGAGAAAGAAATGCCATCTTTGGAATTTCATTTAGCCCTCCGGGTTCCCACTTTCTAGTTGTTAATGGCTTCAAGAGGTTTCAGCCATGCACTTATAAAATTTTTTAAATTCATAATGAGCACATTTAGTGTTCTGATCTAGAGTTTTTCAAGTTGTCAAGTTTTAACTACATTGCCAAAGCAGGAAACCTTGTTTTGTTCTTCTGTTAAAAGGCAGGATCAGTGAGTTTAAGGGAGAGTCTAGCAGTCTGCATATAGTTCTTGTGAAGAAGGCAAGCAAACTGTTTATAGGTACTTATTTCTAGAATCAGTGATCAAAGATGAGATTTAGGACTGATTTTATATATTAATACATATTCATGTGCCCTCCATTTTTATTATAGCTTTCTATTCTGAGCTTCTTTGTGTAGCAAACACATGTATGGATGACTATGAATTAGTAAAAACAGATTTTAATGCCTTTTTCTCTTTGGAGGAAATCAGATGTTTACAAAAAATAGACAAAGACAAGCCAATTAAAACAAAATCTAGAATAATCAAAGAGCTTGGGAAATGCTCACATTTGTTTTATATTGAATAGCTCTATTAATGAATACTTATTGCAGTTTGTTTTTATTTCAGCTTTGGCTAGATCAGAGTCTAAGAGAGATGGAGGTTTTAAAAATAATTGGAGCTTTGATCATGAAGAAGAAAGTGAAGGAGATACAGATAAAGAGTAAGGATTTTTTTTTCCCTCAGATGTTTTATAAGAATAAAACTTCTCATTAGAAAAACAATTTCTATTCCATAGAAATATTTTTAGGAATATGGTATTCTTAAGAAAACATTTAACTCTTTCACAGTCGCTTTAAGGAAAGAAAAAGCAGTTCTTTATTGATAAATTATTTTACTGTTATTTTCTCCATCTTTTGAAATGTATAAATATATGCTTGTAATACATGTAACCTTATAATTAAAAATTGACTGTACAATGGAAGACTTCAAAATAAGGAAATTGTTTTTTGTTTTTTAAAAAGGCATTCTGTTCAGGCAGCAGTTTGAAAAGCCACCATTTATCATGAGTAAGTGAACCCAGATTAAGACCCTTGCATTTTGTATGAAAGTTTAAATACTGTAGTATCTTTCTCCCCCAGTTGTGGCCACACCCCTACCACATCCATCTTAGGTCAGATTCTCACCAGAGAAAGCAGAGCCATTATAAATGATAAACACAGGTGTTTACCCAGACAGAAGTTAAGCAAAGTGTTCATTACACTTTGTTAATCTACTTGGAATGACTGTTGTGTAAAAATTTTAAATGATAGTTTTAATAGAACTTTTTGTATGTTGTGAGATTTGTTTTTAAAATTCAACATTCAGTTTTTTGGCCGGGCGCAGTGGCTCATGCCTGTAATCCTAACACTTTGGAAGGCCGAGGCAGGTGCATCATTTGAGGTCAGGAGTTCAAGATCAGCCTGGCCAACATGGTGAGACCTCATCTCTACTAAAAATACAAAAAATTAGCTGGGTGTGGTGGCGCACACCTGTAATCCCAGCTACTCAGGAGGCTGAGGCGGGAGAATCACTTGAACCCGGGAGGTAGAGTTTGCAGTGAACCCAGATCATGCCATTGCACTCCAGCCTGGGCAACAGAGTAAGACTCCGTCTCAAAAAAATGAAAACAAACAAGAAAACATTGTTTTTAGGTTTTTGATTTATTGATCTTGTTTTCTGCTGGCCAAAATAAACAACACATTCAGAGATACACAAATATACACATGAAGTTCTACCAAAACTATAAATATGTTAGAGAAATTTTTATACAAGAAGTCATTCAGAATATATTGGCTAAATATTGTAGGTGCTTCACTTCTGTCTGGGCAACAGCTCCGTTCATCATTACCACTTTATGTGCCTTCACCGATGAGATGTTGATTTGAAGTTTTATTTGAAGGAGAGCTTTGAACTGGTAAGTCTCTCATTTAAAATCAGTATTTTATGGTTTTCTTTCTTTCATTTCTTTTATACTTTTTCTGATTAAAATATTAAACAATCATTGTTATATTCAGTATGCATATAGTTTTGAAAAATTAGAGTTAAATCTGAAATTAAGCTGCATAGAAAATATACCACCTCTTAAACATGTTTGTAAAGTGTTTATGAGATAACTTTTATCATTTAAAAAATTTGGGATGTATATAAACATTGTAATAAAACATTTTACATTTTTGTGTAAATATCTAGGACTTTACAGTAAATACCTTAGCTGAGTTGTCTTTGAAAAGGTTGTATTTGACTTTCTTTGGTGGCAGATTTACTATAGTTACACATTTTTTAAAAGCTGTCTTTAAGGTGCTACCTGTTCTGTACATTTCATTTATGAATTGAACTTTTTGGTTCATCATGAGTCTCAGGGATATCAGCTTTTTGAACATGTATCTATTAACAGGTTCATGTTATCTATTAACATGATAACATGATAATTTAATCTTTTAGAATTTCAGGCGAGTGATTTCTCAGTGAAGAGTTGATATTTCCAAGAGTGGTGGAAGTATACTATTTTACCATGGTAATAACACTGGAATTACTTCCTTTTCATTAGCTAAGACTTTCTTTCCTTTCAGTTCATTTCTTCTCCATTATTTTGTTTCTCTTGTCTTTCTATCCTTAATTTTCAATCTAAGACAGAAAGGAAAAATAAGTGAGAATGAACAAAATCCATAGCTAAATAAAGAGAATTATGTGTTCATCTGTTGTAGGGTTCAGCAAACTATGATCCATGGGCTAATCTTGCGTGCTATCTAATTAGTAATTTTTGTGGGAACATAGCTACATGTATTGTTTATGGCTATTTTCATACAACATATGAGTAGCTACTACAGAGACCCTATGACCTGCAAAGCCTATGGTCTGGCCCTTTACAGAAAAAGTTTGCTGATTCCCTGAATTAGGTGAACATAGAGGATAAAACCTCAGAATGTAATATAAGGATTATAATTGCAACTTAAGGTTTTTTCCCCCTTATTTTCTGTGTAGTGGGACAAATCTGCTCAGTGTGGATGAAGATGAGGATTCTGAAACCTCAAAAGGAAAAAAGGCAAGTATTGCTTGAAATATTTTTTTCTTTTACGTTATATACAAAAAAATTGTTACCTCAAAAGAAGACCTAATTTTAATTTATAAACCCCAGTTACCCACTTTCTCCACGCCAGAAGCAAATGGTGTTCCCAGTTTGTTATTTATCACTTTGGGAATGTTTTATGCATTATAAAGAAGAGAAATATTTCTACCTCCCATGTTACACAATTGGTAAGATACTGTGCATGATCTTCCTTTAACTTAATATATCTTGGAGACCATCTGTAAGAGTTCATAAAAACACCTCATTCTTTTCAGTGAGTGCATAGTATTCCATTGTGTTATATACCATTAACCAGTTGCACCTATTGATGAATATTTAGTGTTGTCAACTTTTTAATTCTTTTCTAAAATAATGTGTAAATTAGGCTTCTATATGGGTTATTTTGCAGACATACAAGCGTATCTGTAGAATGAATTCCTAAAAGTTGCACTGCTTTATCAGGACAGGTCCATTTCTAATTTTGGCATACCAGATTTACACTTGTTCCATCAATATCTGAACGTTATCTGTTTCCCCACACATTTATCATAATGTCATCAACCTTTGATCTTTGCCAGTGAAAACTGGTATCTCAGTGTAGTTTTAATTTCCATTTTATTTTTTGTGAGGTTGAATATCATTTCATATGTATAGTCTCATTCTTTTCTAAAATAATTGTCAGTTAATATCCTTTGCCCGTTTCTCTATCTGGTCTTTAGAATATTATTCGTAGGAATTCTTTTTATATTTAGTCTAAGACACACTTTTTTTTTTTTCACATTTTGACATCTTTGAAATCTAGATGCATCTTATAAGATAGCGTGATATGCTTTAATTATTTTAAAAAACTGTTTTTGGCCAGGCGTAGTGGCGCACGCCTATAATCCTAGCACTTTGGGAAATTGAGGTGGGAGAATTGCTTTAGGTCAGGAGTTTGAGACTACCTGGGCAACATAGTGAGACTCCATCTCTAAAAAATAAAAATTTTTGCACAGTACATACAATAGTGGTATATTATGTAATAGTTTTATAGGTTTGATGAAATAAGGTATTTTGGAGAAATTGGCCCTTTGCTGTGATACTAGTTGTTGATATATATACGTGTGTGTGTACTTTTTTTTTTTTTTTTTGAGACAGAGTCTGGCTCTGTTGCCCAGGATAGAGTGCAGTGGTGCAGTCTCAGCTTACTACAACCTCCGTCTCCTGGGTTCAGACAATTCTCATGCCTCAGCCACACGGGTAGCTGGGATTACAGGCACACGCCACCATGCCTGGCTAATTTTTGTATTTTTAGTAGAGAACGAGTTTCACCATGTTGGCTAGACTGGTCGTGATCTCCTGGCCTCAAGTGCTTGTCTTGTCTCTGCCTCTGAAAGTGTTGGGATTACAGACCTGAGCCACCGCGCCTGGCCATTACTAAAATTTTAACTCAGGTTTTTCACTAGTCTTTTGTCTTTGCTTATGATGGCTATTGCCATGGGGAAAATATATTTCTTTATGTTATCAAATGTATCATTTTTTCTTTTAAAGGCTTTTGGGTCTACTGCCTTTGTTCTTAATGATGTTAATTTAATGACTTATTTGGGGCTGGGCACGGTGGCTCATGCAAGTAATCCCAGCACTTTGGGAGACCAAAGCAGGCAGATCACTTGAGGTCAGTAGTTCAAGACTAGCCTGGCCAACATGTTGAAACCTTGTCTCTACTAAAAATAGAAAAAATTAGCCAGGCGTGGTAGTGGGCGCCTGTAGTCCCAGCTACTTGGGAGGCTGAGGAAGGAGAATTGCTTGAGCTCAGGAGGCAGAGGTTGCAGTGAGCTGAGATTGCGCCACTGCACTCCAGCCTGGGTGACAGAGCGGGACTCAGTCTCCAAACAAAAAATAAAACAAAAAAACCCACTTTTATATGCTTTGTCTTATTAGATATATAAAATAGTTTCACAACAGTAATACCAACATAATTACCAACAAAATGATTTTCAAATTATTTTGTTTCCTAGTTTTTGATGACACATATATCAGGTATATGTGTCCCACTAGGAATGTGTATTTAAATTAGTATATTTTTAAGTCATTTGGAATTGTTTATTTCTGTTTGGTATTCTACTAACTGAATAGAGAGTTAGGTTTGTTGTTGTTGTTGTTGTTTTTAATTTTGTTTTTTGTAGTGAGGAATTGCATTTTATTTTCATTCTAATTTTTATTGTATAAATTTTTTGTATGGTTTCAGCATCACATCTCAAAAGAGGTAATTTTCAGAGAAATCTAATTTTATCTTGATTCGCTTTATTCTGTTTTCCCTATAAGTGACTTGTTTTAAAAATTAGGTGGCCTAGCTTTTTTTTAATATATATGTAAGCATATACTACTTTTCTTGGAAAAACTATCCACACTGTTTGCTGACACCTTGATTTTCTTACTTAACAGTATGTTATATAGATCACTCTACAGCAAAGTATTTACAGATCTTTTTCATCCTTTTTATTATATAGTACTCCATTGGATGGATATACTATAGATATTTAATTTGTCCCTACTGATGAATAGAGACTTTTTCCCCCAGTCTTTTGCTGTTACATATAAGACTTTACTAAAACCTTGTGCATATATATTTTTTTCATATCTGTGTAGTATATTTGTGGGATAGATTCCTAGAATTGAAGTTGCTATTTCAGAGGTGAAATTCACATGTGATTTTGCTAGATACTGCCAAATTCCCTATCTATAAGTGTTAACATTAGCCATTCCCACTAGCAGTGTATGACTCTATTTGCCTATAATCTTGCAAAATATATAGTCACACTTGAATTTTTGCTGATCTGAACATAGCACCTTCTTCACGTATTTCCTGTATTTACACTGTAAGAATTTGAAGAACTTTTACATTTCCTTTTTTCCCCTGTCTTTCTGGTTTTTTTTTCCCCCCTCTGCAACATCTCTATTTTGTCATAATTTGAGGAAATTTATTTTGTTTATCTATCTATTGAGACTGAGTCTCACTCTCTTGCCCAGGTTGGAGTGCGGTGATGCAGTATTGGCTCACTGTAACTTCTGCCTCCCGGGTTCAAGCAATTCAAGCAATTCTCCTGCCTCAGCCTCCTGAGTAGCTGGGATTACAGGCGGACACCACCAAACCAGCTAATTTTTATATTTTAGTAGAAGTGGGGTTTCACCATGTTGGTCAGGCTGATCTTGAACTCCTGACCTCAAATGATCTGCCCACCTTGGCCTCCCAAAGTGCTGGGATTACAGGCGTGAACCACTGTGCCCAGCCTGAGGAAATTATTGAATTTGATGTTTTTCTGTTAATACTATTAAGTTTTTCTTTATGAAGTTATTCATACTGAAAAACTCTTAAGGTTTTTCCCACTGCAGGTTTTCCTAGCTTTTATTTTAACATCTGGATTTCCTGAAGTGCTGCTTTTTAGGTGTTCTTTACATAGACAAGAAAAAAATAGAAAAAAAGGAGTTAACTGGGTAGATGAAAATAAGATGTGGGCGGGCACGGTGTCTTTTGCCTGTAATCCCAGCACCTTGGTAGGATGAAGCAGGATGATCGTTTGAAGCCAGAAGTTTGAGATCAGCCTGGGCAACAAAATGAGACTCTACCAGAAATAAAAAATAAAAAATAAAAGATGTTTTCTATCACTAACTTATATAGGGCATTGGTCTTAATGTACATATATAGAGCTTTCAGATTTCTTTTTTTTTTTTTTTTTGAGATGGAGGCTTGCTCTGTCGCCCAGGCCAGAGGGCAGTGGTATGATCTCAGCTCATTGCAACCTCTCCCTCCCGGATTCAAGGAATTCTCCTGCCTCTGTCTCCAGAGTGACTGGAGACACCACCACGCTGCCACACCTGGCTAATTTTTTATATTTTTAGTAGAGACCATGTTGGTCAGACTGGTCTCGAACTCCTGACCTCATGATCCGCCCACCTCGGCCTCCCAAAGATCTGGGATTACAGGCGTGAACCACTGCGCCTGGCCTGCTTTCAGATTTCTTATGATTTTTTGTAAAAGTATATGCTTTATTACATATTTTTAAAATGTAAATATTTATGTTTTAAGGTAAAACCTACAGGACACATTGATTTATTTAGGGAACTCTAAAGATCATTCTGATATGATAGTATCATCTATTTTAAATATACATGGACCATCTCTTCTTTAACAGTTAGAAATTTTATATTGTGCCTTTTCCCTCTTAAATTTGTATTTCTTCTGTTCAGTTTTCCCACAGAATCTTAATATGATATACTTTTATGTAATTGAAAATCTTTTTATTGAGCCGGGCGCGGTGGCTCAAGCCTGTAATCCCAGCACTTTGGGAGGCTGAGGCGGGTGGATCACGAGGTCAGGAGATCGAGACCATCCTGGCTAACATGGTGAAACCCCGTCTCTACTAAAAATACAAAAAACTAGCCGGGCGTGGTGGCGGGCGCCTGTAGTCCCAGCTACTCGGAGGCTGAGGCGGGAGAATGGCGTGAACCTGGGAGGCGGAGCTTGCAGTGAGCTGAGATTGGGCCACTGCACTCCAGCCTGGGTGACAGAGTGAGACTCCGTCTCAAAAAAAAAAAAAAAAAAAAAAAAAAGAAAATCTTTTTATTATCCTATCACACTTTAATAGAGATATTCTTCACTGAAGATAAACTTTACTGAAGCTTAACATTAAGTAAAACTCCTGCTACTAAAGTTTGTTTTTTTAAAAACTGAGTTATTATAATGATTAATGAACACTTGATCTAAAAAGTATTATTATAGATATTTATAATTATTAAATTTATTATGCAAAATAGTATTGGAAATTTATCTTTTAACATGGATGAGGCTGATGGTTTCCCTTTTTATTCATTTAGTTCATCTGTTCATGAATCCGTATTACCTGAATGAAACTTTCTGAATAATTTTACTCTTTCTTAAAAATGAACACGTAACAGTTGTACATATTTATGGAGGGAAATTTCTTTTTAAACTTTTTTGTTAGACACAAGTGCTGAGAAATCCTGGTTACATTCTAAGTAGATAAATATGGAAATAGTTTTGCTATAGTATTATCGTACAATTCTTTTTTTATTTGAGACAGAATCTCTTGTCTCCCAGGCTGGAGTGCAGTGGGGCAACCTCGGCTCACTGCAGCCTCTTTCTCCTAGGCTTAAGTGATCCTCCCGCCTCAGCCTCCCAAGTAGCTGGGACTACAGGCGCCTGCCACCACATCTAATTTTTGTATTTTTAGTATTTTTAGTGGTTTTTTTTCATGTTGGCCAGGCTGGTCTCGAACTCCTGACCTCGAGTGATCCACCCACCTTGGCCTCCCAAAGTGCTGGAATTACAGACATGAGCCATCGTGCCTAGGCACAGTTCTTTCCTTTTGAGTTAAATGCCAAAAATTACATAGTGACCAAACATTTAAAAATTAAAAATAATTTGTAATCCAGTCATTATTAGGTCCTGGCCTTCCAGATTTTGGAGAAATACACTAAAAAAGCTTTACCAAGATTTGAATAACTAGTATGCTTGTTATTTTTAGGTTTCTTTTTTTGTTTTGTTTTGTTTTAACCAAATACTCTCAGAAATAATTGGAAAAACTGAAATCTTGTTCATTTCTGTATGCTTTTGCCAATACAGTAATTTTTTTTTTTTTTTGAGACAAAGTCTCCTGTCCCCCAGGTAGGAGTGCAGTGGCGCGATCTTGGCTCACTACAACCTTCCCCTTCCCAGGTTCAAGCAGTTCTCCTGCCTTAGCCTCCTGAGTAGCTGGGACTATAGGCATGTGCCACCATGTCCGGCTAGTTTTTGTATTTTTAGTAGAGACAAGGTTTCACCATGTTGGGCAGGCTGGTCTCGAACTCCAGACCTCAGGTGATCCGCCCACCTTGGCCTCCCAAAGTGCTGGGATTACAGGTGTGAGCCACCACGCCCAGCCAGATTGAGGATTTAAAGTTGATTACCGTGACTACCATGCTTGATAATCCTTCAGAAAGTCTTTATGTGTCCCAGGGATATATACATATATATACCTGGATTTTGAATAGCTTACAGGTAATGTATAGATCTGTCAAACTAAAGGAAGAAACTGAGGCAAAATTAATGTAGTTAATAAGTTAATATAGTAAAAATTAATATAGTGAGTTTATTTGAGTCACATTTGAGGACTGCAACCTGGGAGCATAGATTTAAGTTGTCCCACATGTATGCTTCGATTAGATTAGCAGCAGTTACGAGTGAGTTTTTTAATGAAAAAAAGAAGAGACTATTCCTAAGTTGTTTACCAAGAATTTACATTAAAATAGCTAACAGTAGATACTGATTGGCCATACTTTGTTCTTTGTATCACAAATTCCTGGAACATGAAGATAATGAGTGAGGACCACAATGTGCAACTTGTGATAACTTTTTTTTTTGAGATGGAGTCTTTTGTCGCCCAGGCTGGAGTGCAGTGGCATGATGTCAGCTCAGTGCAACCTCCGCCTCCTGGGTTCAGCCATTCTACTTCCTCAGCCTCCCAAGTAGCTGGGATTACAGGCATGCATCACCACGCCTGGCAAATCTTTATATTTTTAGTAGAGACTGGATTTCGCCATGTTGGTCAGGCTGGTCTCAAACTCTTGACCTCGGGTGATCCACCAGCCTTGACCTCCCAAAGTGCTGGGATTACAGGCGTGAGCCACTGTACCCGGCCAACATTTTAGGTAATTTATCTGCTAGTCAGGAAACTACAGGCAAGAAAAAGCACATAACACCTTTAAATAGTTGCCTTTGGGCATGGGTCGGGGACTATGACTGAAATTCCTTACTACGTCTCTCTGGGCCTACACAGAGCTCAGACTGCTCTGAGCTGTTTTTCTTTCCTCAGGTCCATATGGATCATTGGTTTAAACTATTATAGACTGGTTTCTCCATTTGAAAATGAGTGTAGGATTAGGAGAAATCCTTTATTTTAGTTCACAGTGTCTTCATATCTTTCCCCTTCTCTTTCACAGAATCTTCTCTTTGCCTTTGGGCGTCTGCAGTTTGACTGTGCTTCTTTTAAGGGATTTATATCTTTTGTTAGTTAAGAAAACATTTTAGTCATTATTTCTGTGGATTTTACCTTTCTACATTATTATTTCTAGACCTTCTAATAGACATAAAACCATAAAAAAAAAAAGAAGAATCCCGTAACCTGTATTTTATGTTTAAAAGCAAAAAAGGAAAAAAAAAAAAAAGGCTAATGGAATGAAGTAATCTCTATACCATATTCTGAGTAATTTCCTTAGCTCTATCTTCTGATTTACTTTTATCTTTAGCTCTATCTAAGCTGCTAGGTGATCCATACATTGAATTTTTTTTTCTACTTTTTAAAAATTTCAGTGACATCATTTATAGAACTGCTGTTGGTTCTCTTTCAAAGTTGTATTTTCTGTAGTGTGTCTAATTTTTTACTGTTTCAATTCTTTTTTCTTTTTTCAGAATTTGAGTGCTTTTAACATAATATGTCTCTAACTTAATGGTTTCATTTAGGTTCTCTTATTATCTGATATTCTTCAGTGCTAAACTTCCTGAATATCAGTACTTGTACTTAAATTATATGATGTGTGATAATTTTGGGTGGAAGATAACATGGATAATTTTTTGCATATTTAGTATTCTCAGTGAAGTATTCATTGATGCAGCAAATACATATTGAGCACAGTGTTGGAGCAAAACAGATTTTTTTGTTCTTGTGGAACTTAAATTCTAGTAACTTGCTATGCTTATTAGTTACTTAATGATTAATGTTATAAATAGGGGTTGTCATGTTAAAGCTCTAGCCTGAAATCTATTGTCTGTTAGCTATAATGGTTTTTACATTTTTAAATGCTTGGAAGAAAGAATCAAATGAATTCTATTTCATGACATGTGAACATAATATAAAACTCA
The DNA here is from genome assembly GCF_047675955.1 of Chlorocebus sabaeus. Classification (NCBI taxonomy): domain Eukaryota; kingdom Metazoa; phylum Chordata; class Mammalia; order Primates; family Cercopithecidae; genus Chlorocebus; species Chlorocebus sabaeus. The sequence continues at coordinate 99,973,516 of NC_132916.1, read as the reverse complement.
AATCTGTGTCCTTAAGTAAAGTTTTCTTGGAAAACAGCCATGCTTATTTATAAATTATTTGTGGCCACTTTTGTGCTGCAACAACAGATTTGAATATTTGGACAGAGTTGAGTAGATACAAAGACTATATGATCAAGAAAGCCTAAAATACTTTTAGCCCTTTGCAGAAAAAGTTTGCTGATCCCTGTATCAGTGTTTATTTTGTATAAATGTATTTCATAGATTGATATCCAGAGTCCCCCTTGAAGACTCCCAGTGAATGACTGAAACCCCAGAGAATACTGAATCATATATCCTAGGATGAAGCATTGGTGAAACCATTCCATAAACAAAGTGACTGTCACCCACACTTTAATTGTGTTGCCAGAACACGGGCAGATATTTTTTGTTTTTGTTTTTGGGAGCGTGTGGGTTTAAACACTCTGGACAGTAATACCTGGCTTTATGCCCCACAGCATTGCTACATAGTACCAGAGTTAAGCTGTCCTTTCATGTTTTATGCCCTGGTGCATTTTTATGAATTAGTATGTACTTCCCTTGCCTGAGTGTTATTCATAATCTCTGAAAAACTTAACAGTGATACCATAGAAGAACTTTAGAGACAATCTTAGTATGTACTAGCAGAGGAGTGGCTAAATTAAAATATTTTTTGGAATGCAATTGACTGTTAGTAACTGATACCATAGAAAGCAAAACCGTAGATAAAGGGGGACTACTGTGTAGTATTGTTGGATAAGTCGTATGTTAACCAGACAGAATAACAGACTCTAGGCTTGCCAATAACTGTCTGCTTTCTAAAATTGTCATGAGATTTATATGAGATGATGTAATTCACACAGTATATGACACTAGCAGTTTTCTGGAAATAGCTACATTTTGTTATTATTAAATGCAGTGTTATTGAAGCTTTGTAAACTGATGTTTCTTTGCAAATAATGTTTATAGTTTCAGGTCTGACATCAGTAAGGTCCTTGTTTGTAATTGGTTTTCTAGTCATTTGATCTCTTTTTGAACAAATGGATTCATCTATTCACTGTAGTTCTCTTGATGCTGTGCTTGCATTACCTGGAAAACTTTCTTAGGCTGGGGTAGGGCAGTGGATTAAAGTTTTAGGCAATTCCAGACTGAACATATCATCATGATTTTATTAATGGGAGTACTCTAATCTGTGAGATAATCAACCATAAATTTTTAAAAACTTATTTACACCTTATTTCCTCCCAGTAATTTGATGTAGATTACCAAATTAGGAGCACAAATAAAATGATGGAAAATCAAAACAATTAGGAGGTGAGTAGATTTGCCAGGATTCTAAAATAATTTATATGTTGTATTTTAATTCAACAGTTGTCTCTAAATTTTCTGGGAACTGAAATTGTGTCCTGTAATTGTATAATTGTATGATAAAAGAATCTTTACAAATTTATTTTGCTCCTTTTGCCCATTATATACTGTGATCTCTCTAAAGTGATTGTTACTGATATGTTTATACTATTATTTGCATCTATTGAAGTATAAAGTATCAATTTCTGTCTGTATGGAAACTTTGATACTAAGGCAAAAGTTCTTACACAAAAGCACAAGTTGAAATGACAGCCAATTGCCATATTTGGCTGTAGTGTTCTCCAGATAGCAGCAAGGCCTGATAAGCAGGGGAAATGCTTACTTTTTACTCTCTGGAGAAAGCTACCCTAAGATCCTTTACCCTAATTGTCTCAAATATCTTTGGAGAGATTTACATAAAAAGAAAGTAATACAGTAAACCTCCATGTTCTTACAAATTTGCATTGTCTTTAGGAAAAAAAAGTAGGCAGTTGAATCATTCTTATATCCATGCCAGTGCTATCCACCATCATTCCCAATAGCTGTATGTTTTTACTACTTTTAAATGGTTTTCAATAGTTGTTGATACATTATCACATTATAGCATTTATCGACTCATATTTCTGGATCTTTTTTTACAGTTAAATCGTCGATCTGAAATTGTTGCTAATAGTTCTGGTGAATTCATCTTGAAGACATATGTAAGACGAAACAAGTCTGAAAGTTTTAAAACTTTGAAAGGCAACCCAATTGGACTTAACATGTTGAGCAACAATAAGAAATTGAGGTATAGGCACTTCACCACACATCCTTTAGAAAAGATAAAGGAAGAGTTTGACACCAAAAACTTTGAGGCTAATAGGCCCAACCTGTGCCTTTTCTTCTGAATTTGTCAAGAGGGCCAAGAGGTAGCATGGTCCCAGTATATAGATTCTTTGCTTTGAATCTTAAGAGTAGGATTGATTGCAGTGTCTCTTGTTTCTGAATAAAACATTGCAAGAAATACTTTATTAGGGTGGGATCTCGTGATTTTGTTTTCATACATTTAGTAGAATCTCAGTCATAATATTTGAAGAAGCACAATAGAGTGGTGTGGTCATGTCTCCTTTAGGAAATACTAATCAGGATTGTCTCAATAGGGGACTTAAAAATTTCTTACTCCTCCTTTTTTCAGAAATAACCCACCTTTCCTACTGGTTACCATAGTGAACCACTGTTACTGGTAGGATTGGGTATCAGTAGCAACTAAGAAATAGGGTTGAAAGTCACTTTTATTTCTGCTGTCTCAACTTACACATAGACAAATGAAGTACATAAAAGCTCAGTAACTTTCAAGTCAGTGGCAAAATCAGAAATAGTATTTAGGACTCCTGATTTTTATTTTAGTATTCTGCTTTATTTTTTAAATTTTCTCAACCTCCGCCTCCCCAGGTTCAAGTGATTCCCTGCCTTAGCCTCCTGAGTACCTGGGATTACAGGTGCCCACCACCATGCCCAGCTGATTTTTGTATTTTTTATTAGAGACGGGATTTCACCATGTTGGCCAGTCTGGTCTCAAACTCCTGACCTCAGGTGATCTGCTTTTTTTTTTAGTTTTCTTCAGTTGGACTGGAAACATTTGAAAGACAAATTCAAGAAATGGAAAACTCCCAATAGACAATTGGGTTTATCCATAAATTTTTAAAATTATTATTGGTAAAGGTTTTTGTGTGTGTGTGTTCAGATTTTAAAAGATTTCTTTTATAAATGTGTATATAATTTTTCCGTGTTCAAATTATTTTGTGTTTCTTGAATCTGCAGTGAAAATACGCAAAATACGTCATTATGTTCTGGAACTGTGGTTCATGGTAGACGTTTTCATCATGCTAATGCACAGATACCAGTAGTAAAAACAGCAGCCCAAAGGTAAGAATTCTAATTGTCTTTGGTTAGTATATACATGGCATCCTCTTCAATAGGTTTTCACTTTTTTTAACCATTTTTTTCCATTGTGAAAACTTACTGTTTTCTCTGTCTGTAGAGAGATATATCTCTGAAATTATTCATGACATGAAATTATACTATTTTATATCTGTTTTTGAGTAATCACATTCTGTAAATAGAGAATTTTTCAATAAGACCTATCCTATTGCATTATAATCCAGAGACTCTAAGATGATATTTAAATTAAACTGATTTACAATATTGACCTTACAGTGTTTAACTATCTTCAGTTGGTAGTTTAGCTCTGAAGAGTAAAATTACAGTTAATACCATACTTTCTTTATAAGGCTTATAAAAGTTCATAGCATCAAAACAAGTCACATTAGTTTTAAATGTTGGAGAAAATGTTATTTTGTAGTTTTAGTTAGATTTAGGAGTTCTCATTGATCTTGAAAGTACTGCTTGACTCGAAATAATGAAAGTAACATTTGGGGGACCATTTTTGGAATGTTACATGACCTTTCAGTTGACTGAACTTCTTAGGCTAAAAGAGTTAAATAATCTGTTTATTGCATTATAAACAGTTCCTTATAACTAGTAACTTTAAAAAATTTGGCATATATTTTAGATGCTGTTCTTCATTTTTTTAAAATGTAAAATCTAGACTCATTTAGAAGACATGTCCTGAACCTTGCTATATTTTTCTGTTTACATAGATATGCCATCAGCTCTTTTACTTAAAAACGTTAAGTAACCTCACACTTTGCGATAAACCAACGTTTTTTTTTGCCTTAAATATATTATTGTATCAAATAGTGTTCACATAAGATACTTGAAAAATTTAAAAGGACAAAGAAATTACTATGCATACCAAAAACTGGCTTGCTCTACTGCAAAGTACACAAACAAATCAAGCTCTCTGGCCTACATGTGGCAAAAACATGAGAACAAATAATAAAAGGAGAATAATTAGGGGAGAGAAAAAGAGTAGACACATTCTGATGCACTGATGATACTAATAGAAACCATTGCTGATAAAGGTGTCTTAATATTCTGATAATGTAGTCTAAGTTTGAAATACTAATTTAAACCTTATAGTCAACTTAGGTGATTCATTTATAACCAAAATTATTACATTATTTTTGCTTTTGAAGTTTGTCTGTTAGTTTAGAATTACTAGTGACCTATTCTCCATTCCTCATTCCTCATTGGTAATGTTAAAAAAAACAGTTAACAGTCTGGAAATTGGGTTGCGATTTGTTTTACTCTAGGTCTCAACACCTATAACATTTTGCATGTGTATTATTGCTCATTTACATAAAAGATTAGATTCAGTTAATATGAACTTGTATATATTGGTAAAATGTTTAAAATATTGTTAAAATCAACAACCTGAGTTAATTTGTATTTAAGAAATAATCCTGATTGAAAAATTCTTAACAATTAGGGGCAGTAAAGAAAACTGTATAATCAAGTCAGCAGGACAGAAAACTGTATAATCAAGTCAGCAGGACAGATACTACTTACATTTGTCTTTTATTTATTCTGTATAAGAATAAACATTTCTTATTCCAACTGCAGTATGACTGTCACTAAAAAGATTTTGGTGTTCAAAGACAAGTCATTGAGAGTTTTCCAGTTTTCTTCCTTCAAAAACCTTGAATGATTTTTTGCTGCATACCAGGCATAGATGAGGTGCATTAAGATGATTATGAGAAAATTCCTACCAGTAAAGCTCAAGTTTGATTGCAGTAGAGATTGATTAGGGTACAGAAAGACAAGTAAACAAATGATTACATGCATGGTTAGGGCAGCAGCAGAGATATACCAAATATGTGTAGTGAAACTGCAGAGAAGGGAACAAGAATTTATAAAGGAAACATGAAAGGAGTTTTGAGTGTACCAGGTAGAAGAGGACACTGCACGCAGGAGGAATCACATCTTCAAAGGCACAAAGAAAGGCTTTAACTAAGATTGTTGCTTCCAGGGATTTAGCACAATTGTTAGGCTTCAGGTGAGGGTAAACACATTGGCTTTTACAGCTTCTCCTAAATGTTCTTATTTTCTGAAGTCTTTTTTTTTTTTTTTTTTTTTAAATTATAGAGATAGGGTTTTGCTCTGTTGCCCAGGCTGAAGTGTGGTGGCACAGTCATAGCTCACTGCAGCCTCAAACTTCTGGTCTCAAGCAATCCCCCCACTTCAGCCTTCTGAGTAGCTAGGACTACAGGCATGCACCACCGCACCTGGATAACTTTTAAAACAAATTTTTTGTAGAAATGTGGTCTCGCTTTGTTACTTAGGCTGGTCTTCAGCTGCAAGCAGTCCTCCTGCCTCAGCATCGTAAAGTGGTGGGTTTACAGGCCTAAGCCACTGCACCTGCCTCAAGTCTTATAATAATTTGAAATGAAAACAAATGCCATCAATCTGGTAATTCATACATAGTGTATTCTTGGGGTGAGTGGTATATCTTGTCTGTTAAGTAAATCAGACGTGCTAAAATCTGGGTAATTTGTAGTTCTTTAGTCATATATGGGAACGAGTGCTTTACACCTTTTTATCTAAACAGAATGAGTGAAGTTTGGTAAAATATCACATTAGATTAGTCTTTGGGACATAATTAAGGTTCCAGTCTATTTTCTTACTACTATTCCAACTGTTAATTAAATTCATATTTAAAAGATAGATTGTTTATACACTAATAATGGTAGAGAAGTATGGAAAAAAAACAAAATGCAGAAGTTTAAAAGTCTATACATACCATCCGTGCCCCTAATTCCAATCAGACTTGTTGAAACAACACATTATATGGGTTTATGTTTTACTTACACTTACACTTTTTTTGACTTTTTATTAAGTATAGATAATATTCTTATAAGGTCCTTATAAGTCTTCTTATCATCTAGTCTTCCCCCCTCAGGGGGAAATGGATAGCTATGAAAGCTTATGTAATTCATAAATAGGAATATGGGCTCCTGGAATAAGTAATATTTAATTATTAGTGAAAAGCACCATTTTGAGAGGTTTTGTTTGTTTGTTTGTTTGTTTGAGATGGAGTCTCGCTCTACTGCCCATGCTGGAGTGCAGTGGTGTGATCTCCACTCACTGCATCCTCCACCTCCTGGGTTTAAGCAATTCTCTTGCCTCAGCCTCCTGAGTGGCTGAAATTACAGGTTTGTGCCACCATGCTAATTTTTTTGTGTGTGTATTTTTAGTAGAGATGCAGTGTCACTGTGTTGGTCAGGCTGGTCGCGAACTCTTTACCTCAAATAATCCGCCCACCTTGGCCTCCCAAAGTGCTGGGATTACAAGCTTGAGCCACCACACCTGGCCCATTTTGAGAGAATTTTTGAAGTTGTAAATGAGATCAATGATACCAGAATTTATCTATTAGTCTTTTTCCCTTCCCTTTCTTTTCTTTCTTTTCTTTTCTTTTTTTTTTTAATGCCACAGTTACAGTACTAATTGAAGGTAATTTTTCTTTTCTATATTGTATGAAATAGTCCAACAAGAATGTAAGTTGACATTTTTACAAAGTCCTGCATTACTAATAATGACTTTTCCCCGTTTTTTATGTTTTATTTTAATATGTAAGCAACTCTAAGGCAGGTCTTGATAAAAACACATATCGAAGATACTTGTAAGAATTCCATGACTTGTTAATCAGATATATTATAATGAATGCATTTTTTCTCAAGGATAAGAAAAATGAGCATTGGTATGTGTCTTTGTATATATATATATATTTAATTTTTACTGTTTTCCTTTTCCTAACTCCCTTGGCTTATGGGGAAGCATTATACCTAACCCGTTTCTTCTACCTCTGTTCTTCTACCTATTTCCTTTCCTCTGTACAGGTGAGTATAAAAAACAACCAAGGCCGGGCGTGGTTGACTTACATCTGTAATCCTAACACTTTGGGAGAGCAAAATAGGAGGATACCCTGAGACCAAGAGTTCGAGACCAGCCTGAGCAACATGGCAAAACCTTGTCTCTGTAAAAAATACAAACATTAGCCAGGCATAGTGGTGCACACCCGTAGTCCCAGCTGCTCAAGGTGGGAGAATCACCTGAGCCTAGGGAGATCAAGGCTACAGTGAACTGTGATTATACCACTGCACTCCAGCTTGGGTGACAGAGCCAGACCCTGTCATCTCAAAAACAAGAGAGTACTAAACTGTTCTTATTTCTTGGGCACAGCAGTATAGAATTGGAAATGGCTACATTAGGTATTAATGCCTAACTTTTGGTTTTCATTTTACTTTTTCTGGAAATACAGCTGTATAAGAAATAAATACATAGGATAGGATAGACTAGATTTAAACTTTTATGTTTATATTTTGCTTCGCTTCTTTAATAGGGATGTGATTATATTACCTCGTTTTTCTGTCATTTAACATTTATTTTATGCAAGTTATTCTTTTTTAAATAGCAAAGATAAAATTTCAGATATATTAATGTACATTTATAATGCTTTTCCTTTTGAAAATTTTTTAAAAATTTGTGTGTGTTTTTAATGTGTTCATGTAAAAACAAGTTACTATATTTTTTTTCTTCATTTGCTAGGATTAAATCGATATTGTAGTTGCATACTCCACATGATAGGAGTATAAGAATTGATAAAGGAATTTGGGGATTTTGTAATTTATGCTTTGCTGATAGTTCCAAATATTTCATTCCTTTTATTATAAGGAGAAATAATATTAGATGTGAATCTCATTTTATTCTAAATTGAGGGATTATATAATTTCATTCTTGAGTAATTGATGTTAATAGCATTTTGGAGTTTTCATGAACTATGGAGAAGGGTGCAACTTTTATACATTGGACTTGTGATGAGAAGCCATGATTTTAAATTATAGGCCTTTTCTCGTGTCCCAAATCATATACCATATTTAATCTAAGACTTTCGTGCAAAAGTTTCAGCCTTAAAAATTTTTTTTTCTTACTCCAAAGGAAATAATCATACCTGATATTAGGATCAGTCTGGAACCAATAACAAATTTTATAACTTCTAGGAAATGCTATTGTTTTTGAAGTCTATTTCTGTAACAACAGTAGTCTCCTCCTTATTTGTGGTTTTGATTTAACCATTCCATTATTAGTACTGAAATTGTTTCTAAATTTGCTATGATGTCATTATTGAATTTTTCAGATATTGAGAATTATGTCCAGGTGAGGCAAGTACATACTAGTCATAGAAGTACAAAGGAGGTACCATGGCATTAAACATGAAAGGACAGGTTAACTCTGGTGCTATGTAGCAACACTCTCAGGCATATGATAAAACCAAGTGTAGCTTACAGAGCAAAAACCTCGTGTGCTCACAAAAACATTTGCTCATCTTCTGGCAACGTAATCAGAAAATGTGGTTGACAGCCATTTTGTTTATGAAATGTTTCCACCAATGCTTCGTTTTGGTATATTGGATTTGGTACTATCCTTCGTTTCAGGCACCCACTGAGGGTCTTGGAACAGATCCTTGGAGAATAGCAGGGAATATTGTGTTCTAACATATCTTCAAATATTTGATAGTTAAAGCCCTTTAAAGAATTTTTTATATTTTTGTGTATTCATCTTCCTGTTAAATATCTAAAAAGATTGTTTATTTTGTGTATTGATAGAAATCGAAAAACAATTTAGACATGACTCAAAACCTAGTGTATTATATATATATATAATGTATTTAAAACAAGTTGATCACATTATAGTTTTTGCCTTATGACTATAGTTACTACAACTACAGTGATATATCAACAATGAGGTCTTGCCTCTTACATTTTTTTTCTTTTTCATGTTTTAAGCAGTCTGGACCGAAAAGAAAGGTAAGCTTAATATTGAAGAAATTAGAGCATGGATATAGTGGTAAAATATAAAATTGTTTATATGTTTTGAAAAATATTTGTTGAATTAGAGTTTATAATTAAAACGTTTTTAATTTTAAATTTTAGCTGACGTAATAATTGTATATATTTATGGGATACAGAGTATATATCAATATAGGTATACAATGTGTAATGATCAGATCAGGGTAATTAGTATATCCATCACCTCAAACATTTATTGTTTCTTTGTGTTGTCAGCATTCAAAGTCCCTTTTTCTGGCTTTTTGAAAACATAAATTATAGTTAACCATATTCACCCTAAGTGCCACAGAAAGTGAGAGCTCATTCTTCCTGTCTAGCTGTAATTTTGTATTTGTTAACCCACCTCTCTCCATCCTCTCCTCCCCCACCCTTCTCAGCCTATAGTATCCACAGTTCTACTCTCTATAATAAAAGAAAACTTGTTGACAATATAACATGGCATTTGGCTTATATAGGTGGTATTTGAGGCTCATTCTGAATGTACAGTTTTCTGTGAATGGTTATATTTATGCTAATAAGTGACTACTTTCTTTTAAAATAGAATATTTCAATGCTTTAGTAGTAAAATTGCTTTCAGTTACATTATCAGAATCTTTGTCATTATATTTTAGTGATAATACTCTTGTTTTTCTGCTTTAATAGATGGGGGGCAGGGAAATGTGTTAGAACACCTTAAGCTTAGAGTTAAAACTTTAAACATCAAGTGTATTCTCTTCTGACCGAAAAGTAAGAGAATCTTGTGATCAGTCTTCTTCTGTCATTATTTTTTCTCTTTGTAAGAACACTGGCGTTTAGGGGATATTTGAGTGGTATAATGGCATGGAAAAGTATTTAAGAAAACACACACATTTCTTTGAACATTTCAAAGTAAAATGATCATAATTGTTCTAAAGTGGGTATCCATAAGAGTAGCTTCTCTGGACTGGGCATGGTGGCTCACGCCTATAATCTTAGCACTTTGGGAGGCCAAAGCGGGAATATCTCTTGAGCCCAGGAGTTCCAGACTAGCCTGGGCAACATAGTGAGGCCCTGTCTCTACAAAAAAATAAAATAATTGGCCTGGTATAGGTAGTAAGACAGTAAACAAACCGGAAAGTCCAGCTATTTTTAATTTCCAACCAAATTGTGGAATCAATTTTAAAAAATGAGTCTATAGTGCCTTTCAAATGCGTGAATTTTGACATTTGTATATCAGCTGATGGATTAATATTTTGAATTGATACGTGGTGGCTCTGCATGGGCATAGTGGCCAGTGCTTCAGTTTTGACAGCATTACCATCCTTGGTGATGACATGGACAGCAATGTTTCTACAGTTGTTTGAAATGGTAAATATATTTTTGATTACATGCTGCCTTTGAGGCATACACTTTTATTCATTCCAGGTATTTATCGAACCTACTGTTACAGGCATAAGGATACAGTGATGAATAAAAAGGACAAGATCCCTGCAGTCCTATAGTTTACTTTCTTATGGAACAAAGACTAATACTGAATAAGTAAAACATGAAATAATAATTTCTATGTAGAGAAGTGTAATGAGTGATGTGATAGACTGACAGTACGATTTCTTTAAATTGCATATTCAGGGAAACTCTTTACTGTGAAGCTAACATTTAACTAAAGACTAAATGGGGAATTGGCAGTGCCATGATCATAAGAATGGCTTTTCCAGATAGGGAAGAGGTTGTGCTAAGTTACTAATCCAGGAATGAGTTTGGCATGTCGAAGAACAGAAAAAAGGGACAACTAAGGCTAGAGCTTAGAGAGCAAAGGAGACAATGTTATGACATGGGTTTGGAGAGACTGGCTAGGACCTAGGTCATAAAAGGCTTTGTAAGGTGATCTGAAGCTTTTGGATTTTATATTAGTGCAATAGAAGCTTTCAGAGCATTTAAGGTAGGGAAGTATTGTTACCTGATAAATATTTGAGATTTTTAAACACAATATTTTGCATAGGATTTATAATTTGGCACAAATAGAAGTTTAAATCAGTGCCAGTTCAGTTAAGGCTGGGCAAGTTCCTCTCCAAATAGAGATGTGTTACAAAGGAAAATCAAATAGTCTGTAAGTACTTAAAACTATCTCAGCAAGGTCTAGGAGTTGGGGCGTTAGAAAGACAGAAGTAAAACCAATCTTTTAGGCGGGGAAGAAGGGGATTGGGAGGGTTAAGGTGGAAAAATAAAAAGATTTTGAAGATCTCATCCCATTAGGGATATAATCGAATTTGCTTGAGGAAGTCATTTGAATCTTGGTAAGTGTAATAAGCATTGAGAGGGAAGGTATCTATATTCATTTGTTAAGTTCACTAAGGAAGGGAAAGAGTATGTTGTGCAAACAATATTGTATAAAAATAGGAGTAAAGAGGAAACAAAATGAAATAATCAACATAAATAGAAATATAAAAAGTAGTAGAGTAAGATGAAAAGAAAACAAGTCCTATCAGCAGTTATAATGACTGTATTAGAGTGTATTTAGTAAAAGACATGCTGATTTGATTAAACCCAACTATACTACATTGTTTACAAGCATCATACCAAAATAATAATATGGAAGTAAGTTTAGAGCCACAAGAGATGCAAACAAAAAGAAAGCATGAGTGGAATTTTAGTAACAAGGGAGATGGAGTTAAGGATTAAAAGCAGTAGACAGGATAAAGGAGCACATTTTGTAATAGGCACAGTTTATAGGAACATAACAAGTAAATGTAAAGCCTCCCCTAAAATAGTTAAAATTCAAGAAATTTAACATGGTGAAACCCCACCTCTACTAAAAATACAAAAATTAGCCAGGTATGGTGGCATGCGCCTGTAATCCCAGCTCCTTGGGAAGTTGAGGCACAAGAATTGCTTGAACCTGTGAGCCAAGATAGCGCCCCTGCACTCCCGCCTGGGTGACAGAGCAAGGCTCCATCTCAAAAAATGAAAACAATGAATACAATTGTGGGAGATTTTAATATATCTTGAAAATTAAACTGGTTTATCAGTTAAATAAGAATAATGGATTTTAACTGTAAAATAAATAAGATGATTCATTTTCATAGAAATGTATATATTTGGTCATCTTTTGTAATAATGGAAAGATTAATAAAAAGAGCTGTCATTAAAGCAAGGCAAACAACAATAACAAAAAGAGAAATGGTGTCCAGATCCTGGTTTCTAAGAACCAGTCTCCACTAAAAGGAATGTGGAGAAATGGCCGATTCTGGGGTTGTGATAGGTCAGACACAGAATGAGTGTGGTATCAGAAACCTAGAAAATGTTCAACAGATTAACAGTGTCCACTTCAAAAGCACCTGTACTAAAATTGGAATAATAGAGAGATGATTAGCATGGATGACACATGAATTAGTAAAGCATTTCATATTCTTGTAAATTGTGTATGTATATTTTATCACAGTAAAAAAGAAAAAAAAAAACACCAAAAGGATGTAGTTGTATCAGAGGGAGACGGGAGCCAACTGAAAGAGCTCCCAAATAGCCAAACTGATAACAGTTGGATTATAACTTAGACCAAGGGACACTCTATGAAATACCTGATGAGTTCTCTTCTGAATACTGAAAAACACAGAAAGGAGATTAAGGAGACATGATGACTTCATGCGTTGTATCCTAGATTGGATCCTGGAACAAAAATGGGTATTATAAATAGCTGGTAAATTTCTTTCTTTCTCTCTTTCTTTTTTTCTTTTTCTTTGAGACAGTCTGGCTCTGTCGCCCAGGCTAGAGGGCAGTGGTGCAATCTTGGCTCACGGCAACCTCCGCCTCCCAGGTTCAAGCAATTCTTGTGCCTCAGCCTCCTGAGTAGCTGCGATTACAGGCACGCACCACCACGCCTGGCTGATTTTTGTATTTTTAGTAGAAACGGTGTTTTGCCGTGTTGGCCAGTCTGGCCTCGAACTCATAGCCTCAAGTGATCTGCCGGATTTTTGTATTTTTAGTAGAGACAGTGTTTCACCATGTTGGCCAGTCTGGCTGCGAATTCCTGGCTTCAAGTGATCTGCCGGCCTTGCCCTCCCAAAGTGTTAGAATTACAGGCGTGAGCCACCTTGCCCAGCCAGTAAATTTCTAAGGCTAGAGTTTAGTTCATAATAGTGTATCAGTGTTGGTTTCTTTTTTGACATGTGTGATGGAAATATTAAGGTGTTAACATTAGGGTAAGAGATATAAGGGTATTCTGAATTGTCTTCGTAACTTTTCTGCAAATCTAATATTATTTCAAACTTAGTTTACTACAAAAAATAGACTTTCACAACTGAGGCTGTTCGAACTTTTAATGAACAGAGCATTCTGATGTTATTTAAACAATTCAGGATAGAGAAATAAAATGCTCTTTATTTTAAACAGCTTGTAAAAATCTTGGGTTTATGAAATGGGACCTCTGAAGCTACACAGACACAGACCCTAAGAAGCAAAAATTCTACCCCACCTACACAGGAAGACAGCAGATGACAGTAGAGCTTCTCTGCCTCTGGTTTGTTAGGAGTAGAAAAGAAATAGCCACTGAGATTAAATCCTAGCCTTGATTTTCAACAAGTTTGGAGTTTGAAATTTATACCTGCAAGAGTAATGGAATCCTCAAATTGAGAAATGAATGTAAATGCCGGCTGGGTGCGGTGGCTCACGCCTGTAATCTCAGCACTTTGGGAGGCCGAGGCAGGCAGATCACTTGAGGCCAGGAGTTTGAGGCCAGCCTGGCTGACATGGTGAAACACCGTCTCTACTAAAAATACAAAAATTAGCCCAGCATGGTGGCACATACGTGTAATCCCAGCTACTCAGGAGACTGAGGCACGGGAATCGCTTGAACCCAGGAGGCAGAGGTTGCAATGAGCCAAGATTGTGCCACTGTACTCCAGCCTGGCGACAGAGCCAGACTCTGTCTCAAAATTTTAAAAAAGGAAAATGTAAATTTTCATTTTAGATCATCTAGCAAAAAGTTTTTAAAACTGAATTTTGGAGAAAATAATATAGGGCTAGGTAGTTAATTTTATCAAACACATTTTTATCTTGAAATTTTTATATTCTTGTATTTAAGATACTGTTTCTTCAATTTATTGTAATTTTTAAAAAACAGAACTTTAATTTGCCCTGCTTTTATAGGAAAAAATATAGCAAATATTGAAAACAGTGGCCATAAATTCTGGAAATACAGGGAATTATACACATTAGTTTAATGTGACAATACTTGGTAAGATTGTGGCTATCATATGATGTATTCAGCTTGTCCCTCATTCACAGTGGATGGTTCAGTACACAGGTTCAAATTGCAAGAGCACTGCATTAATAGTTTCATCAATTTCTATACATGCATGTATGATTTACTGTCTCAGATGATTTATGTCAATTGTTTTTACTAAATCTGGATAAACCTGGATTTGGAAGTAAGACTATATTATGTTCTCTTTAGTGTGCGAGTGTATGGAATTTGAAAATATGGATTTTATTTTAATCCCAAGTTAGGAACTAAAAACCTACCTTTTTTCTTATAAGACTGTTACTACTACATCTCAGGCAAATTCTCATTTTCATAATGCATATCTTCACAAATTTCAAATTTTTCAGGGTGGAAATTGCCCAGTTTTACCAGATGTTGCTCTGCTTGATATTGGTGCAATTTGCTGGGATTCAGATTCTGGCATTGCTACTTAATTGTGTGACTGTGGATAAGTTGATTAACCTCATTGCATTTCAGTTTTTTCATTTATAAAGTATTAATAATATGTCATATAAGGTTATTGGGATTAAAGAAATTAATAGATACAAAGCACACATGGCACATGATGCTATTTTCTTACTGCTACTATAAGTACACTACTATCAGCCGGGCGTGGTGGCTCACACCTGTAATCCCAGCACTTTGGGAGACCGAGGCAGGCGGATCACGAAGTCAGGAGATGGAGACCATCCTGGCTAACCCGGTGAAAACCCATCTCTACTAAAAATACAAAAAAATAGCCAGGCGTGTTGGCGGGCGCCTGTAGTCCCAGCTACTTGGGAGGCTGAGGCAGGAGAATGGCGTGAACCTGGGAGGCGGAGCTTGCAGTGAGCCGAGATCGCGCCACTGCACTCCAGCCTGGGTAACAGAGTGAGACTCTGTCTCAAAAAAAAAAAAAAAAAAAAAAAAAGTAAGTACACTACTGTCTCCACCCATAGTATTTTTTCTTTTGTTATTTTCATATTTTGTTTTCACTTCAAGTGCTTTGGCTTTTTGTAATATAAGAATATTAAATTCTTGCAAGAAAATTTCTTTGAAATTTTTGTTTGAGTAAAATGATTTTAATGAAATGAAAGCCATGATTTACATTACTGGATCACCAGTGTGAATAGAATTACAAATAAATAGCCTCTTTTATTTTTATGTGGTTTATTTAGAGTAGGAAAGTAGCTATTGTAACTCCCTGGTCTATTGCACTTTTTGCAGTTCCCCTTTTCTGATGCTTTTATCCTACAATTAGCCTTAAGGTTTTTGCTTTTTTTCCCCAAAAATTTTGCTTTTTTCCCCCAAAATCAGTGTTTATTCGTGTTCAAATAGATACAGTGTTTGGATGTAGTATTTAGATACGGTACTTAGTTACAAAGGATGATGTTTAAAATCCATGATATTGTATGTATTTGAAGTTTAACAGTGGAATTTAATACTTTAAAACAAATGTACTTATAGCCCTGACATAATGTAATCATACTACAAGACTAAATGCTTGTTCCCTGATTGCTGGTCTTGTACATAATGTTTTTTGTTCTGATTTTGGAATTGTCCTCAAGACAGTCTCATTCAACGTTTATTCCTTTATTTATTTGTTTTTAAACAACTAAAAAAAATTTACAGTAAAATTTTACAAATTGAGTTTCATTTATTGGTATAGTTTTGTTATTTTATAGTATCACTATATGGCAAAGAAGCTATGATTTGCTTTTAATAAGCTTATTGTAAGTATGCCATTAACTTTTTCATTTTGAAAACTGTATTTCCTGTTAGAATAAAACTATATAAATTTCTTTTTTAGGAAGGAATACCCACCTCATGTCCAAAAAGTTGAAATTAATCCTGTAAGGTTAAGTCGGCTCCAAGGTGTTGGTAAGTGTGCAGTTTTGTTACACCTGTGAAAGATTTCAAATTGCTGTATGAAAAGTACAATGGAGATATGATGCTGGCTTTAGAATATTCCCAGGTATAATAGATATATATGAAAAACCATTTTTTGTAATTGATTTGAGAATTTCTTTAATGGTAACCTGATACCTGGAACAGTTGCACAGTTAGGTGATTACAGTTTGAAATCTTTTGATTATTTTAGCGTTTTTGTTATGTTACAAATGCAAATAGTAACTGTAGTTGAGCTATAGCTTTGAAATTGAGTTTTATTAAACTGTGTTATAATGTTATATTATGTAATTGTGTTTCCACTTACTGGTTTTGCTCCTAAAATTTAGAATACATTAGAGAAACACTCAATTAAAAAGAGACTACACCTACTACAGCTGTGTTACTAGTAGATATTGGAAAATCATTGTGAGTATAAATTTATATTCATATTGAAATATTTTTCAATATACTGGTTATTAATCCAAAAATTAAAATAAGGGCAAATAACATTTATAAAAAATATATCATCATAAAATCAGTTTTCATTATCTAGAATCATGGTTCTTAATGTGTGCCCATCTTGTTTTTCCAATGCCTTTGCTTGTTTAAATAGCTCTGATGGCTCTTAGTTCTAAAATAGAATAATTTTTAAAAGCTGGATTATTCTGATAGCTAAGAATGTGCTTTTAAAAAACACCCACAGTTTTTTTTTCTACTTTGGGTGAAAATCTTTTGTGCATATAGTGAACGTTTCTCTATTTTATGAAGAGAATATTCCAAACTTATTTCATCCTTAATAATGGGCAGTCTTTATAGATGTGAATTATTATACTTTACATACTAAGCATAGTTATGCTAAGTTTATTAAGTTTAGTAATAGTGACTACTCTCTTCTGTTATTCTGTTATACTTTAAATCTTTATTGAGCTCTTACTCAGTTATATGCTGAGTCCAGTGCTTTGCTTTCATTATTTTTATCCTAGCTTTCTGTTCAAGGTTCCTATAAGCTAAAAAACTTCCTCAAGGACATAGAGCTAGTAAATGACAAAGCTTGTATTGGAACCCATGTCTGTTTAATGCCACATCCCACACTCTTAAATACTGTACATTACTGTATTCTTGCTCTGTCACAAAGAAGGTTACTTCTAATCCTCAGAACCGTACAAAAGGTGTTATTTTTATTTTAACAAATGCATTTCTGGCCAGGTACAGTGGCTTACGCTTGTAATCGCAGCACTTTAAGATGTCAAGGCAGGCAATCACCTGAGGTCAGGAGTTCGAGACCAGCCTGGCCAATATGGCAAGACCGCATCTCTACTGGAAAAAAAAAATGCAAATATTAGCTGGGCATGGTGGCACGTATCTGTAATCCCAGCTACTCAGAAGGCCGAGACACAAGAATCGCTTGAACCTGGGAGGCAGAAGTTGCAGTGAGCCGAGATCTCACCACTGCACTCCAGCCCGGGTAACAGAGTGAGACTCAGTCTCAAAAGTGAAAAAAAAAAAAAAAAACATTTCAAAGACGTTAAGTGATTTGGCCCACTAATAATGGTTTTAGATGCCAGTCAGCCAGGCTTGTTACAAATAATTTTTAAAGCTTATTCAACAACATTCATTAAGTAAATAAGCATACTCAAGTTAAAAGAAAAAAGAGCATGCTTATTTACTGTTCTTTTAACTTGGGTTTTTTGTTTGTTTGTTGTTGTTGTTGTTTTGAGACGGAGTCTCACTTTGTAGCCCAGGCTGGAGGGCAGTGGTGTGATCTCAGCTCACTGCAGCCTCCGCTTCCTGGGTTCAAGTAATTCTCTGCCCCAACCTCCCGAGTAGCTGGGATTACAGGCGCCCGCCACCACGCCTAGCTAATTTTTGTGTTTTTAATAGAGACAAAGTTTCACCATGTTGGCCAGGCTGGTCTCGAACTCCTGACCTCGTGATCCTACCACCTCGGCCTCCCAAAGTGCTGAAATTACACGCGTCAGCCACCGTGCCTGGCCCTTAACCTGTTATTTTGAAATAATTTTAGGCTTAGAGAAAATTTACAAAATTAATACAGAGACATACATGTTTATTTTTTCACACAGCTTCCCTTAATGTTAGCATTTTATAATCCTAGTACACTTATCAAAACTAAGAAATTGGTGTGAGTTTAAGATTCTTTTTTTTTTCTTTTTTTTAAATTTATTTATTTTTATTTTATTATTATTATTATTATTATACTTTAAGTTCTAGGGTACATGTGCATAACGTGCAGGGTTGTTACATATGTATGCTTGTGCCATGTTGGTGTGCTGCACCAAGATTCTAACTAAGCTGTAGAACTTATTTAGATTTCACCAGCTTTTCACTAATATCCTTTTTCCGTTCCAGGATTCATTCTGTCATCCCACATGGTATTTGTCATGTTCTCTTAGTTTCCTTCATGATTTTGAAGACTAGTCAGTTGCTCTGTATAATGCCTTTCAATTTGGTGAGGATGATGTCTTAGGATTAGAGTAAGTCTATGTATTTGGGGCAAGACTTCCCAAGAAGTGATGTGTGGCCTTCTCAGTGCATCATTTTAGGGATTCTGTGATGTTGAGTATGTCTTAGGATTGGTAGTGTTAACCATGATCATTTGGTTAAGATACTCTCTGCTGGGTTTTTTCACTGTAAAATTACTATTTTCCCTTGGTACTTAATAAAGATTTTAGAAGAGATATACTCTAAAACTGCAGATACCCTGTTTTTCTTCAAACTTTCACCCACTGATTTTAACATCCATTGGTGGATCTTGCTGGCATCAATTACTGCTTAATGTTTGTCTAATGCTGATTTTCTGTTTTCTTCATTTCTTTTTCATTTATTGATTGAAAATCTTCTGTAGGGAAGATCTGTACTTTCCTGATATATTTGTTGATAATTAATTATTTATACCTGTGGACTCATTGTTAATAAATGAGGGTTTTATGAGTAATACTTGTAAACCTTAGGAGAGGAATATTGATATATTTAACTTGTAAACTTTGTTTTCAGCTTCTTTTGTGTTAGGTAGGTACATGTATGCTTGGGTGTAGGATAATTAGCAATGCTATAATAATATTGTATGTATTGTTATATGAGGATTGCATTTTATTTCATGATTTCCTTTGGAGATAATTTTTAAAACATTGAGATTTCAAACCGCAGGATCGCTAATTACTTGCATAAGACCAAGCATAATTTTTTCCTAAACAATATCATGGTCTTTCTAGTTAACACTCAACATGATTTTCTTTATTGTTCTCTTTGCCTTATTTATTTTGAATTTGAGGCACTTAGTATGATTTTTTTTTTTATAAGTTATAGCCACATATCAGTACTTACCAGCATTGATAAGCAGTTCTTTACTATAAAATTAAAGTTTGTAAACCATTAAGTGTAATTTTTGGTCAGACCACATGTCCTGTTGCTTTTTTGTTTAGTTGCTTTAAAATTATTTTCTAAACATATAGAATAACAACTGTTAAGATCTCATTTTTCTCCCCACTTACTCTGTCATTTGTTTCTTAAACTCTCTTTTTTTTTTTCAGTCTGTTTTTTGTATCCTTGTTAGAGAGAACAGACATATACTGTCTCTGAATGTACTTTTAATTATATTCTTCATGTAATTACATTGTGTAATTACAACTCAATCACCTAATTTAGCACTACTTAACACACGTTAACTTTTGCCTTTTGTTCGTTTTTAAAACAGGGTCTTGCTCTGTCTCCCAGGCTGGAGTGCAGTGACATGATTATGGCTCACTGCGGCCTCGACCTCCTAGGCTTACATGATTCTCCCACCTCCACCACCAAGTAGCTGGGACTGCAGGCACATGCTGCCACATCCAACTAATTTTTTGTATTTTTTATAGAGGTGAGGTTTCACAGTGTTGCCTAGTCTGCTATCAGACTTCTGGGATCAAGCGATCTGCTCACTTCAGCCTCCCAAAGTGCTGGGATTGCAGGTTTGGACCACTGCTCTGGCCACATGTTTACTTTCAACCAGTCAGGGTAACTGTTGTTAACATTTTAATATATAACTTTCCAGACCTTCTCTATGCACATATACTCGTTTTTAAAATTGATACACAGTATTCATACTGTGTGTACTGTTCTGTATGTAACTTGCTTGTTGACTTTATGATACCTAGTTTTTACACTCTTATTAAAAGATGACAGACATGGAACCAGCATGGAAAACACAATTGAAGGAAGTTTAAGAATGAAATGCACCAGCCATGTGGTTTACACCTTTAATCCCAGCATTTGGGGAGGCCAAAGCAGGAGGATCACTTGAGCCCAGGAGTTTGAGACCAGCCTGGTCAACATGATGAAACCCCAACTCTCCAAAAAAATACAAAAATTAGCCGGGTATAGTGACGCATACCTGTAGTCCCAGCTGCTTGGGAGGCTGAGGCAGGAGGATCACCTGAGCCTAGGAGGTCAAGATTGCAGTGAGCCACAGTCGTGCCACTGTATTCCAACCTGAGCAACAGAGTGAGACCATATCTCAGAAAAATGAAAAGAATCAAATGGTTCTTAAATTTATGGAAGACTTCCTTACAAATTTTTTTTGACCTCGTGATCCGACCTCTTCAGCCTCCCAAAGTGCTGGGATTACAGGCGTGAGCCACCATGGCCAGCTACAAATTTTTATATCCAAGTTTCTCTAATCTTTTTTTAAATAAATATGTTGTGGCCCGCTATATTTATGTGGCATAATTTTGTTTTCAATGTTTTGACATTTAAAATATTATTACTGTACTGGTACATTCATGTTATATATTTGATATATTTCTTTAGATCAAATCCGTAGAAATAAAATTTCAAGGACAAATGATATACACATTTTTAAGACTTGATATGTTAATGCCAAAATGCCTTGTGTGGCTGGGCACAGTGGCTCACGCCTGTAATCCTAGCACTTTGGGAGGCCGAGGCAGGTGAATCACTTGAGGTCAGGAGTTTGAAACTAGTCTGGCCAACATGGTGAAATCCCATCACTACTAAAAATACAAAAAAAAAATAGCCGGGCGGCAGGAGAATCACTTGAACCTGGGAGGCCGAGGTTACAGTGAGCCAAGATCACACCACTGCACTCTAAACCTGGGCGATGGAGTGAGACTCCATCTCAAAAAAAAAAAAGAAAAAATGCCCTGTGTAAAGGTGGTTAGCTCCCAGCACAGTATTACTTGAGCACAGTATTACTTGAGTCGGCCTATTTTCTCCCACTTTTCAGTAACTTTAGATTATCATTCTTTTAGTCTTTGCCAATCTGATCAAAATGTTTTTCTTATATTTTCTTCGTAACTGGTGAGATATCTTACAGGTTTAATGGCCATTTGAATTTCTTTTATTTATGTCTGTCCATTTATTTATATGTCCTTTGCCTATTTATTACTTATTTAGCAACTCTTTGTTATCTCTGATGTAGATATCTTTCTTTCCCTTTTGTGGTTTTTCTGTTACTCCTTTTCTTTTCTTTTCTTTTTTTTCTTTCTTTGACAGAGTCTCACTCTTGTTGCCCAAGTGAAGTGCAATGGCGCGATCTCAGTTCACCTCTACCTCTACCTCCCAGATTCAAGCGATTTTCCTGCCTCAGCCTCCTGAATAGCTGGGATTACAGGCCTGGGCCACTATGCCCGGCTAATTTTGTATTTTTTAGAGGAGACGGGGTTTCTCCATGTTGGTCAAGCTGGTCTCGAACTCCCAACCTCAGGTGATCCCCCCGCCTCGGCCTCCCAAAGTGCTGGGATTACAGGCGTGAGCCACCATGCCTGGCCTTACTTTTTTCTAATGTTGTCAAATAGTAATTGTAGTTGAACCTCTTGTTTTTTTTTTGTATTTTTTTTTTTTTTTTTGAGACAGAGTCTGGCTCTGTGCCCCAGGCTGGAGTGCAGTGGCTTGATCTCGGCTCACTGCAAGCTCCGCCCCCCGGGGTTCACACCATTCTCCTGCCTCAGCCTCCCGAGTAACTGGGACTATAGGCGCCCGCCACCTCGCCCGGCTAATTTTCTTGTATTTTTAGTAGAGACGGGGTTTCACTGTGTTAGCCAGGATGGTCTCGATCTCCTGACCTCATGATCCGCCCGTCTCGGCCTCCCAAAGTGCTGGGATTACAGGCTTGAGCCACCGCGCCCGGCTGAACCTCTTGTTAAAGTTGGGTTTCCTTAGTGTTGTGTTTAGTAAAGCTTTTCTAACCCTGGAATTTTAAAAATATTCACCTTTATTTTCCAAAAGTCCTTGTAGATTTATTTTTATTTATTTACGTGTTTTTACATGTAAATCATTTTTATTTAACAGCATTATTTTATTAATTAACTTTGTTTTCCCTCAATGCATTTGGGTGAATGTCAGGAATGCCTACTGAAGTATTTAATAAATTGCTCTAGGAATCAATTTCAACTGTATTTTTTCTCCTCATGTTTTTGGAATGTTGTGGTTTTTTTTTTAAGTAGTTTATTTTGCAAATATATTTGTAAGTTTTCCACTGATAGTTAGGTGTGATTATTAATTCAAGCTTGCCTTGTGTCTTTATAAAATGACAGTGTCTGTTTTTGGCAAACTCAAGGGCTAGAGAGACTACAAACTTGTAAACGTACTGTTGTAGAGTTGGAAAGTAGTATGTAAAAGCCAATTTAAAATGTGGTATCATAAAGGAGTAGTCACTACCCTTTTCTGGAGTTTTATTTAAATCTTCACACACAAAGATGACGCCAAGCATGGTGGCTCATACCTGTAATCCCAGCACCTTGGGAGGCCAGGGTGGGAGGATTGCTTGAGCCCAGGCGTTCAAGACCAGACTGGCCAACGTAGTGAGACCTTGTCTCTATAAAATATTAAAAAATTAGCCAGGCATGGTTATGAGCACCTGTAGTCCCAGCTACTCAAGATGCAGAAGTGGGGGGATCCCTTGGGCCTGGCAGGTGAAGGCTGCAGTGAGCACAGGTTGAGGCTGCAGTGCACTGTGATCACGCCCCTGCACTCCAGCCTGGGCTACAGAATGAGACCCTGTCTCAAAAACAAAACAAAATGTAAGTAAAGCTGTGTTTTGAATCGTTGGAGTTTGACATACCAAATCGAGGAGGAAAAGCTTTGCACCTAATGAGGATGGAATGCAAAGGCACAACAGGTGAGAGTCTCATCTTATTTTAACAAATGATATATTTAATTGGAGAATGGGTAGAGGATAGCCAGAGTTGAAGCTATAGAAGTAAGTAGAGGTAGATTGTCATGCTAAAGAGTTCTTACAAAATCCTGTAGGCCAAAAGTATAGTATATAGCCAGAAGTGATTTTTAAAGAAGATAATGAGAATGTGGTAGATACATGACTTCAGTTTTATTTTGCGTTGAAAGTCAGTCAGCAGCTACATGATGGAGAAAACCTTTTTTTTTTTTGTTTGTCTTTCTCTTTTGAAAGATTATAAAAAATAATGTAAAAGCAAATACATAACCATTATAAAAATAACCATTTGTATTCTATCACTGTCCTCTGGGTACTTATTTTTCTGCATATTAGTATCACAACTAAAATCTCAAATAAGAAAGTTAAGCCTCTTTCTTACCCTGCTTCTCCCACAATTTCTATTATGAAAATGTTTAAATATGCAGAAAAGTTGAGACTTCTACAGTGAACATGTGTATATCTACCACATGGATTCTACAATTAACACTTTTCTGTTCTAGTCATCCCTTTATACGTTAATTCATCTTATTTTTTTGATGCATTTTAAAGTCGATTGCAGACACCTGGTATACTTCTAAACACTTCAGTGGGCATATTATTAACCAGAGTTCAATATTTGTTTACAGTTTATTTTCTTTTGAGGGCTTGTTTGGAGGTTCTAGCAGGGAAGCACAGCTACTTATGTACCCTTGACCTTGACCCAAGACTGGTCCTCCTCTATCAGGGATGGTCATCCTCTTTAACCCAGCGTGCAGCTTTGGAAGGGATGCGCATGGAGCGATGAGGGAGGAAGTAGACACCCACCTAGCCAACCAGATCAGCGCAATTACCCCTGGCGATCAGTGGGGTGACAGATGTTACAGCCAGATCGCCTTCACATTCTTTCTTTTGAAATAAAATTTACTACAATGAAATACGTAAATCTTAAGTATATAGTTCAATAAAATTTGAAAACTACATATCCCTTTCTAACCAGAATCCCCACAAAGACATAGTACAAATAGTATCAGCACCTTAGAAAGTTCCCTCATGTTCTTTCACGGTTAGTCCCTACCTCTTCCCCCTCAAATGTAAGCATTGTTCTGATTTTTCCTAGCGTAGATTAATTTTATCTGTTCTAGGACTTCATGTAAATGGAGTAATGCACTGTATACTCTCATGTGAGGCTTCTTTCAGGATCTTTTTTTGATATTCATCCATACTGTTGCTTGCATCAATAGTTTGTTTCTTTATAACATTGCATTGTATGGGTATACCAAGTTACTTACCAGTTTTCCTGATGATGGACACCTGGGTTGTTTCCAGTTTTTGTCTATTAAGAATAAAGCTGCTATGAACTTTCTTTTTATGGAGGATTTTTTTTAACTTGATTTTTTAAATGTGTTCTATTTATATCCAACCTGTATATGGATCACTCTTACCCAGTAATATCTTCCATAGTCTCCCCTTTTGTGCATACCTGGAAGTAGTGTAGTGTATTTAAAAAGACATTGAGCTAGGCTGGTTGTGGTGGTTCACGCCTGTAATCCCAGCACTTTGGGAGGCTGAGGTGGGTAGATCACCTGAAGCCAGGAGTTCGAGACCAGCCTGGCCAACATGGCGAAACCCTGTCTCTACTAAAAATACAAAAACTAGCCAGGCATGGTGATGCATACCTGTAATCCCAGCTACTCAGGAGGCTGAGGCAGGAGAATTGCTTGAACCCCTGGAGGCAGAGGTCGAGTGAGCTGAGATTGCGCCACTGCACTCCAGCCTGGGCGACAGAGCAAGACTCCATCTCAAAAAAACAAAAACAAACAAAACAAAACATTGAGCTACAAAATCTAGAAGGGACTATCCTAATCTTCATGTTCCTACCACAGGGTCTTTGGTAAATACTCTTTATTCTCTTTCTCATCCCTGTAAGAGGGATTCAGCATAATGTTACATGGTTTTCATCTTAAATACTTCTCTGGAGTAATCTGTTGGGGATTTGAGGCTACAACAGCCTAGCAAAAATCACTTCTGTGATCATTTAGCTAGTAAAACTTCCACGGGCCACTTATTAAGTATTTGCCATCCTTGAACCAGTCCAATCTTAAGCTTTTTGCAATTTTATGTTTCTGCTGTAATTTGAGACTAGTTCATTTTTACTTGAGTTACCAAATCTTCTCAAGTGTTTTTCTCTTCTTCCCTAGAAAATGGAATCCTAATGGAATTTCTTAATCCTGAGGCTCACATTTTTTGTGTTTTTTCTTGACTCTCTGTTCTCTAGTTTCCTATAACACTGTCAGTCATTTATCATTTCTCCTCATGACGTTGCTTTCGAAAGTCTCAGCTTAACCTTCTTCGTTGCTTCCTTTTTCTCTTTCCTTCGGAACCTTATTAAAAACCTTGATTTAGGTAGGGATCAGAATTTTAATGTCATTTTTCTCTATTATCAATTAAAATTTTGCATTATATCAAAGCTTGGGACGTTTGTTTCCCTCTTATGATGGTAGAGAAAATGTAACATGGACATGATGATATAGGTGTGGTGAAGAGAAGAGTGATTACATAATCAAGATGAAATGATACTGTTTTTTTAAATGTCAGTCTCCAGAATGCAGCAGAAAACTAATTAGATACATGGTTGAGCAAAAAAATGTGCAAAGATACTGTGTGGCTTGAAAAGATTAATGAAGTATGTTTATAAGAAAAAAGCTTTCCTTTGGGTACATTATCAAATTTAGTAAGGCCAAAAAAGCTTGTTGGGGCTTATGTTTTAAGACTGCTTTACTGTACATTAAGTTTTTCAAATAATTGGTTGTGTGTTTCAGACAACTGTGTTTATTTTCTGGATTCCAAAATGTCTGCCTTCTTCTTATAGTGTCACAGCATAGCTCTTCAACAAAGTAACTTAGCCTTCATGAAAATAACAACACCTGGGTGCTCTGGACTGGAGCAGCTGCTCTGTAACCTCAGATTTTAGATCTCGGGAGAAAAAAAGCAGTTTTTAGTTACTCTCTGGCCAGAGGCTAAGTCCTTATGGTTCTAGATCTGTGCATGAGTCATTATCTCTGTGTGTCAAAGGTTATGCCATTTTCAGAGATGACGTAGTGACAATGTCTCTTCCTCCGACCCCTGTAATTTTTTTAATGTGTCATATAGTTTTATGTTTCTCATGTACTTCATTAATCCAGGAAACATTTATTAAGCCTTTGTGCAGTTTTTAGATACTGGGAAAACACATGACTAAAACATCATTTCTGCTCTTCCCAGCGCTGGCAATACAATGGGGGAACAGAAGTACAAATAACAATAAAATGAGAGCTATGAAAATTAAGGATTGCTTAATTATGCCTATAGTGGGGCAGAGGCAGCTTCTTAACAAAGAAGGGTTTGAATTCACCACATAAATTGGCAGAGCTTCACTTATGAAAAGAACAGCATATGTGAGGGTGAAAGAGAGAACATATGAAGAAATGAACCTTTTTGAGGTAAAGTTTGAGTGGAAGTAAGATTGAAACAGGAACTTCTGCTTGCCAAGAGATGGAATTTAGTTAGAGTGTTAGAATGACAAAGTCACAATTTTTAACTAGGTCACTTTGGCAGTAGTGGGGAAAGATTTAAAAGGAGCAAAATTGGGATAGAGGACATCAGTTTTGGCAAGAGTTAAGCATCAGAAATGTAGTGGCAGTGGGTTTGGAGAAGACAGAGTGAAATTAAGAGCTATTTAGCAGTGAAGATGAAGGGACAAGGAGTAGTCATCCATTACTTAAACGTCTAGCTTTGGTGTCTAGGAAAATAGACATGCAAACAATGAGAGGATGATAATCACTTAGTGAAACTTTTCGTGATTGCACTAAGCAAGAATAATTATATAGGTTTCTTAAGACAGTGTTGTATATCAAACTAAATATTAGATAATGTTGATTTTTTTGTCTACATAATCTTATTTTTAAAAACCAACCGATAGAAGAATATTAAATATGGGAAACTAGAAGTAGAAGTATTTAACAAAGCTAGGATTGTGCAGGTTATTTTGGTTTACAGATTCTTCACTTATGTTTTAGAAACGTGTTTGGCCTTTTGCATACTTAATCCTTTGCTGATAAAGTCAGATTGTGGTAAATTTTAAATTGTCCTGGTTTGGAGTTCATCAAATCATTTGAAACTTCTAATTATATTTGTAATGAAAATTATTACATTTACATAAAAAATGTCGAGAAAAATTACCTTGTGTGTTCTGAAGTTAAAAAAGAAAATTAGCTTGAGGCAGGCTTAGTTTAGTTTCCTTTACCAAACAATTGTACTGTTTGAATTCAGATTTTTCTCATTACTACTCTTAGAGTTAAGTGACTTGGAAAAAAAGAAAGAAACCAGCCTGGGCAACATAGGGAGACCCTGTCTCTACAAATAAGAAAAAAGATTAGCTGAGTGTGGCGGTGCATACCTGTAGTTATAGCTAGTTTGGAGGCTGAGATGGGAAGATCACTTGAGCTAGGGTGTTTGAGATTAGAGTGAGCTATGAGCATGCCACTGCACTCTAGCCTGGGCGACAGAATGCGACCTTGTCTCCAAAAAAAAAAAAAAAAAAAAGGATTTGTTGAGTATGTGAGTGGTTAGGCACAGGAAAGGTTTGTGTTACCTTAGTAGAACAAAATGAAGTTAAAGTGAAGAGGATGTTGATAACTTAATGAAGTGTTCCACATTGTGGAGATCCTGCTGAGGAGTGAAAAATAAATAAGAGAAGAGTAAGCCAGAATGTAACTATTGTTTGGTCTTATGTTCTGATTATTTTTTTGTTGAAACACTAGCTTATTTTAAGTAAAACTTAAACTTTATTTTTTCTCCTTCCTTTAGAACGTATAATGAAGAAAACAGAAGAGTCCGAATCACAAGTGGAGCCTGAAATTAAGAGGAAAGTACAACAGAAACGGCACTGTAGTACCTATCAGCCTACTTCTCCTCTATCTCCTGCTTCAAAAAAATGTTTAACCCATTTGGAGGTAAGTAGAGAAATTATTCTTTATTGCTAATCAGATTGTGTTTTTATTAATATTAGTTTCAGTACTTATTAAATTCTAGGTGATCTTTTATCATAGGACCAGAAGAGACCTGGAAAAGTTATTTAGGCAGACTTTTCTGCCTTCAGTAGACCATTTTTATGCTTGCCCAAAATATAGAAATTTATTTTTCTATAAAGAGTTTATCAGCGCTTCCCTGCAACATACTTCAAATGATTGCTGTCTGCCAGAAATTTTTTCAAATAATTTTAAGAGGTTGAAAAGTTAAAAAAAAAAAAAAAGTAGAAAGAAAATCTATGTATTTATCTTCCAGATTCCTTGTTTTTCACATTTGCTTGATTGTCCTCGCTCTCTATGCCTTTTTCCCTCCTTCCTCCTGCCTACCCATAAACATGTGTATATGTATTTTTTGTACTGTTTGAGTTGAAGTTACAAGCATGATGCCCATTTACCATTTAATACTTAACTATGTGTGTTTTTGATTTTTTCTTATAGTTAGAGTACATCTGTCAAAATCTCAAAATTAACATTGATCCGAAATTACCATCTAATCCACAAATCCCATTCAAATTTCACCTAAATAATGTCCTTTATGGGTATAGAATTCAATTCAGGGTCATGTGCTGCATTGAGTTGCCACGAATCTTTAGTCTTTTTCGATAGAAGTAATTTCATAGTCTCATCTTTCATAATCTTGGTATTTGTTGAGGAGTACAGGACGCTTTGTGCCTCATATTGGGTTTGTCTGATGTTTGTTAATGATGTATGTAGTTTTCAAGAATGCTTCAGAAATGATGCTGTAATCCTACTGCATTATATCAGGAGACATATGATGTTGATTTTCACATTAATGATATTTTGCCTTAGTTAAGATGTTCTAGATTTCTTCACTGCAATGTCAGTTAATAGGTATTTTGACTAATTTATTAATAAGATTTCTAACATGAGCTAGAAGTATTTCTTATCCCACATTTATATATTCATTTATATCAGCATGTACATATGAATAGTTATTTTACTCAAAAAGGTTATAGTCTGTAACTTCCATGATGTTTCATGACTGACTTTGATGCTTCAATTGTCCCAAATTCCATGTGAGTCCCTTCAAGCTGGCCTCTGTTTTTTTTGACATGTCCCTATCATTCTTTGAAGACATTTATGACATTTACTTCTCTGCTTTTTAGTATAACAAGACGGTCTTAACTTATCTTGTATTTCTTTTTTTTTTCCCCAAGATGGAGTCTTGCTCTGTCACCCAGGCTAGAGTCTGGGTGGCGCGATCTCAACTCCCTGTAGCCTCCACCTCTCGGTTCAAGCAGTTCTTCTGTCTCAGCCTCCTGAGTATCTGGGACTACAGGTGCATGCCACCATACCTGGCTTATTTTTGTATTTTTAGTAGAGATGGGGTTTCACCGTGTTGGCCAGACTGGTCTTGAACTCCTGACCTCAGGTGATCCACCCACCTCAGCCTCCCAAAGTGCTGGGATTACAGGCTGAGCCACTGTGCCCGGCCATTATCTAGAGTCATTCATTTCTCCGAGGAGCCAT
Organism: Chlorocebus sabaeus; assembly: GCF_047675955.1. Taxonomy (NCBI): domain Eukaryota; kingdom Metazoa; phylum Chordata; class Mammalia; order Primates; family Cercopithecidae; genus Chlorocebus; species Chlorocebus sabaeus. The sequence continues at coordinate 99,943,600 of NC_132916.1, read as the reverse complement.
GCATACAAGGAAAAGGAAATACCTTCTCCTTTAAGTGGAAGGAACATGTTTGGACACTAGTTATGTTCATTCATGTGGGCATTATTGTTTCTCAGCCTTCTCAGTGGAGAAAGCTAAGAAATACATGTGTGTGTATTAATATTTAATCCATATTAGAATCCATGAGTTCACATGATAACTCTTAATTCCAGTCCAGCACCACTGACTTTAATTTTTCCCACGTTTCATGTTTGTAACTCCCTTCTCCAGAAGTGATTAACTTGACTCCCATCATCCCCAGTGTATTTACCTGTTAGCTTAGTTTTTCTTTATGTGGTAATGTCCTGCCATGCCAACCTAAGTTTGGCTCAGACCATACTGATATCACCTACTGATTAGCCTAGATAAAGGAGGAGGAAAGCTCCTCCCTAGATACAACATCTTTCGTCCAGTGGACATGCCCACTGAAAACCTCAGTTTGTTTGTTTGTTTTTAAAGTTCAGGGGTACACATACAGGATGTGCAGGTTTGTTACATAGGTAAACGTGCTGTGGTGGTTGCTGCACAGATCATCCCATCATCTAAGTATTAAACACAACAATAATTACTTTTTAATAAAAGTCTTCCTTCTTTTACTCTATTCCTATGCCAGTTGTTCTAGTTTTCTTCTTAGTGGAGATAAAGAATTATAGCCAGCCTCTATGTAATCTTTAATTCCTAGACAAAGTTAATGGTTTTTCTTTCCATGGATAGTCTCTGAAATTCTACACTATGTACCACTTGTAAGAAAACAAGATCTGTGGGCTAGGTGCGGTGGCTCACGCCTGTAATCCCAGCACTTTGGGAGGCCGAGGCAGGTGGATCACCTGAGGTCAGGAGTTTGAAGCCAATCTGGCCAATATGGTGAAATCCTGTCTCTACTAAAAATACAAAAATTAGCTGAGCGTGGTGGTGGGCACCTGTAGTCCCAGCTACTTGGGAGGCTGAGGCGGGAGAATCTGTTGAACCGTGAAGGCAGAGGTTGCAGTAAGCCGAGATCGTGCCATTACACTCCAGCCTGGGCAACAAGCAAATCTCCTTCTCTAAATAAATAAATAAATAAATAAATAAATAAATAAATAAAAAAGAAAACAAGGTCTGTAAATTTAATGGGATTAACATCTTTAAGGATATTTAATAAAAATGACATAGTCTCAAAGACAGACTTATTAAGTGCAGTTGGTTATTTATAGGTAGTCTTGCAGATATTATGTGATATGCAGTTTGGAATTATTTAATTTTGTAAAAAGCCTTCCACTTCTGACCAAAGCAGGGAATGAGATTTTAATCAGTTTTTCTTTTTCTTGAATTTTTTTTGTTTGGAGAGATTGGATGTTGCTCTGTTGCCCAGGCTGGTCTCAAACTCTTGGCCCTAAACAGTCCTACTGCCTCAGCCTCCCAGTGTGTTGGGATTACAGACCTGAGCCACGATGTCCAGGCTTAGTCAGTTTTTGTTTTCCAAAAGAAATTACACTTAACATAAACTATTTATGAAAATGTATTACTTTACAGTATTCTCTACTAAAACTGAGCAGTATTAAGATTCTAGTTTTTAGAGAATTAGGTTGATAGTTTTTATCATGAAAGTTTTTTTATCTTACTCAGTGTAGTGTATCTACATTTTGTTCCTAATTCTCACAGAGTTCCAAGATACATGTTTCTTAGCTGATGGAAGGCGTATGGTAATAGCTCAGAACATACTTCCTTTCATATTTTAATCTTGGGGATTTTAATAGTAGGAATGTGTTTTTTCTGTTTTAGTGTCAATTTAATGAGAGGAAATAGCACTTTTCCATGGAGTTCTTTTCATTTAGATATGCCCTCTTTACCTTTATTGTAGACACTAATGTAATGGAGCCAGTCAGTACTCAGCTTGATCGTATCCTCAGATTCTTGGTGACAGTTAATTTATATATAGCTGACTGCTAGACTGGATAGTCTTGAAAATTTCTTCCAGCATTTTGATATTAAATCCCAACTAACATGAGTTATTTAGGATCTCATGGTAGCCATGATGGTAATGATGGGGAAGAGAGGGACTTAATTTTGAGACTTTGAGGGGATTCCTTAATGATGCAATAAAATGCCAAAATCTTTTATTTCTTTTGTTCTTTTGGAACTTAAAGTTTCTGAACACCGTGAATGTTGTCCAAAATGTGGAAAAGAAAAAGAAAATCAGACCAAATGCCAAAGTTATGGTGTTCTTTTTTCTAAGGATTTGCAAAGAAATTGCAGACAAGCTATTACTTTGAATGAGTCTGCTGGACCGTTATTAAGAACGTCAATTCATCAGAATTCTGGAGGACAGAAGTCACAAAACACAGGATTAACAACCAAGAAGTTTTATGGCAACAGTATGGAAAAGATTCCAATAGATATTATTGTGAATTGTGATGAGAGTAAACACACTTATTTACAGACTAATGGAAAAGTCATTTTACCTGGGGCAAAAATACCCAAAATCACAAACTTGAAAGAAAGGAAAACAAGTTTGTCAGACCTAAATGATCCAAGTAAGTATTTTACTCCCTTTAATATTGCTTCTATCAATCCAATATTTTTCAGATATATTTTTACAACCAGTCTCTCCAACCCCATATGTATTTTTAATGTAAGTGTGAGCTTAAAACTAATCTTGTTCTCATCCTGTCCATCTTAAATAGTTAAAAAAAAAACAAAAATAAAAAAAAAAACAGAACTTGACCCTAGTCTTAGATGAATTGCTAGTTAAAACCAGCATTCTGACTTTGGCCAGGTTAATTTAATCTTTCTGATCTGTAAATGTGTATATCTCCTGCTGATAGTGATTTTTTTTCTGGGGTAGGGGGGAGCTAAAATAACATAAAATATGCGTAGCCCAATAAAATATTTGACATACAGTATCCTTACCACATTTGTTCCTAAATCTGCATCATGTCTTTTTACTCTTGTGTGTATGCATGTGGCATGCAGTCCTTGTTTATAATAAATAGCAAAAGATTAGAAATTATTGGGGATTGGTTGACTAGAGTATACAGCGATAAAGGAGTGAAAGATCTGATAAACTGTGTAGAGTAATTTCCAAGATCCTTAATTAAGTGAGTAATGCAAGCTACCGATAAGAGTGTATACTGTGGAGAATGAGCATAATTTCTTTTAAAAAATAGAAACTGGGCATAGTGGTGTCCCAGCCACTCAGGAGACTGAGATGAGAGAATTGCTTGAGTCCAGGAGTTGAAGCGTAGCCAGGGCAGTATAGCAAGAACCTGTTGCGAAAAAAAAATATTAATAATTGTAAATAGAACACTAGGCTTTCCTTTTAATATATACTTATGCCGTTTTTCATTAAAAATACAGTTCATGGGCCTTTTTAAAAAATCTGTATATATGTGTACACATACATCTGTATGTATATATACATCTATATATGTCAGGTACTGCGCTAAGCATTTTACATACCATTTGTTCCTTGCAACAATTCTGTGAAATAAATACCCTTACTGTCCTTAATTCTACGGAGAAGAGAAATTGAGCCAAATAACCAGTAAGTGGCAAAACCCCACCTCCCAAATGCTATGTATGTAAATCTGTTTAGATTGTCTAATCTGGCCTGTTAGGTTTTCTGCTAATGAAAGACCGGCGTTGAAAGAGAAACCATGCTCAGTATTTGTTCCTGAGACTGGCCAGTAAAATTAAAAAGACAGGTAGAGAAATGCTGAGATGATGCTTCTCTGGGACATGTACATTACTCAGTAAAAATTAAGCATTTATGTTTGAAATACTAATAAAGAAAAATTCCTCTTTCAAGTTCATGCATTCTTCAACATATGACGTTTGAATGCTTTTTCTGTGTCAGGCTATTTTAGGCCTGAGGATATAGCAGTGAACAAGACAATGTCCCTGCTGTCTTATAGTTTATGTGTAGCAGGGGGAAACAGATAAGCAAGTGAACATCTGCAACAAAGAACAACAGAAAATTTAAATCAGTTAATTTGACTGTGAGTGTGCTTACTTTATTGGGTTATCAAAGTGATATGTAAACTAAAACTTGGTGGCCAGAATGCATAATATTGAGGGAAGTAGAATTCAGTCAGGAGCAAGCTTGTGGTGTTTGAGGGACAGAAATACTGACTAGTGTGCCTGGAGGATAAAGAAAAAAAGAGAATATTATGAGAAAATTGGACAAATAGGCAGGGGCCAGATTATGTGAATTTATAAACCATAGCAAGGAGTTTGTATTTGACTCAAATACAAAATGAGTGGCTTTGCAGAATTAAGATACAGAGATAGATTCGCTAAGATTCAGTAATGAGTACAAGGTGTAAGAGCAAATTACCATTGTAGTGTCTTTTCTTGCTCACGTCCATTTATCATCAGCAAGACTTATTGAACATTAGATACTGGTCCAGATTTTTCCAAGGACCAGTTAAGATTTTAGTAACTTCCTGTGTGAGATAAAATTAGTTGGCTATGGCCGGGCGCGGTGGCTCAAGCCTATAATCCCAGCACTTTGGGAGGCTGAGGCGGGTGGATCACCTGAGGTCGCGAGTTCGAGACCAGCCTCGCCAACACGGTGAAACCCCATCTCTACTAAAAATACAAAAATTAGCTGGGTGTGGTGGTGCACACCTGTAATCCCAGCTACTCGGGAGGCTGAGGCAGGAGAATCACTTGAACCCAGAAGGCAGAGGTTGCAGTGAGCCAAGATTGCACCACTGTACTCCAGCATGGGTGACAGAATGAGATTCCGTCTCAAAAAAAAAAAAAACTTGACTACGTGGAGTTTCACACATATTTACAATGCGTGCTATTTTGCGAACAAGTTGTATGCAAATTATTTTTTACACCTTAAATTTTTTGGGACTCTGAAATGGACCTACCATTCTTCTTGTAACTTGCTGATATTGCTGTTTGGGTGAGTGATGATGAATTGTAAAATCAAATTTTATATTTGTGTAATTTTTTTAGAAGATGCCAAGTCTTAATGCTTTCTTCAGATTTAACTTTTTATCAGATAGAGTGGATTGTATCTTCATTCATTTTTATTAATCTTAGATCTGGAGGAGGTCCAAAGCAAATTCAGTGTATTTTCCGTTTTGGTAATTTATTTGACTTTTTAATGGAAAGAAATGAAATATAAAATTATGACTGTAGTTTTAATATAAATTATAAATTATTAAAATACTTTTAGTCATTTTGTCCAGTGATGATGATGATGACAACGACAGAACTAACAGAAGAGAGAGCATATCTCCTCAGCCTGCTGATTCAGCATGTTCTTCCCCTGCACCATCCACTGGAAAAGTAGAAGCAGCACTAAATGAAAATACTTGCAGAGCAGAGCGTGAACTACGAAGCATTCCAGAAGACTCAGAGTTAAGTACAGTTACATTGCCAAGAAAAGCGAGAATGAAAGACCAGGTACTTTTCACATTTGTTGACATTTGTTCAGATTAATGCCTCCATTTTGGGGTGTAAACTTTTTTTAGAAGGCAGTTTGGTAGCGCCAGGAGAAAACGATGGATTATTCGTGAAGTGGGGCTTAAATACTACGTGGGAGATTATTTGAAAGAACATTAAGCCATATACAAAAATAAGTTTCAATTAAACTTAAGGTTTAAAGTTTAAAAAATTCAGCAAGAAAACACAATATCAACCTTACAATAAAATGTCAGTATGTACAAAGATTTCTTATAAAATCTAGCAGAGGAGAGAAGTCATTTTAACAGGGATATATTTTACTGTAATAGTATGTTTCATTATGTTATGTTTTATATTTTACTATAAAAGTTTCAAAAAGTTCACATGAAAAAAGGTAATATGGATGATGTCAGTAGACAATATCTAGAACAACTATTTGTAATGCAGATGACATAGTATTTTAATGTTTGTAATAGACTAAGAACTCTTAAAATTTACAAGATAAAAATAAAGTGAACAAAGGATAAGAATGGACAAAAATAGAAAATTCATGCAGTAAACTACCACATGAAAAGTGCAAATTAAGGAAAATGAAATACAACTGTATTCAATGGACTTTAAAAATTGTTACAAAATCAGTTAATATTGTGCTGTTGTCAAGAATCCAAGGGAAAGGATACTTTCCTAGTTTGCTGATGGAAAAGAAAGTTACTATGGTCTTTTGGGAAATAAATGTAAAAATGACCATTAAAAAATTTTTAATGTGTACTCTTTGACCAAATAATTAATTCCTTAGACTCCATCTTCCCCAGTACATAAGACTTTATATGCAGACATGATTATTGGCAAACAAAGTCATTGCCTGTTAATATGGATATAGCTGAAGAAGTTATGGTATATCCATATGATGCAGCCATTGAAAATAAAAATTAGAACTTATATCAGTGACTTTTAGGATATCTGCATGATATTGTTAAGTGAGAATACCAAATTAAGGAAATATGTGTATATTACTTTAGTAAGAACATTTTTATAAAATAATAAACTTGTATGTTAAATTGTGTGTGTGTGTTTATACATGTCAGTGTGTTCATAGGAGTACAGATAAAAATATGGGAACATATATACTTGGTTGTTAAGATGGGAACCTTAAAAAATGAGAAACAACAAAAGTAATCATAAGGATAATAGAAAAATATATGGATTTATTTATTTACTTACTTATTTAAAGGGGGGATCTTGCTCTATCACCCAGGCTGGGATTACAGGTGCAAGCCACTGTACCCGGCTGGATTAATATTTTTATATAATCTTACAGAATGCCTTTCCAACATGGTAGCACAAGCAAAAATAGTAAATGAAAAGATGAATATATCTGATTAAATGAAAAGTAGAACAGTGTAGCAAAACACTAAACACAATTTGATAGATGAATGCAAATGGAAAAATAGTAAGCTATGTGACAAAGTGTAAAGTAGTCCTTTATATATTTTTAATTTTTTAAAAATCAAGAAATAGAGGCAAACCATAGGGAAATAAGGAAAGGAATAGAATTCAAAAAACATAGTAATCAAAGTAGTGAAAACGAAATTAAAATACCTTTTGTGAACTTCAGATTGCTGAAAATTTTAAAACTATGATATTGTCTCATCTTGATCAGTGTTTGGAGAAGTGGAATGTTGAGTGTATAAGTTGGTTTAACTGTTGAGGACAGTTTGGCAGTAATTCTAAATGTGTACCACAATTGACTGGACTGCAAAAATGCTCTTTGAAGAATAGTTTGCTATCGCAAGAGATTGGAAAGAACGTAGATGTCCAGTATATGAGTTCAGTTAAATTAATGATGAATTTCCATGTAATGGAATGTTTAGATGAGCAGTTTTCAGACTGACACACTGAATCATAAGGGTACCTCAGTGTGTACTGTCTTCGATGATGCCTCATGGAGGGTGTGGAACATTCAAATTCTAGACTAAATCCTTTACTGTAGATTCAACTGGAGCAGCTCTTACCTGTTTTATTAGTGAGCTAAATAACCTCTCATTTGAAGATGTAACTCTACAGCTAAAAACAAAACAAAACACTTTTAAACCTCTCTAACAGGTTTCTTTAATAATAAGGGAAAATAGACCGGATGTGGTGGCTCACGCCTGTAATCCCAGCACTTTGGGAGGCCAAGGTGGACAGATTCCCTGAGGTCAGGAGTTCGAGACCAGTCTGGCCAACATGGTGAAACCCTGTCTCTACTAAAAGTACAAAAACATTAGCCAGGCGTGTGCCTATAATCCCAGCTACGTGGGAGGCTGAGGCAGGAGAATTGCTTGAACCCCCTAGGGAGGTGGAGGTTGCAGTGAGCCGAGATCATGTCACTGCACTCTAGCCTGTGCAACAGAGTGAGACTCCATCTCAAAAAATAATGACAGTAATGGAGAATATTAATGATAAATCTGTTAATAAGCCTGAAAAAGCAGTTCACAAAATCATATGATTTTATATCATATATGAGATCATATTTTGTTTAAAATACATATTTTTTCCTGTGACATATATCATAGAAATACCTTTAGAAGGATAATGGGAATGGTGGACATTCTTTTCCCTTATTTTCTGTCAAGATATTGTTTTATTCTTGTGATGATAATAAAGATACTAATATAATTGCTTTTAATTAAAATTATATACCTTTATAAAGTGTTTATGATTAATTTCTATTTGGAAGTGACTGGAATCATAATTTAACAGATGAAATAGTTTAAAATATGTAAATATATAAGGAAGGTTTATTTCGTAATGCAGATAACCATTCCCCTAAATTGCTTGCTTTCTAAATAATTGCTGATTTAATTCAAGTATCATTGCCACTATAACTAGCAGCATTTTACTGTGCATGAAGCACTCTGCTAAACTGCTTTTTATGCATTAACTCAGTTGAGTAGATACTCTTACTCTGTATATTTTAGAGTTTAGGGAACCAAAACTTACGTAAGTTATTAAGTTTTACAAGATCAGTTGTGGTTGTTGTTTTTGAGAAGGAGTTTTGATCTTGTCGCCCAGACTGGAGTGCAGTGGCGTGTTCTTGGCTCACTGCAACCTCCACCTCCCAGTTAAGCAATTCTCCTGCCTCAGCCTCCTGAGTGGCCAGGATTACAGTCACCTGCCACCACACCCGGCTAATTTTTTGTATTTTTAGTAGAGATGAGGTTTCACTGTGTTGGGCAGGCTAGTATTGAACTCCTGACCTCAGGTGATCCGCCCATCTCGGCCTCCCAAAGTGCTGGGAGTACAGGTGTGAGCCACTGTGCCCGGCCAAGATCAGATCTTTAAAAGGTGGTGTTGGCCGGGCGCGGTGGCTACGCCTGTACTCCCAGCACTTTGGGAGGCTGAGGTGGGCGGATGACGAGGTCAGGATCGAGACCATCCTGGCTGACACGGTGAAACCCCGTCTCTACTAAAAATACAAAAAAAAATTAGCCGGGTGTGGTGGCGGGCGCCAGTAATCCAAGCTACTCGGGAGGCTGAGGCAGGAGAATGGCGTGAACCGGGAGGCAGAGCTTGCATTGAGTGGAGATCAAGCCACTGCACTCCAGCCTGAGTGACAAAGCGAGACTCCGTCTCAAAAATAAATAAATAAATATAACATAAAATAAAATAAAATAAAATAAAAGGCGGCGTGGCTGTTTGAATCCAGGCAGCCTGATTCCCAGAGTACTATTCTTGACTGCCATACTATTACTCAGATTTATATTACAACTAAAGTTTAGCTAAATAAGATACAGGTATTTACTGTTATATAAAAACCATGAATTTTAATTTTATCTAACTGTTGAAGGGGAATCCATTTTATGTTGTGATATTTACGTTTCTTTTATTGGGTCTTTACATATGTTTATACTTAGCTTGCAGCTTTGTTTTAGTAAATTATTAAGTGAAAATTTTCTTTTCCTTTTTAGTTTGGCAATTCTATTATCAACACACCTCTAAAACGTCGTAAAGTGTTTTCTCCAGAAACTGATTCTTTAGCTTTAAGCTGCCAAAGTTCCTTTGACAGTGTCATTTTAAACTGTCGAAGTATACGAGTAGGAACACTCTTCCAGCTGTTAATAGAGCCTGTAATTGTAAGTACATTCTTAAGCTCTTTACTATACCAATTATAACATTAAAAATTCCATTGCTAAAGCTAATATATGATATTTTAAATTTATAAATTAAAATGTTTAATAGAATATCAAAATTAGTTCAAGATTTCACGTTGCTTTAAGAGTATATAAATAGTAGCTCCTCACCATTAAAATGAGTTAGAAAACCTTCCAATGTGTTATTGTTTATTATCATGCCAGCTTAGTGCATGAAACTTTAAATGAGTTAGAAAACCTTCCAATATGTTACTGATTTAGTATCATGCCAGCTAAGTGCATGAAAAGACTATATTAAAGAACTGTAGTGAGTGAATGAAGATTCCAGAAGCTTTGGGATCTACTGGAAAATGTATTACAGCATCAAGACTCCTAGAAATAGATTATTGTACTATAATGGCTGCCCAAAAGGCATTGTGCATTGTACTAGTTCATTGTCCACAATGCCCAAAGGACTTTGTGTACTTTATCTTACTCATCATACCTGTGTACTTACTATTCTGCCACCAATCCAAGTTTTTATTTTCTGTTTGAAATTTTAATATAATCTCCTTAACTAGTCTTCTTAGTCATCATTTTTCTCTCTAATGTATTCTAAACATTGTTGCTAGATTAATTGTACAGCACTGTATGCATTCTGTAAGCCTTTATTTTATAATGTCTTATCTTGGTGTCCCTATGTGTTTCCAACTCTTCTTTCAAACTAATATTGTCCTTTTTACATAATTGTCCTAACATTGTCCTTTTTACATAAAGCACTTGTCTTTAAGAGAACTTATTGCCGGGCATGGTGTCTCACGCCTGTAATCCCAGCACTTTGGGAGGCCAAGGCGGCTGGATCATGAGGTCAGGGGTTTGAGACCAGCCTGGCTAATATGCTGAAACCCCATCTCTACTAAAAATACAAAAATTAGCCGGGCGTGGTGGCGTGTGCCTGTAGTCCCAGCTGCTCGGGAGGCTGAGGCAGGAGAATCGCTTGAACCTGGGAGGCGGAGGTTGCAGTGAGCCGAGATTGCGCCACTGCACTCCAGCCTGGGTGACAGATTGAGCCTCTGTCTCCAAAAACAAAAAAAAAAAAAAAAGAAGAGGAGAGAGAGAAATAATTATATCACAGCAGGAAAGTTGTAAGGTGTTTTATTATTTAATGTAATGAATAATAACTGTTTCTTTTCTGGTAAAGGTTCTTCATGGTTCTAGAATACAGTATGATCAAAAGAAAAAAAATTATTTGTAGGAGAAAATGAAATGTGAACCTGATTTCTTAGCAGAGCACAGCTCTATGCAAATCCAGCAAATTTTTCTTTTCCATCAAAAACCTTAAGCTTCTCACAATTTACAAACTAAAAGTTTCAGAAGTACCCTGGAGATTCAAAGCCAATTATATATAAATTATCTACCCTTTATTGCCCAATAATATTGTAACATATGTCAGTGTTTTTAGGGATTTATGAAATTTGTATTTTGTTACAGCCCTCATACTGCAGACTGTCTTTCCTGGTTTCTGTCCATTAACAAAAATGTCACTCTGTGTCACTTTGTACCTCAAAAATTTTCAGGAGTGCCCTGTAACTTATGGTTTTCTCCCACATTAGCACTGTTATTTATAACTCTTCAGTGTGATGAGTAAGGTTTTGCTGGTGATTTAGACATTTAATTAGAAAGTTACATATTTTGTCTTAAAGCTGTTTATGAAGAACTATATTAAAATTTGGGTGAATTTTTTCTAATAGGTTATATTTGCTACAGTGAAGAAAAACTCTGTAAATTTAGTTAAAAAAATAAAAGGCAGTATATGTAACATAAAATTGTCAGTTTAAAAATTATAATGCTAAATGAAATATTCCAGCCAAAAAATATAATGTGGAAATTTGCAGTGTAGTATTAACCTTACTTGTAGCATGAGATTTTTCGCAAAGGGCGAACGTTCTGCATTGAAGAATAATTAGTAGATCTGTATCTTCTTCAGATAGTATAAATAAAAAGATGATTTGATATTTTCTTCTTTTTCTTGAACATAACCTCCTTATGTTTTGTAGTGAAATTATTTATCTGCCAAGTTATGATTAATCTGAGAAACAGGTTTTAAATGTTTTACTATATTCAGTGTTTTATAAAATTCTACACTTGTTTATTATTAGATAATTTAATCATTTTAATTCGCTCGGTGATATAATTGGCATTATTATTATTACTATTTTGAGACAGAGTCTCACTCTGTCACCCAGGCTAGAGTGCAGTGGCGCCATCTCAGCTCACGGCAAGCTCTGTCTCCTGGGTTCATGCCATTCTCCTGCCTCAGCCTCCTGAGTAGCTGGGACTACAGGCGCCGGCCACCACGCCCGGCTAATTTTTTGTAGTTTTAGTAGAGACGGGGTTTCACTGTGTTAGCCAGGATGGTCTCGATCTCCTGACCTCATGATCTGCCTGCCTCGGCCTCCCAAAGTGCTGGGATTACAGGTGTGAGCCACTGCACCCGGCCAAGTGGCATTATTTAGAAGTATCTATTTTATTTAAAAGCAAGTGCTTTTTTAAGGAAGTAAAATGGCATATATTATTAGGAATACCACATATGCGCAAATACAAAGTAATCCCTTATTTTTCAAATGAGAATATATAAAATCAAGGTTTTCATTCATTTTAAATTTAGAAACTTTCACAATGTAGATGAAATAGACCAATGTCCACTTTTGTTTTCTTTTTTTTCTTTTTTTTTTTTTTTTTGGAAACTGAGTCTCACTGTTGTTGGCCCAGGCTGGAGTGCAGTGGTGCAATCTCGACTCACTGCAGCCTCCACTTCTTGGGTTCCAGCAATTCTTCTACCCCAGCCTCTCAAGTAGCTGAGAATACAGGTGCCTGCCACCATGCCTGGCTAATTTTTGTATTTTTAGTAGAGATGGGGTTTCATCGTCTTGGGCAGACTGGTGTTGAACTCCTGACCTCAGGTGATCCACCCGCCTTGGCCTCCCAAAGTGCTGGGATTACAGGTGTGAGCCACTGCACCCAGCCCGGTATCTACTTACAATATTAATATTTATGTGTGATTTACTTACATATTTCTAAATGACAAGTATTTAGATATAACTTCCTTCAATTCCTTTATCTTATACAACAATTTTACTTAAATGCATATGTCAGCCAGGTGTGGTGGCTGTAATCCCAGCACTTGGGGAGGCTGAGGCAGGTGGATCACTTGAGGTCAGGAGTTTGAGACCAGCCTAGTCAACATGGTAAAACCCCATCTCTACTAAGACTACAAAAATTAGCGGGGTGTGGTGGCGTGTACCATAACCCCAGCACCTAGGGAGGCTGAGGCAGGAGAATCACTTGAACCCGGGAGGTGGAGGTTGCAGTGAGCCAAGATTGTGCCGCTGCCTTCCAGCTTGGGTGACAGAGCGAGACTCATTCTCAGATAAATAAGTGAATGAGTGAATGCTTTATGTCATCATTATTGACACTTTTTGAATCAGCTAACATTTTTCCAAAACATACAATGTCAACATCCATATATGCTAGAACATTTCGCAAGCTACAGTACTTTTTTTTTTTTTTTTTTTTTAGTGATGAGGTCTCTCTTTGTTCCCCAGTTCAGTGCTGCAGTCATAACTAACTGTAACCTTGAACTCCTAGGCATAAGCAGTCCTTCCACCTCAGGCCCCAAGTAGTTGGGACTATAGGCACATGCCATCTATACCCGGCTACGTTTTTCTTTTTTTGAGATGATGTCTCACTATTTTTGCCCAGGGTGGAGTGCAGTGGCACAATCTTGGCTCATTGCAACCTCTGCCTCCCGGGTTCAAGCGATTCTCCTGCCTCAGCCTCCTGAGTAGCCGGGATTACAGGCATGCATTACCATGCCTGGCTAATTTTTTATACTTTTAGTAGAGACGGGGTTTCACCATGTTGTGTTGGCCAGGCTGATCTCAAACTCCTGGGCTCAAGCGATCCTCCCAAAATGCTGGGATAACAGTTAAAAGCCACCATTCCCTGCCGGTACCCGTGCTTAATGTCCCCAAATAATGTATTACTTCCCAGAGAAACCAGTTAACATACTCCTTTCAAACGCAATCTTTAGAGAGTATGTTTAGTGACATTCTAGACTTTGCAATTAATTATTGTAGTAATTGCTAAATTTATTTTATATTTCCTTTCTCTTTTTACATTATAAAAATCTTCACACTGAAAAGCTGAAAGAATTTTGCAATGAACTTTATATAACTCCCAGCTAAGTTCTACTATTAGCATTTTATTGTATTTGCTTTCCATATATCTCTTCATCCCTGTATGTATTTGTTTGTCTTGTTTTTTAATGCATTTCAAAATACTTGCCTCTTTTTTTGAATCTGTTAACTTCTGTAAAATAATTAATTCAGGGTAGGCTTAATGTGTCTTTTCCACATTGAAATAATTACTTAGAAAATACCATTTTGTAACCACCAGTAATAAATAATTCAGGCCAGGACCATCAATAGATGCAAAAACCATTGAGTGAATGTCAGACCCCCATGACGTGCAGTTTACCTGTATAACAAACCTGCACATGTAGCCCTGAACCTAAAATAAAAGTTAAAAAAAAAGAAAAGAAAGAGTGATGGAAGGGCTGTGGCAAGATGTTAACAGTTTAACAGTTAGTGAATTTAGGTAAGGAATATTTAGGTGTTCATTCTAATGTTATACCAACCTCTCTGTGGGATTTTAAGAGATAAACGAGTAATATAGGAAACATTCTAAGTACTTGAATAGAAAAGTGAAACCTGCCTTTCTTTGTAAGTCTAGAGCAATACTAATTCATCTTCTTTTTTAGTTTTGTTTAGATTTTATCAAGATACAGCTGGACGGTAAGCTATTTTATGTTTTTTTACTCACTAAAGCTTTCTTTACACCAAAGCACTTTACAGGAATAAAAGATTTAAAAATATTCATAGAATTTATTAAGATGGTTAGTTGTTACATATATCTTCTTATCAAAGGGCATATATCTTGGTGTAAATTTCATTCAGAAATATCACAGAGCCAAACTTTTTAGAAACCCCTTTTCATTTGGAAAAAATAAAAAAGCTTCTTTAAAGCAGTTATAAAGATTGTTTTTATTACCCACAAGAGTAATGATGTGCAGAGCATAATAAATATGTACTTACATTTAAACTTGTATTTCCTCACAATTTCCTCCATTCATGATATTACCCTCTTAAAAGTTATTTTTCCATTTCCATTTGTTTTCCTCCAGAACCAGACCGTGATCCTGTAGAGATTATTTTAAATACCTCTGATCTAACTAAATGTGAATGGTGTAATGTCCGAAAATTACCCGTAGTGTTTCTTCAGGCAATTCCAGCAGTTTATCAAAAGCTGAGCATGCAACTGCAAATGAATAAGGAGGATAAAGTTTGGAATGATTGTAAAGGAATAAATAAATTAACAAGTAAGTTGTGTAAAACAGATTATAATAGGTAATTATAATAGATATTGTATTTACAATAGCTGTTGAATAGCAAAATGTGAGTGCACTTTGACAGATGCCTTAGATGTATATTATCTACAATTCTCACAGCTACCTTGTGAAATAGATATTACTTTCTCCACTTTACAGATAAGGAAAAACTCACAGAAAGTAGAAGGGCTGAAGATAAAACCCAGACTTACTCATTTAGAAAGTTTCTAAGTAGATTAAAACCCAAAAGATCTGCGCTCTTAACTAACACTGTAATCTGAGTAAACTAAAATTTTTTAACTGATAGGAATATTAAATGTAAATCAGCCATATAAATCTGGAAATCTTGAAACTTGGCCTGAATAGGAAGTTATTAAGTTCATAAAATGGGCCTTAAGTCTTTATAATACATAGATATGGTTCTCCAGGTTTTTTTCCTTCACCTTTAACACTTAAAGCATGGCTTGACTGCTTAGAAGATAAACACATTTCAGCAGTAATTGCTGCTTCACCTTAATTATGAAAAAGTGTTAGCTACCAGTGAATCTGCAAGAGTTGGCACATTAGTGAAAAGATGTTTTGCAGTTAGATTCTCTTGAGATACTATCAGTTCACGTGGCAATTTTCTATTTGTGTTTGACAAAAATGTTAACTATTATATCTTTATAGATTTAGATTTATTAGATGAAGTAAATTAGTTACATCTGTGAATAGATTTGTTCTTGAACTGTTACTAGAGTAATGGATTCTGGTTCCTTCCTTCTAATAACTTAAGAACTTGGCATGTAACACACACTGGTCTTTCCAGTGATTGTTGTGTATGTCAGACATTGTTGTGGACCTTTTTACTGGGATTTCTGATTATCTTCCCGGAAAGAATTACTCCTTTAAAAGTATCTATTTACTTTTGTTTTTTTAGACTTATAGTTATATTTGTTTCTTTTCAGATTTGGAAGAACAATATATAATTTTAATTTTTCAAAATGGCCTTGATCCTCAGGCAAATATGGTATTTGAAAGTATCATTAATGAAATTGGTATAAAGAATAACATTTCCAATTTTTTTGCGAAAATTCCCTTTGAAGAAGCTAATGGCAGACTTGTTGCCTGTACACGAACCTACGAAGAGAACATCAAAGGAAGTTGCGGGCAAAAGGAAAACAAAATTAAAACTGTAATTATGTTTTTTAATTTTAAAAATATTCTTAAATTATGGGTAGTTTTAAAGGAAAATATGTTTTATTTTAATACTGTTCCTTTCAGTGTTAAATATTTTTGATTCTATTTCAGAATTACTTGCTTTTATGTGTGATTTGTAAACTCCCTTGTGTCAAAACAGTGGTGAGCGGGCGACAAATAGTACTTGGTAAAGGTCTCAGAAGCATTTTTGGTTCCTCCACATTCTGTCCTTATCTTTACTTTTCATCATCATTTTTTCCGTCATCCTTTTTTCTTTATACCCTACTTCCAACATATAGATGCACACACCACTACTTTCAAATGGATTGGTTACTCTGTGTCTTAGGTTTGAAGAAATTGTGGTCCATGGTGTACATTTGTATGTAACACAGGCATATATGAGAAATGAACAATACATGCTACTTGATCTTTATTGTCGAAACATGTATCTCATACTAGAATAACTACTCATATAGCTAGGGAACTCTGAAGCCACCTGAAGCAAAGGTCACAGTACTACTATAACACATAGTCTAATGGTAAATAATACAAACATAATTTTAAAACTCTTAAGTTTATTTCCTATTATAGCAACTTAGCTTTGCTGACCTAATTTATTGGGAACAGATCTCTCAAACTGCCTACAAACTTGGAAATATGGTTATCCGCAGCACAATCTTGGTGATAGTTGAGCAAGGACTCCCCAAAAAACTATAAATATAGTTAGTGGGTTGAGAAAAGAACAAAGGAAGGATGGGAAATGGTTCTCTTTCTTTTGCATAGTTGGCATGGGAGACAGTGCCAACAGAAGAAAAGAGCAGCATAATGCAACTGGGATGGACTCAAACTTCAATGGAAGGTTCTTTCCTCTAAGGAACCCATTTCACTTAGCTTTATGGAGGGCTGAAACTCATTCGACTGTGTTCCGTGAGCCTCTGCCCCTACATCTTTTAGATTGCCTAGCCATTGAACTAAGAGGCAAAAACCACTTTGGTTTTTTAGAAAGGTTCTTTGAATGTTACCAGCATTATCTGATTTAATGTAGATAGTAGAGATCTTAGAGAAGTAAGATACTGAAAAATTACTGTTACATAAGTTGGGAGAGTCACTATCTAGAAGCTACAGATAAAAAGAAAGTGGCCCCTAGTTTTGCCTGTTTCTTATTTTTAATTGTTAAATATCATGCATACTTTTTAGTTCCATATTTTTAATCCATTTGCATTGAAAAACATTCTTGCCTTGTGCTTACCCTTTTTATTGAAACTTTTCCTAATTGACTGTAAATTGCGAATTTCCTTTACCAGGTATCATTTGAATCTAAAATACAGCTTAGAAGCAAACAAGAATTTCAGTTTTTTGATGAAGAAGAAGAAACTGGAGAAAACCACACCATCTTCATTGGTCCAGTAGAAAAGTGAGAGAATTCTTTTATATTTGCAATGATCTTAAATGTCTTTCTCTGTTTTATTACATTTCAGTTGTGTATACATATATATAGATTTGTTTATTTGCTTGCCTTCTAATTTTTTTACAGGTTGATAGTATATCCACCACCTCCAGCTAAGGGAGGCATCTCCGTTACTAATGAGGACCTACACTGTCTAAATGAAGGAGAATTTTTAAATGATGTTATTATAGACTTTTATTTGAAGTAAGTTAATTTTCCACTGATCTTTTATTAAATCTTTAACATTCTGTCATATCGTATGTCTGTTTTCCAGAGTCAGGCTTTTTGAGTTTTAAATTCCATCTCTACCACTTACTGTGTGACATTTGGGGAGTTATTTAATCTGTTTCTGTCTTTGCACATTTTAAAAATGAGAATTCTGTCTAAAGAGTTGTGAAAATTGGGCCAGGGAGTTAACTTATACCTATAATTCTGACACTTTGAGAGGTCAAGGTGGGAGGATCGCTTGAGCCCAAGAGTTCAGGACCTGCCTGGGAAACAAAGTGAGACTCTGTCTCCACAAAAAATTTAAAAATTAGCCAGGCATATACCTATAATCCCAGCCACTTGGGAGGCTCAGGCAGGAAGATTACCTGAGCCCGGGAGTTCGAAGTTGCAGTGAGTCATGGTGGTGCCACTGCACTCTAGCCTGGTCAACAAAGCAAAACCCTACCCCCACACCCACCCCCCAAAAACAGGAGTTGTGAGAATTAAATGAGATCGTACATATGAAGTAGTAGGAAAAATGCCTAGTACAGTGTTAGAAGTTTATGCTCTTGTAGGAAGCACAAATATGGAATTAAAGCAATGATAGAAGCATGAACATGGTGCAGACCTAGCAGTTGAGAGAATGCTTCATTATCTTTGGAGGTTGGGAGATATGAGGGACCAGGAAGCTTTCCTGGAAGAGCTTACATTATGACCCAATATACGTTATGACCCAACATACACATGTATACACCTATGTGCAGTGTCTTTATACATGTATCAATTTGTATGTTTTTACTGGTTTGTGATATAAAATGGACATGTATATGAAATAAAACAGAACTTAGCATCAGTATGCATAGTTCTCTGTAATATTTTCTAGTTTCTTATACTGTGTTTCATTAAACAAAACAAAACTTTCAAAAATTGATGCTGGAATCTGCTGAATTGATTTTATAGCCTATTGGTGGTTGCAGCTCAGTTTGGTGGGAGAACACATGTTGTTATAAAGAGCAAAGTTTTGATCAGTGAAATGATGCAATTGAATTTCTGTAAGACCATTTTGACAGGCATGACACTGTGGAAGTCTAGATGAGAGGTGATTTAAGGAAACAAGACGATTTAAGAAGCCTAATTAAGATATTTTAGTTAAAATGATGGGACGTTTTATGAGGTAGAATTGTTTAGTATATAGAATTAGTAGTACTCCAGGACTAATTAAGTGGATATTAAGGAGGAGAGAAAAGGGTGCCAGGTAGCTCCTCGTTTTCTGGCTCAAAAGACCTGCTAAATGATGTTGGCACTAAAGCAGTGAATGCAGAAGCAGAACAGGCTTGGGTGAGGAGGGGATAAGTTCCCTTTTAGATATCTGTGATATAACAAAAGGACAGTGCCAATCAGCAGTTTAGCAAATGGTTTTAGAGTTTGGTTGAGTTCTGACCAACAGAGATGGTAAGATGTTGTTTAATTGTGAGAATGAATGAAATTGCTTAGGTAGGGATGTAGAATGAGAAAAAGAGTATACGGACAGATCGATCCTGGAGATTAAATTTGAAGAGATAGACCGAGAATAAAAAGGCTCCCATGAATAATTTCCAAAGCTGTTCAAGAAGTAAGAAAAGAAATTGAAGGGAAGTGAGAGCTTTAAAGGAGATTATATTCAGTGTTAACAATATAGCAGATAAGGGTCAAGTATAATTTTGAGTTCACAATGACCCTAAAGTAATTAAGGTCAACTATGCAGCCTGGACTTGCATCCCAGTCCCAGGGGTAGCAAGTTACCCCTGAACTCTTGGAGATGGTATCAGTGGAGGCCTACTGGAGACCTCCCACCCCATCCATCAGTAACAGGGAGCCCTCTGGTATCAGTGGAGGTCTAGTAGAGAACACGTACTTTTAGTCCCACCTCACAATAATGAGGTAACACCCTACTACCCATTGGAGTGTGGTGCTAGAGGAAGTCTGCTAAAACACAAGAATTATATTGCTCTACATAGTTGTCAGCAAAAACAAAAACCATAATACTCAAAATGTCTAGATTTCAAAATGAAAATAATTTGCCTTACCCAGAATCAGGAAGATCTCAAACTGAATGAGAAAAGAAAGTCAATAGATATTAACACCAAGAAGACACAAATGTCAGAATTATTTGACAAAGATTTTAAAGCATCTGATACAGTTGAGGTTTGTGTCCTGACCCAAATCTCATGTCCATTTGTAATCCCCACTGTTGGAAGAGGGGCCTTGTGGGAGGTGGATTCTGGGGGCAGATGTCCCCCTTGCTATCCTTGTTATAGTGAGTAAGTTCTCACAAGTTCTGGTTGTTTATAAAAGTGTGTAGCATCTCCCCCTTTGCTCTCTCTTACTCCTGCTCCGGCCATTAAGATGTACCTCCTTCCTCTTCACCTTCCCTCATGATTCCAAGTTTCCTGAGGCGTCCACAGCCATACTTCCTGTACAGCCTGTGGATCTGTGAGTCAATTAAACCTCTTTTCTTTATAAATTACCCAGTCTCAGGTAGTTCTTTTTGTTGTTGTTGTTGTTGATTTTATTTTTTTTTGGAGATGGAGCCTCGCTCTGTCACCCAGTCTGCAGTGCAGTGGCGTGATCTCGGCACACTGCAGCCTTTGCCTTCTACATTCAAGCAGTACTTCCACCTCAACCTCTTGAGTAGCTGGGGTTACAGGCACTCACTACCACACCCAGCTAATTTCAGGTAGTTCTTTAGAGCAGTGAGAGAACGGACTGATACAGCATCCATCGTAAAAATGTTTTAATGAACATGATGACAACTTGTGAAACAAATGAAAACTCAAAACAATATAAAGAAGAGAGAAATGGATGGGTCTGTAATCCTAGCAGTTTGGGAGGTCATGGTGAGAGGATCACTTGAGGCCAGGAGTTTGAGACCAGCCTGGGTAACATAGCAAAATCCTCATCTGTACAAAAAAACAAAAATGTAAAAAGGAAGAAACATGGAAATTTTAGAACTAAAAATACAAAACTGAAATAATGACTTCAGGGGCTGGGCTCGATAGCAGAATGGAAAAGACAGAGGAAGGAATCAATGAACTGTCTACAAGACATGTCAAAGTAATGATATTAAATAGGTTGAAAGAAAAAGAATGGAAAAGATACACCATACAAACATTAAACAAAAGAAAGCAGAATCTGATAAACTTCTGAGGAAAGAAAATTACCAGGGATCAAGAAGGATATTTTATAATGATAAAAAAGTGATCAACCAAGAAAACATACTAATCCTATGTACTAAACAACAGAGTTATAAAGTGTGAAGCAAAAACTGATAGACCTGAAAGGAGAAACAGACAAATCCACAAATAAACTTGGAGATGTTAGTACCCCTCTCTCAACAATTGGTAGAATAACTAGAAAGAAAATCAACAAGGATATAGAAGAACTCGACAACACCATCAACCAGCAGGATCTACTCAACATCAGGATTATATTCTTTTTTTTTTTTAATTATACTTTAAGTTCTAGAGTACATGTGCACAATGTACAGGTTTGATACATAGATACATAGGTATACATGTGCCATGTTGGTTTGCTGCACCCATCAACTCATCATTTACATTAGGTATTTCTCCTAACGCTTTCCCTCCCCCAGCCCTCCACCCCGCAACAGGCCCCGGTGTGTGATGTTCCTCGCCCTGTGTCTCAGTGAACTGATTGTTCAGTTCCCATCTATGAGTGAGAAAATGCTGTGTTTGGTTTTCTGTCCTTGTGATAGTTTGCTGAGAATGATGGTTACCAGCTTTATCCATGTCCCTGCAAAGGACATGAACTCATCCTTTTTATGGCTGCAACTATGCATGGTGTATTGTATTCCATGTTGTATATGTGCCACATTTTCTTAATCCAGTCTATCATTGATGGACATTTGGGTTGGTTCCAACTCTTTGCTATTGTGAGTAGTGCCACAATAAACATACGTGTGCATGTGTCTTTATAGTAGCATGATTTATAATCCTTTGGGTATATACCGAGTAATGGGATTGCTGGGTCAAATGGTATTTCTAGTTCTAGATCCTTGAGGAATCGCCACACTGTCTTCCACAATGGTTGAACGAATTTACAGTCCCACCAACAGTGTAAAAGCGTTCCTATTTCTCCACATCCTCTCCATCATCTGTTGCTTCCTGACTTTTTAAAGATTGCCATTCTAACTGGCGTGAGATGATACCTGATTGTGGTTTTGGTTTGCATTTCTCTGATGACCAGTGATGATGAACATTTTCTCATGCGCCTGTTGGCTGTATAGATGTCTTCTGTAGAGAAGTGTCTTCATATCCTTTGGCCACTTTTTGATGGTGTTTTTTTCTTGTAAATTTGTTTGAGTTCTTTGTAGATTTTGGATATTAGCCCTTTGTCATATGGGTAGATTGCAGAAATTTTCTGTAGGTTGCCTGTTCACTCTGATGGTAGTTTCTTTTGCTGTGTGGAAGCTCTTTAGTTTAATTAGATCCGATTTGTGTATTTTGGCCATGTGGAAGCTCTTTAGTTTAATTAGATCCCATTTGTCTATTTTGGCTTTTGTTGCCATTGCTTTTGGTATTTTAGTCATGAAGTCCTTGCCCATGCCTATGTCCTGAATGGTATTGTCTAGGTTTTCTTTTAGGGTTTTTATGGTTTTAAGTCTAACATTTAAGTCTTCAATGCATCTTGAATTAGTTTTTGTATAAGGTGTAAGGAAGGGATA
Source organism: Chlorocebus sabaeus (assembly GCF_047675955.1). Lineage (NCBI taxonomy): Eukaryota > Metazoa > Chordata > Mammalia > Primates > Cercopithecidae > Chlorocebus > Chlorocebus sabaeus. The sequence goes on along the minus strand of NC_132916.1, from coordinate 99,921,065 downwards.
CAGTTTCAGCTTTCTACATACAGCTAGCCAATTTTCCCAGCACCATTTATTAAATAGGGAATCCTTTCCCTACTTCTTGTTTTTGTCAAGTTTGTTAAAGATCAGATGGTTGTAGATGTGTAATGTTATTTCTGAGACCTCTGGTCCGTTCCATTGGTCTATATCTCTGTTTTGGTGCCAGTACCATGCTGATTTGGTTACTGTAGCTTTGTAGTATAGTTTGAAGTCAAGTAGCGTGATGCCTCCAGCTTTGTTGTTTTTGCTTAGGATTGTCTTGGCAATGCAGGCTGTTTTTTGGTTCCATATGAACTTTAAAGTAGTTTTTTCCAATTCTGTGAAGAAAGTCATTGGTAGCTTGATGGGGGTGGCATTGAATCTATAAATTACTTTGGGCAGTATGACCATTTTCCCGATATTGATTCTTCCTATCCATGAGAATGGAATATTCTTCCATTTGTTTGTGTCCTCTGTTATTTCGTCGAGCAGTGGTTTGTAGTTCTCCTTGAAGAGGTCCTTCACATCCCTTGTAAGTTGGATTCCTAGGTGTTTTATTCTCTTTGTAGGAACCGTGAATGGGAGTTCACTCATGGTTTGGCTCTCTGTTTATCTGTTAATGGTGTATAGGAATGCTTGTGATTTTTGCACATTGATTTTGTATCCTGAGACTTTGCTGAAGTTGCTTGTCAGCATAAGGAGATTTTTGGGCTGAGACGATGGGGTTTTCCAAATACACAAACATGTCATCTGCAAAGAGGGACAATTTGACTTCCCCAGTTCCCAATTGAATACCCTTTATTTCTTTCACTTGCCTGATTGCCCTAGCCAGAACTTCCAACACTATGTTGAATAGGAGTGGTGAGAGAGGGCATCCTTGTCTTGTGCGAGTTTTCAAAGGGAATGCTTCCAGTTTTTGCCCATTCAGTATGATATTGGCTGTGGGTTTGTTATAAATAGCTCTTATTGATTTTCCATCAATACTTAGTTTATTGAGAGTTTTTAGCATGAAGGGCTGTTGAATTTTGTCAAAGGCCGTTTCTGCATCTATTGAGATAATCATGTGGTTTTTGTGGTTGGTTCTGTTTATGTGATGGATTATGTTTATTGATTTGCATATGTTGAATCAGACTTGCATACCAGGGATGAAGCCGACTTGATCGTAGAGGATAAGCTTTTTGATGTGCTATTGGACTAGGTTTGCCAGTATTTTATTGAGGATTTTTACATCAGTGTTCATCAGGGATATTGATCTAAAATTCTCTTTTTTTGTTGTGTCTCTGCCAAGCTTTGGTATCAGCATTGATGTTGGCCTCATAAAATGAGTTAGGGAGGATTTCCTCTTTTTCTGTTGATTGGAATAGTTTCAGAGGGAATGGTACTAGCTCCTCTCTGTACCTCTGGTAAAATTCGACTGTGAATCTGTCTGGTCTTGAACTTTTTTTGGTTGGTAGGCTATTAATTATTGCCTCAATTTCAGAGCCTGTTACTGGTCTATTTAGAGATTCAAGTTCTTCCTGGTTCAGTCTTGGGAGGGTGTATGTGTCCAGGAATTTATCCATTTCTTCTAGATTTTCTAGTTTATCTGCGTAGAGGTGTTTATTCTCTGATGGTATTTTGTATTTCTGTGGGATCAGTAGTGGTACCCCCTTTATGATTTTTTATTGCGTCTATTTGATTCTTCTCTCTTTTCTTCTTTATTAGTCTTGCTAGCGGTCTATCAATTTTGTTGGTCTTTTCAAAAAACCAGCTCCTGGATTCATTGATTTTTTTTGAAGGGTTTTTTGTGTTTCTAGCTCCTTCAGTTCTGCTTTGATCTTAGTTATCTCTTGCCTTCTGTTAGCTTTTGAATGTGTTTGCTTTTGCTTCTCTAGTTCTTTTAATTGTGATGTTAGGGTGTCGATTTTAGATCTTTCCTGCTTTCTCTTGTGGGCATTTAGTGCTATAAATTTCCCTCTACACACTGCTTTAAGTTAAGATGATTTAAATGTGTCCCAGAGATTCTGGTGCATTGTGTCTTTGTTCTCACTGGTTTCAAAGAACATCTTTATTTCTGTCTTCATTTTGTTATTTCCCCAGTAGTCATTTAGGAGCAAGTTGTTCAGTTTCCATGTAGTTGGGCAGTTTTGAGTGAGTTTCTTCATCCTGAGTTCTAATTTGATTACACTGTGGTCTGAGAGACAGTTTGTTGTGATTTCTGTTCTTTTACATCTGCTGAGGAGTGCTTTGCTTCCAATTATGTGGTCGATTTTAGAATAAGTGTGATGTGGTGCTGAGAAGAATGCATATTCTGTTAATTTGGGGTGGAGAGTTCTGTAGATGTCTATTAGGTCTGCTTGTTACAGAGCTGAGTTCAGGTTCTGGATATCCTTATTAACCTTCTGTCTCGTTGATCTGTCTAATGTTGACAGTGGGGTGTTAAAGTCTCCCATTATTGTTGTGTGGGATTCTAAGTCTCTTCGTGGGTCTCTAAGGATTTGCTTTATGAATCTGGGTGCTCCTGTATTGGGTGCATATATATTTAGGATAGTTAGCTCTTTTTATTGAATTGATCCCTTTACCATTATGTAATAGCTTTGTCTCTTTTGATCTTTGTTGGTTTAAAGTCTTTTTTTTCAGAGACTAGGATTATAACCCCTGTGTTTTTTTTGCTTTCCGTTTGCTTCGTAGATCTTCCTCCATCCCTTTATTTTCAGCCTATCTGTGTCTCTGCATGTGAGATGGGTCTCCTGAATACAGCAGACTGATGGGTCTTGACTCTTTATCCAATTTGCCAGTCTGTGTCTTTTAATTGGGGCATTTAGCCCATTTACATTTAAGGTTAATATTGTTATGTGTGAATTTGATCCTGTCATTATGATGTTTGCTGGTTATTTTGGCCATTAATTGATGCCATTTCTTCATAGCGTCGATGGTCTTTACAATTTGGCCTGTTTTTGCAGTAGCTGGTACCGGTTGTTTCTTTTCATGTTTAGTGCTTCCTTCAGGAGCTCTTGTAAGGCAGGCCTGGTGGTGACAAAATCTCTCAGCATTTGCTTGTCTCTGAAGGATTTTATTTCTCCTTCACTTACGAAGCTTAGTTTGGCTAGATATGAAATTCTGGATTGAAAATTCTTTTCTTTTCTTTTTTTTTTTTTTTTTTTTTTTTTGAGATGGAGTCTCACTGTTTGCCCAGGCTGGAGTGCAGTGGCCGGATCTCAGCTCACTGCAAGCTCTGCCTCCTGGGTTTACGCCATCCTCCTGCCTCAGCCTCCCGAGTAGCTGGGACTATAGGCGCCCGCCACCTCACCCGGCCAGTTTTTTTTTTTTTTTTTTTTTTTTTGTATTTTTTAGTAGAGACGGGGTTTCATCATGTTAGCCAGGATGGTCTCGATCTCCTGACCTCGTGATCCACCCGTCTCAGCCTCCCAAAGTGCTGGGATTACAGGCTTGAGCCACCACGCCCGGCCAAAAATTATTTTATTTAAGAATATTGAATATTGGCCCCCACTCTCTTCTGGCTTGTAGGGTTTCTGCTGAGATATCCACTGTTAGTCTGATGGATTTCCCTTTGTGGGTAACTCGACCTTTCTCTCTAGCTGCCCTTAACACTTTTTCCTTCATGTCAAGCTTGAGGCATCTGACAATTATGTGTCTTGGAGTTGCTCTTCTCGAGGAGTATCTTTGTGGTGTTCTCTGTATTTCCTGAATTTGAATGTTGGCCTGCCTTGCTAGACTGGGGAAGTTCTCCTGGATAATATCCTGAAGAGTGTTTTCCAACTTGGTTCCATTATTCATATCACTTTCAGGTACGCCAGTCAAACGTAGATTTTTCACATAGTCTCATATTTCTTGGAGGCTTTGTTCGTTTCTTTTTACTCTCTTTCTCTAACCTTGTCTTCTCGCTTTATTTCATTAATTTGATCTTCAGTCACTGATACCCTTTCTTCCACTTGATCGAATTGGCTGTTGAAGCTTGTGCATGCGTCATGGAGTTCTCGTGCAGTGGTTTTCAGCTCCATCAGGTCATTGAAGGTCCTGACCTCGTGATCTGCCCACCTCGGTCTCCCGAAGTGCTGGGATTACAGGCGTGAGCCACTGCGCCTGGCCAAATTTTGTGTTTTTACCACAATTTTAAAAAATATTATCTCTCAGTCCTAATGTATACTACCTGAATACAAACCAAGCTACTGAGTAGCCTGAAGTGAATGTATAGATAAATGTTTTTGTTGTTGGATGGAGTGTTCTGTGAATGTCAGTTATGTGAAGTTGGTTGATACTACTTTTTCAGCTCATCTTCATACTTACTGATTTTCTGCTTACTTGTTCTATCAGTTATTGAGAAAGGGTTGTTGAAATCTTCAACTATAATTATGAATTTGTCTGCTTATTTCAAAGTTGTATCAATTTTTGCCACGTATTTTGAAGCTCCCTTGGTAGGCACATACACATTTATGTTTTGGAGAATTCACCTCTATATCATTATGTAATGTCCCTCATTGTCTTTGATAATCTTCCTTGTCCTTGTCTACTTTGTTCAAAATGAATATAGCTACTTCACCTTCTTTTGATTTGCATTTACATGTCATATGTCATATATCCCTTCACTCCTTTACTTTTAGGCTATTTAAGTCTTTATATTTAAAATGGTTTTGTGTTTTTGAAAGCATATTGCTCAATGTAAAATCTTAAGTTGAACTCCTGTATTTTGCTTACATTTTAGCATATTTCATACTTAATCTACACTATAGTAGAGCTTTAATGTTTATCACACTGACTTTATATTTTCAGCAAACCCCTTTAAAATTTTACAGTTACACATTAAAACAAATTTCATATAGTAAACTTATGATATCTATGAGGTCTGCCTTCTCTGAGGGAGATAAAATAATAAAAGACCTAACAGAATCCATGCTTTAAAAGATCTTCATTTATGTTTGTCTCATGACATTCTTAGAAGTGAATTAAAGAGAAACCTTTTTTTTAACTTCATTACTAAATGAGTAACGGCCACAACCAGAGTTGCTAACTCTTCTCCATTTCGTTTTTTTGGGGACGGAGTCTCGCTCTGTCTCCCAGGCTGGAGTGCAGTGGCGCGATCTCAGCTCACTGCAAGCTCTGCCTCCCGGGTTCATGCCACTCTCCTCCCTCAGCCTCCCGAGTAGCTGGGACTACAGGCGCCCACCACCACGCCCGGCTAATTTTTTGAAGTTTTTAGTAGACACAGGGTTTCACCGCGTTAGCCAGGATGGTCTCGATCTCCCGACCTCGTGATCCGCCCGCCTCAGCCTCCCAAAGTGCTGGGATTACAGGCGTGAGCCACCGCGCCCGGCCAACTCTTCTCCATTTCTAACTTTCTGAATAAGAAACTTTGAAACAAACTTTGCCAACATTATAAGGAATAGAAGGGCATTGCATCTGGGGAATGTTAATGTAGAAAAGAAGAGGACTATTTTAATAAAAATTATGTTCAGAGTCTCTTTCATATCGTAAGAGGCTAACCTTAAAATCTTTTTTTTTCTTTTCTTTTTCTTTTTCTTTTTTTGAGACAGAGTCTCGCTCTGTAGCCCACGCTGGAGTGCAGTGGCCTGATTTCAGCTCACTGCAAACTCCGCCTCCCGGGTTCACGCTATTCTCCTGCCTCAGCCTCTCAAGTAGCTGGGACTACAGGCGCCCGCTACCACGCCCGGCTAATTTTTTTGTATTTTTTTTTAGTAGAGACGGGGTTTGTTAGCCACGGTGGTCTCAATCTCCTGACCTCGTGATCCACCTACCTCGGCCTCCCAAAGTGCTGGGATTACAGGCGTGAGCCACCACGCCCGGGCTCTTAAAATCTTTTTTGTTTCATTTTTTGTTTGTTTGTCTTTTTGTTTTTTTGAGACAGAGTCTTGCTCTGTCACCCAGGGTGAAGTTCAAGATCAGCCTGGGCAACATGGCGAAACCCCATGTTTACCCCCCAAAAAAAGCACAAGTTAGCTGGTTGTGGTAGAGTATGCCTGTAGTCCCAGCTACTCTGGAGGTAGAGGTAGGAGGATGGCTTCAGCCCGGGAGGTGGTGGCTGCAGTGAGCCACTACGCCCAGCTCAGTTTTCTCAAATCACAAATACATTTCCTTTTTTTAAGGTGAATATCCCTTTATTCAATTCAGTTTTGTAAAACAACCATTGTAGGCCAGGCACAGTGGCTCACGCCTAAAATCCCAGCACTTTGGGAGGCCAGGGTGGGAGGGTCATTTGAGGGACAGAGTTCAAGACCAACCTGGCCAACGTGGTAAAACCCGACCTCTACTAAAAAAAATACAGAAATTAGCTGGGCGTGGTGGCGGGTGCCTGTAGTCCTAGCTGCTCAGGAGGCTGAGGCAGGAGAATCACTTGAACCTGGAGGCGGAGATTACAGTGAGCCAAGATTGTGCCACTGCACTCCAGCCTGGAGGACAGAGTGAGACTCGGTCTGAGGGGAAAAAAAAAAAACAAAACCCAAAGTAGCCATTGTCATTTGGGCCAGCAAAAGTCTCATGGTTCACTCATTACAGTATAGTCCCTGGACTGATAGCTATTTCTCTACATGGTGTGTTTTGAAGATTATAGAATCCAGTAATTGATGTAAACTGTGTCTTGATCTGATTCACTGTCTTGTATTATCTTCTTTAGGGGCACACTGAGTTGCCTGAAAGCAAGAAATCTTTTAAATTATGTCTTCATTAAAACTTGAGCTATGGAATTTTTGCTTATTAGTGATGAAAGTAACAGGTCTCAAGAACGTGCCCTCTGGGGGCCAGATGTTTTAAGCATTGCTCTTTCTGTGTAAGATTTCACAAGGCTTTCAGATTGTCCTCATTTTCATAATATTAATATGGTCGTAAGCTTGAACTGGCATAAGTCCTATGAGAAAGTTTGGATCATAAATAAATTTAATATATCATAATTTCTCTTTGTGATATAAATGACTATTGTTATTTGTTTTGATATAGATGTATAAAAAATAACTAAGGCAATAAAAAATTAGAACCAGGCCAGGTGCAGTGGCTCACACCTGTAATCCCAGCACCTTGGGAGGCCAAGGCAGGTGGATCACCTGAGGTCGGGAGTTCAAGACCAACATGACCAATATGGAGAAACCCCATCTCTACTAAAAATACAAAATTAGCCTGGCATGATGGTGCATGCATGTAATCTCAGCTACTCAGGAGGCTGAGGCGAGAGAATTGCTTGAACCCGGGAGGTGGAGGTTGTGGTGAGCCGAGATGGTGCCATTGCACTGCAGCCTACCTAGGCAACAAGAGCGAAACTCTTATCTCAAAAAATATTAGAGCCAATGGAAGATCACTTTACAGAGTCATTGTTACCACCTCACCAGTGTACAAGTTCTTTCTCTTTATTTTCTATTTTCATAAAAAATACTATGCTGCTGGTTCTTCATGGTTTATTAACTGAACTGTTTAAAATGAAATAAACAATACATAACACTTTTATTCAGATATAATACATATAACATACAATTCACCCATTTAAAGTATACAATTCAGTGTGTTTCATTGCTCCGTAAAGAAGCCTATTACCCATTAGCAATCTCTGTTTTCTTCCAATCCCTCCTCCAGCCCTATGCAACTGTCAGTCTTTTCTCTATCTCTGGCTTTTTGTATTCTGGACATTTTGTATAAATAGAACCATAAAATACGCGGTTTTTATGAGTAGATTCTTTCAGTTAGCATGTTTTCAAGGATTTTCTATGATGATATATGTATTAGCACTTCATTTCTATTTCAAATATTTGATTGTATAAATGTAACACTTTATTTTTCCATTTGTCAGTGAGCATTTTTCTTATGCTTTTGGGCTATTATGAATAATGTGGGGACGTATGCTTTACTCTAGATGTAGAGTGTGCCCTTGGTTTTTTTAAGTTTATTTTTATTTTTTTTGAGACCAAGTCTTGCTCTGTCATGCCCAGGCTAGAGTGTAGTGGCGTGATTTTGGCTCCCTGCAACCTCTGCCTCACAGGTTCAAGTGATTCTCCAGCCTCAGTCTCCCAAGTAGCTGGGATTATAGACACTCGCCACCACGCCCGGCTAATTTTTTGTATTTTAGTAGAGACAGAGTTTCATCGTATTGGCCAGGCTGGTCTCGAACTCCCAACCTCAGGTGATCTGCCCACCTCAGCCTCCTAAAGTGCTGACGTTACAGGCATGAGCCATTGTGCTCAGCCTAACAAGATTTTTGGGTTTTTTGTGTGTGACAGTCTCACTTTGTTGCTCAGGCTGGAGTGCATTGGCTCAATTTCAGCTCGCTGCATAGAATGTGTCCTTGTTTTAAAACGTTAAATGTTTATGTTATAATTTTATTTTCAAATAGTAATTTTCATTGCCTGAAGATAATCTGATAGTTATCAAACTTTGCTAATAATTTCCTTGGTTCTAAAGAAGAAAGATTTACTGAGTTTTTAGTATAAAGCGAACTGTGGCTGTGCGCAATGACTCAGGCCTGTAATCCCAGCACTTTGGGAGGCTGAGGCGGGCGGATTACTTGAGGTCAGGAGTTTGAGACCCGCCTGACCAACATGGTGAAACCCCATCTCTACTAAAATACAAAAATTAGCTAGGCATGGTGGTGTGTGCCTGTAATCCCAGCTACTTGGGAAGCTGAAGCAGGAGAATCACTTAAATCCAGGATGTGGAGGTTGCAGTGAGTTGAGATCGCACCACTGCACTCCAGCCTGGGCAACAGAACGAGACTCCGTCTCAAAAAAATAGAAATAAATAAATAAGTAAATAAAGTGAACTGTTACATTAATTATATTTGAATTATTTTGTATCAAATAGATATTTGGTGCTTGAAAAACTGAAGAAGGAAGACGCTGACCGAATTCATATATTCAGTTCTTTTTTCTATAAACGCCTTAATCAGAGAGAGAGGAGAAATCATGAAACAACTAATCTGTCGTAAGTCAAACTCTGAAAATATTTAACAGATGTAAGTCACTCAAATTTAACTAAGTAAAAAATCACGTATTTGAAAGAAAACACAAATCTCTGCAATTCTTTTGCTTACTTTTTAAATTCTCCAGCCAGGAAGAGAACGCACTAAATAAGTCAGTTCCATTTTCATGCTTCATGGGTTCATATTCACCTGCCTTAGACTAACTTTGTGCTAGTTTTGGAATTTTTTTTAACAACTTATTTATATTGAGGCAATATCATTTACTTCTCTTATCAGTTTACAAAATTAATATAATTCATAACATTCTAATACTTCCAGAATACCTAGAATTTATAAATGTTCTAGGTCAAATATGTAGAATAGTGTTTCCCAGATGTGACTAATAGGTTTTTTTTTTAATTACTTAGATACTTACTAACTACAGATTACTCTGTTTTATCCTAGGTGTTTATCCATAATAGAAAAGAACCTGTGAATCTATACTCTTAATAAGCTCTTTGGGTGATTCTTCTCAGACAAATTAAGGAAGTACTATTGTACATAGTAGGCCTGATTTGTTTTTTTTTTCAAGTCAGGGTCTCACTCTGTCACCCAGGCTGGAGGGCATTGGTATAATCTTGTCTTACTGCAACCTCCACCTCAGCCTCTCAAGTGATCCTTCCACCTCAGCCTCTCAAGTAGCTGGGACTAAGACACATGCCACCCTACCCAGCTAATTTTTGTATTTTTTGTAGAGACAGAGTTTCACCATGTTTCCCAGGCTGGTTTCAAACTCCTGGGCTCAAGGAATCTGCTCGCCTCTGCCTCCCGAAGTACTGGGATTTCAGGTGTGAGCCACCATGCCCACCTATTTTCTTTATAATTCTTCTCCATATAGTGATGGCATCTAGCTCTGATAATTTGCTGGTAATTGATCAGAAGATACACTTAAGAATTGGTAGATTTTTAAATTTAAAACTAGTCTTAGATGTCTTGAATTGATGGCTGCTATGCATGATAATAAATAATAATAAATAATATTTTCTCTTATTTCAGCAATTCCTAATGTTGCCTCTTAGAGTTGATAATAGTCGTTGGTTTTGACCAGTGCTCATAGCTATATTGCTTCATCTACCATCAGATAATGCTCACTTTTCCTACTGTTTTCTCCCCAGTTACCCTAAGTTTTGCTTGGCTACACCTCTCAACATAGTTGCCAGTACCAATTCTGCAGTAATAAAAATAGTAAAGAGAAGTCTAGGCAAGATAAGCACTAGAACTTCCGCCCCTCAGATGGAGTAACAGGAGTAAAATATCTTTCTCCAAATTCAACAGTGGGTAGTCCCGTGCCTTCCTAGTTTCAATCCAACAAGTTCTCTTTTCTTTCCCCAGTTTGTCAAACCATTTTATGCAACTGTTTGAGCTATTACATCTGAATCTTCTTAATTTATAAATCACTACATATAAGCTGGAGCACTAGAAATATTTCAGAAGCTTATAATTTATCTCTTTCTTACAGAATACAGCAAAAGCGACATGGGAGAGTAAAAACATGGACCCGGCATGTAGATATTTTTGAGAAGGATTTTATTTTTGTACCCCTTAATGAAGCGTGAGTAAGGATTTCCTTTATGTAAATGATGGCAATTTTTAAATAATTAGTATGAGGTGAAGAATTCATTTTAAAACATCTTTCTGAAATCTCTTGTATATATTCATATTTGTACTGCCTGTTTTACAAGAATTAATGCAGTTTCACAGTGAATCATGTAAGATACTGAATTTTACAGGCAGTAGACCCAGATACCTTTCTAATCTCATTTTATTCATTAATGTCAAATACTATTTTTTTAAAAAAAGTGGTGCTTATTGTCTAGCAAATCTATAGAAAAGTATTATTTTTACAAAAAGATGATTAGATCACATAAAGGAGTTGGAATCTTAAGTTTAAAATACACTTCTGTTTTTAACCAGAAGGGAGAAATGATGGTTGGATTTATGCCATTTTTCAATTAAAAACCATACGGACTACTTGAAGAAGTTTCTGAGTAAATGAAGGTGTTTAAATATTTATATTATTCTCTCCCAATGACTAGATAGTATTGTTTTACAAGTAAGACTTAAAAGTTTTTTGTATTTTGTTCGTTTTTCTATGCCCTCGATCCAAAGACCACCAGAAATACACTTGTAGCTGGAAAACTTTGTTTATTACTTACATCAAGGAATAACACACACCATGGGCAGCTCTGGAGCCTCTCATTAAAAGGGAGTTTCAAAGAAACTGTGAAAGCATCTGGGCTTTCCTTGGGTGATAATGGGGGGGGTCTAAAGTAGTGGTGGTTTGCCTAGGTAAAGAATTAGCATTCACTTATTAATAAAGAAGAAGCATGTTGACTATTTTGTGGTTTCCAACTGTAACCTTATATTTTTCTGCCTAGACAAATCATGATATGGCCCTACTTTGTCTCACTCTGTCATGGTTGCAGAATATACTTTCCTGGAGTTGGTATTCTATGAGATTGTTTATGTGTAATAAGTCTAGCTGTGCCAAGCTAGCTTCCGAATTTTTTTTTTAACTTTTGTAGAGGTGGGTATCTCACTGTGTTGCTCAGGCTGGTCTTGAACTCTTGGCCTCAAGCCATCCCCCCCCACCTCAGGCTCCCAAGTAGCTGGGATTATAGACATGAGCCACTGCTCCTGGCAGAGCTATATATTTTTAAATTCATATTATCATAGTAATATTTAAAACATTTAAAACTAGTTGATTTCTTCATTCTCTTCAAAATAAGGTTTTGGCTGGGTGTGGTGGCTCACGCCTATAATCCCAGCACTTTGGGAGGCCAAGGGGGCGGAGTACTTGAGGTCAGGGATTCAAGACCAGGTTGGCCAACGTGGTGAAACCTCTGTCTCTACTGAACATACAAAAATTAGCTGGGCGTGGTGGTGTGTGCCTGTCATCCCACGTGCTCAGGAGGCTGAGGCAGGAGGATTGCCTGAACCCGGGAGGCAGAAGTTGCAGTGAGCCAAGATCATGCCTCTGCACTCCCGCCTGGGGAGCAGAGTGAGACTCCTCAAAAAGAAAGAAGGAAAAGAGGTTTCTTGACTGGTAAATCTGTCTTGTAAAGTGACGTGAACAGTTACTCGGTGAAAGGGAAGAAAGCCATATGTCAGAAATGAATCATAAAAATTTTAAGTAGAAATATAATTTGATTACACAAGATTTAGGGATAGAGGCACATCCCTCTTAATCACTCTCCCTGTGCATGGAAGTTATTATCAGTGCTTCCAGTCATCTTAGTGAGAGGTAGAGGATGAACTCTCCGTAAGAGGACTCTACCATTTATAGATTTAAAAATAGCCTATAAATCAAGAGAGCTTGTTTTTGTTTTGGCTTTTTTTTTTTTTTTTTTTTTTTGAAGAGATAAAGCTACAAATACTTATGCATTAATTATGTTAGATTGGCTGCCATATATTTGTCATCTGTTTTGTTTTTATTTTTTCTGGTGGTACCAATTTTTTTTTCTTTCTTTTTTTTTTTTTCCTCGTGATAGAGTCTCTCTGTGTCATCCAGACTGGAGTGTAGTAGCGTGATGTCACTTTAGTGCAGCCTCAACCTCCCAGGCTTAAGCGATCCTCCATCCTCAGCCTCCTGAGTAGCTGGAACTATAGGTGCATGCTACCACGCCTGGCTAATTTTTGTGTTTTTTTTAGAGGATGGGGTTTTGCCATGCTGCCCAGACTGGTCTCAAACTCCAGAGCCCAAGCAATCCACCTGCCTTATCCTCTCAAAGTGCTGGAATTACAGGCATGTGCCACTGTACCTGGCCCAATTTTTTTCTTAAGTTTCTAGCTGTTTATTAAAAATTGTTATAGTAATTTCCAGGAACACAAATTTGATGTATGGGTCTAATCCATCTTAAGTGAAATTGCCTGGGTATTTTGTTTTGTTTTGTTTTTTAGAGACAGAGTCTCATTCTGTTGCCCAGGCTGGAGTACAGTGGTGCAATCATAGCTCACTGAAGCTTCAAACTCTTAGGCTTAAGCGATCCTCCTGTCTCAGCCTCCCGAGTAGCTAGAACTACAGGTGCGTGCCACAGGCCCAGCTAATTTTTTTTTTTTTTTTTTTAATTTTTTTTAGAGATGGGGTCTAGCTATGTTGCCCAGACTGGTCTCAAACTTCTGGCCTCAAGCAGTTCCCCCACCTCAGCCTCCCATAGCACCAGGATTACAGGCGTGAGCCACTGCGCCTGGCCAAAAGTCTGTGTTAGCATCTCTCCTGCTGTTAAAGTTAATGTAGCTGTTATTAAAAGGAATCATAAAAGCAAAACCCTGGCTTAAAGGAAGGAAGTGTTGGAAGTAATGGTCTGATTCAGCTCTCTCTTCTTAGGCCAAAAAGGATTTTTCCTAGTTTTTAGGTGAGGAAATTTGTAACTTAGCCATATTGGCATAGCTAAGAAATGTTAAGAACTGTGATAGGTTTTATTACAGCAGTAGGTTGAGAGTCACTGTATTACACTGTATTTCATCAATTTTATTTTATTTATTTTGAGATGGGGTCTCACTCTGTCTCCCACGCTGGAGTGCAGTGGCACCATATTGGCTCACTGCAACCTCCGCCTCCCGGACTCAAACTATCCTCCCACCCCAGCCCCCAACCCCAGTAGCTTGGACCACAGGCATGCGCCATCACACCCAGCTAATATTTTGTGTTTTTGGTAGAAACAGGGTTTTGCCACGTTGCCCAGGCCAGTCTCCAACTCCTGAACTCAAGTGATCCACCTGCCTCAGCCTCCCGAAGTGTTGGGATTACAGGTGTGAGCCACCGTATCCGGCATCAATTTTTAAAACACATTTTTTTCTCATTGCAACATGTCTGAAGTTGAGATGTGACTTTATAAATGAAATAAAATTAGCTATGTGTTAGAAATGATGAAACGAGGAGGTTGGTGCGTTAGCCTGATTTAAATCCATAGGGTACTAAGGATTAATAATGAAGAACAGCAGAGAAGCAAGCGTTCATCCATCTGGCCTTCACAATACTGAAGATGAAGCCAGCCAGCCTATGACAGCCATTTCTACTGGATACTGTTCGATGAAGAGAGAGAGAGTGCTGTTTCTTATTACTGCCTTGGGTACTCTAATCTTTTGCAAAAATGAGAATGTGCAATAATTTTTACCCATGGCAAGATAATTTGTTTTTCATCCAGCAAATATTTATTGAAAACCCTACCATAGGACAAACATTATTGTACTTGACCAGTAAGCTTCCTGACATCTATAGCCTATTTCTTGTATCCCAACAGAGCCCTGTGTCTAGCAAAAAATGAATGTTAGCCAGTACTGTACAGCTTCTTGCTTGTGTCCTGTACTCTACTGTTGGGAACATTGATACCTGAATTCAGCTCTATCATAAGCACCTACTTGATAGCTGGAACTGTCTACTAATACTTAAATTTTTGTACAAGGACTAAATTAGATATGTTATTTATTTTTAACGTATTAAATTTCAATATAGCATAAGATAAAACATTACTTATATACGTATTTTGATATTAAACCTTTCCTATCTTAATAACACACAGTAACAGTAAAAAGAACAAAACTATATATGCAATTCTTAGAAAATGTTGAAAATCATATGACCTAATTAGACTGCTGAAGACAGTTTAATCTTTTTTTTTTTTTTTTTTTTTTTTTTTTTTTTGAGATGGAGTCTCACTCTGTCGCCCAGGGTGGAGTGCAGTGGCACAATCTTGGCTCACTGCAGCCTCCGCCTTCCGGGTTCAAGCAGTTCTCCTGCCTCAGCCTCCCGAGTAGCTGGGACCACAGGTGCACACTGCCACGCCCAGCTAATTTTTTGTATTTTAGTAGAGACGTGGTTTCACCGTGTTGCCCAGGCTGTTCTCAAACTCCTGAATTCAGGCAATCCGTCCACCTCGGCCTCCCAAAGTGCTAGGATTACAGGTGTGAGCCACCGCCCCTGGCCGATAGTTTAATCTTTTTCCATCTTTTTACATAAAGAGAAGGCAAAGGGGAATGATGAGTTGCAAAATGACATACTTGCCAGAAAAAGCAATGAATTTTTCATTCAAAAAACAAGAAAAGGTTCAGGGATTGTTTGCAAAAGTAAATACAGGCTACATAATTTTAATACAAACTATGTTATTTTTGAATAGACATTGTATTCTGTTACTGAATCGATCACATAAAACAAGATTAATTTGAGAATTTTTAAAAAATAAGGTTTTTTTTGTTTGTTTGTTTGTTTTTTTGAGATGGAGTCTTGCTCTGTCACCTCCAAGCTGGAGTGCAGTGGCACAATCTTAGCTTACTGCAACCTCTGCCTCCTGGGTTCAAGTGATTCTCCTGCCTCAGCCTACTGAGTAGCATTTTAGTAGAGACAGGGTTTCACCATGTTGGCCAGACTGGTCTCGAACTCCTGACCTCGGGTGATCCGCCTGTCTCAGCCTCCCAAAGTGCTGGGATTACAGGCGTGAGCTACCCCACGGCCAGAATTAGACATTTTTAATAAATTCATTGGCAAGAACTTTAAAAAAAAAAATTTTAATTTATATGTATTGCCAAATATAATAAACTTTTCTAATAACATATTTAGTTATTTCATTTGTTTTTTACAGTGCACACTGGTTTTTGGCTGTTGTTTGTTTCCCCGGTTTGGAAAAACCAAAGTATGAACCTAATCCTCATTACCATGAAAATGCTGTCATACAGAAATGTTCAACTGTAGAGGACAGTTGTATTTCTTCTTCAGCCAGTGAAATGGACAGTTGTTCACAAAACTCTTCTGCCAAGCCTGTAATTAAGAAGATGCTAAACAAAAAACATTGCATAGCTGTAACTGATTCCAATCCTGGGCAGGAAGAAAGTGACCCTCGTTATAAGAGAAACATATGCAGTGTAAAATATAGTGTGAAAAAAATAAATCATACTGCGAGTGAAAATGAAGAATTGAATAAAGGAGAATCTACATCCCAGAAAGTTGCTGATAGGACTAAAAGTGAGAATGGCCTACAGAATGAAGGTTTAAGTTCCACGCATCATACAGGTACGTATCTAAATGCTTTGAAAGAATGAAAAAATTCAGAATAATCTGGATTTTTTAATAAACAGGATTAAGATCCTGTTTAAAAAAAAAAAAATCAGGTTAATGGCTGGGTGTCGTGGCTCACACTTATAATCCCAGCACTTTGGGAGGCCAAGGTGGGAGGGTCACTTGAAGCCAGGAGTTTGAGACCAGCCTGGGCAACATAGCGAGACCCCATCTCCAAAAAAAATAAATAGAAAATTTTTAAAGAATTTACTTATAACAATATAGTAACACAACTTACTTTTAATTTATACTGAAGTATAATTATAATAACATTCACTCATTTTATGAGTGTAGCTTAATGAACTTTGATAAATGTATATATAGCGTCATGTATTCACTACGGCAGTCAAAATTGAGAACCTGACCAGGGCACAGTGGCTCACACCTGTAATCCCAGCCCTTTGAGGGGCCCAGATTGGCAGATTACTTGAGCTCAGAAGTTTGAAACTAGCCTGGGCAACATGGTGAAGCCCTATCTCTACCAAAAATACAAAAACTTAGCCAGACATGGTGGTGCACATCTGTGGTCCCAGCTACTTGAGAGGTTGAGGAGGGAGGATCGCTTGAGCTCAGGGGGCTGAAGTTGCAGTGAGTGGAGATCGTGCCATTGCACTCCAGCCTGGGTGACAGAGGGAAACCCCATCTCAAAATAAAAAAAAAAAAAAATTGAGAACTTTTCATCACTCCAAAAAAAAAATCCCCTTGTGCCCTTTTTGTATTCTGTTTTTTCTGTCACCCGTAGAGTACAATTTTGAAATTGTAGAACAAAGTTTATAGTTTCCATTTATTGGAACTTGGATTTAATTTCATAGGAAATTTACAGTATTCAGCATTAACAGTAATTGTGCAGTCTTAGATGTATAAGACAAATTTACCAATGTGTAAATTGAGATCAAATGGACCAAGGCAGAAATTAAAGTTTTCTCCTCAAAATAGTTGTGGACATTCCAATTAAAGTTTGGTTCTTCATTCCTCACTCTCCCTCACTGTTTTCAGTGGGAAGAGGAGCACTGATCCAATCTCTGCTTGTTTAAATCTCTCTTCAGCTCTAATATATTGATTTTTGTCCTTGAGTCAGTTCCGTAGTTGTAGAACCTGTTAAATCTAGTTGTGGCCAGGTGTAGTGGCTCACGCCTGTAATCCAGCACTTTGGGAGGCCAAGGCGGGTGGATCGCCAGGTCAGGAGTTTGAGACCAGCCTGACCAACGTGGTAAAACCCCATCTCTACTAAAAATACAAAAATTAGCTGGGTGTGGTGGCACGCGCCTGTAATCCCAGCTACTCAGGAGGCTGAGGCAGGAGAATCACTTGAACCCGGGGGCGGAGGTTTCAGTGAGTTGAGATTGTGTTACTGCACTTCAGGCTGGGCAACAGCTAGACTCTGTCTCAAAAGTAAATAAATAAAAAACTAGTTTCTGTTCAAATTCTTAAATTTGATATCAAGTCAATTGTATAATTTCCTCTCCAACCTACAAGTAAAATAGTCCTCGCCATAAAAACCCATAACATGCTATATTGTGTGCCTTGCAAACTTCTTAAACTGTGAATAGATCTAATACATTTTTCTTCTTTTTTTTTCCTAACACCTTGCTCATGGAACTAATGAATTTTCTTTGGATGAAAAATATTGGTATAGGACATAGAATAAATTATGTGAATTCAGAAAGAACCTATAAAAAATTGTGAATATGGAACATACTCTTGGCACTTATACCAGCTTATATTATTTTAGTGAGTTAGAAAGCTATTGTTAAGTGTTGGGTTTTTTTGTTTTGTTTTTTGTTTTTTGAGATGGAGTCTCTCTTAGTCACCCATACGGGAGTGCAGTGGCACAATCTTGGCTCACTGCAACCTCCCCTTCCCGGGTTCAAGTGATTGTCTTCTCGGCCTCCCTAGTAGCTGGGATTAGAGGTGCGTGCCACCTCACCTGACCTGTTGAGCTCTTGTAAGAAATCTCCTGAGCAGGAAAATCTAGAGTAGATTAGTGGCTGCTTGGGGCTTTTGGGGGTGGTCAGGTGAGGTGGGTGGGAATGTAGGAAGAGAGTGATAGCTAAGTGGTATGGGGTTTCTTTTTGAGATAATGAAAAGGTTTAAAAATTGGTTGTGATGACTGTGCATATACTAAAAAATATTAGATTGTATACTTTAAATGGGTGTATATGGTATGTGAATTAAATTTTAGTATGGCTCTTTTTTTAAGTCTCCTTTTGGCCAATAATCTTACGTACTTTAATGTAAATTCAGATGAATTCAGGTGCTTGACTTAAAGCAATGGGACAAAAGCCTAGGACTTCATACACACCAACTCCAGAGATTTCTAGTGCTCTCACCTACAAATTAATTTTCTGGTCAAGTAACATCCAGTTAAATTTGAGTGAATAGCCTCAAAAATCCTAATGGAGACCAAAGCCAAAAATAACTTGTTTTATATAGTTTGCCTTCTTAATACTTGTTTATCCCATTTACTCATTTTTGAATTATACTTTGTACATTTTTGTTTTGTTTTTAGTATGTGTATACCGTATCAGCTATCTCTTCCTCTGAAACAAATGTTTTACAAAAAATCACATACAGTGATTTCACATATAGTCAACAAGTGTTGACTATGTCAGATAACAGGCTGTAGTAAATAAGTGGAAATGAGGTTTTTACAGTAAACTAGGGAAGTAACAATGTGTGGAGTCACTACTTTCACTTGCTGTTTTTTCACTTGACACCTTGTGAAATAGTTGGCTTGCCACGGCGCATGAAATATGTGTGCGCTTGAACCCTGGAATCACGCTCAGCACCTTCACATGGTCTCGTTATATGAGAAGTTCTCAGGAACTGACACTGATTGAGAGAACCACTGATCAAGTCATCACCTCTCAGTTTACTCCAGATCATTTGTTTATGGAGGGAATTGACTGCATCATTTAAGCTATTTTTCTCCTATTTTTGAAAGGCATTCGTAGTTTAGTTTGTGTAAGGTAGATAGATATTTATGTGACCACAGTTTACATAGATAATAATGATTTGCTGCTAGAAGTAACCTGATTGTAACTGACTAATTCTGAATTGCCTGAAGATTTTGGACAAATGTTATTCAGATACAGGTGTTTTAGCTTTAAACAGACTTAAAAATACAGATTTTTGGAAAAGATAAATTGAAGAGGTCATTCTTTTTTTTCTTTTCTTTTTTTTTTTTTTTTAAAAGACAGGGTCTCACTCTGTTGCCCAGGCTGGAATGCAGTGGCACAGTCACAGCTCACTGAAGCCCCTACCTCCTGGACTCAAGCAATCCTCCCAACTCAACCCCCCGAGTAGCTGGGACTATAGGCGTGTATCACCTGCCCGGCAAAATTTATTTTCTGTAGAGACAGGGGTTCCCTATGTTGCCCAGGCTGGTCTCAAACTTCTGTGTTAAAGCAATCCATCCATCTCAGCCTCCCAGAGTGTTGGGATTACAGATGCGAGCCACTGCGCTCAGCCCATGGTGGTTTTTTTGTTGTGGTGGTGGATTTTTGTTGTTTTTCGAGACAGAGTCTCACTTTCATACAAGTTAAGAGTATAGCGATGCAATCACAGTTCACCATAATCTCAACCTCCCATGTTCAAGTGATCCTCCCACCTCAGTTTCCTGAGTAACTGGGACCACAGGTGCACACCACTACACCTGTATGATTATTTTATTTTGTTTGTAGAGACAGGGTCTCGCTATGTTGCCCAGGTGATCCTTCTGAACTCAAGTGATCCTCCTGCATCAGCCTAGTGCTAGCTAGGATTACAGGTGCTAGGCCACTGTGTCTGGCCCCATGGTGCTTTATTGGTTTATTGGCTATTTTAAATAGTATGCTTCTGAACACAACAGTTAGATATATATCTTTTCTCTTTTTTTGAGACAGAGTCTCGCTCTGTCACTAAGGTCGGAGTACAGTGGTGCGATCTTGGCTTACTGCAACGTCTGTTTCCCAGGTTCAAGCAATTCTCCTGTCTCAGCCTCCCAAGTAGCTGGGATTACAAGTGCATGCCACCATACCCGGCTAGTTGTTGTATTTTTTAGTAGAGACAGGGTTTCACTGTGTTAGCCAGTCTGGATTATGTATCTTTTCAGATTTTTTGCTTCCTTTTCATCCCATCTTGTTTATATTAATATCTTAACACCTTTTTAGTAACTTAAACCAAAATTAATTTTATCCTGTCTAAAATACCTAAGAGTCATGCTTTTCCAATTTTTGAAAGGAAAATAAATAAATAAAAATCAGCTGGGCATAGTGGTGTGCACCTGTAATCCCAGTACTCTGGGAGGCCAAAGCAGGAGGATGGCTTGAGCCTGGAAGATTAAGGTTACAATGAGTAATGATTGCATCACTGGACTCTACCTGGGCAAAAGAGTGAGAGAAATCCTGTCTCATAAAAAAATAAGGCCAGACATGGTGGCTCATGCCTGTAATCCCAACACTTTGGGAGGCCAAGGCAGGTGGATCACTTGAGGACAGGAGTTCAAGACCAGCCTGGTCAACATGGCAAAACCCCATCTCTACTAAAAATACAAAAATGTGGGCAGGCACAGTGGCTCACGCCTGTAATCCCAGCACTTTGGGAGGCCTAGGCGGGTGGATCACGAGATCAGGAGATCGAGACCATCCTGGCTAACACGGTGAAACCCTGTCTCTACTAAAAAGACAAAAAAGGAGCTGGATGTGGTGGCAGGCGCCTGTAGTCCCAGCTACTCGGGAGACTGAGGCAGGAGAATGGCGTGAACCTGGGAAGAAGAGCTTGCAGTGAGCCGAGATTGCGCCACTGCACTCCAGCCTAGGCAATGAGCAAGACTCAAAAAGAAAAAAGATGCCAGGCATGGTGGTATGCACCTGTAATCCCAGCTACTCAGTAGGCTGAGGCAGGAGAATCACTTGAACCCGGAAGGCAGAGGTTGCAGTGAGCCGAGATTGTGCCACTGCCCTCCAGCCTGGGCAACAGCAAGACTCCGTCTCAAAAAAATAAAAAATAAATAAGTAAAATAAAATTTTGAAATGGTAGTAAATCTTACATTTCTTTGAAACGTGATTAGCTTCTTTTGGCAAAATAGTTCCTTATTATTTGTCTAAAAACAGACCTATTAATTACTTGTAATTAATGTTCATTTTTGCCCTGAATTGTATAATTTTCCACATTTTCGAAATTTTAATTACTATGCAGTTGCATTTTATGTTCTGTGATTTGCTGTTTCTGTTATTGGACATAGGTTATTTTCAGACTGTCATAGCTTTCATTACTAAAGACACCTGACTTGCCTAGCACAAAAGTACTTACTTCTTTACACATATACATATATATATATATTTAAGTATATATATACTTAATCATGTAACTGATACTTAGTTTTTAAATTTTAATGAATTTTAGCATCTGAGTAGTGGAAACAACTGTAATTGACATGTCAATCCAGATTTTTAAAATAACTCACTTTATGTTTGTGATATTACAGACTAAGGCAGATTTTGTGTACTTGACTACTATATCCTTAATTAACTACTAGCATTAATTTCAGCCTCATATACCATGAGTGATAGACATGGCCTTTTTTATTATGTAATGTTTCTTACTGGTACAGATGGCTTAAGCAATATCAGACTAAACTATAGCGATGAATCACCTGAAGGTGGTAAAATGCTTGAAGATGAACTCATTGACTTCTCAGAAGATCAGGATAACCAGGTAAAACTTCATGCTTGGCAAAAAGTTCTAATGTTCTATCTAATTAAACGTTTTTCTTGCTGAACATGGCGGTGCATACCTGTAGTCCCAGTGACTTGGGAGGCTAAGGCAGAAAGATCTCTCGAGCCTAGGAGTTTGAGTTCAGCCTGGGCAACATAAGGAAGCTTCATCTCTTCTAAAAAAAAAAAAAGAAAAAGAAAAAAATTGTACTTTATAAAGTCTTGTTAAAGCAATTTCTTCAACTAGTAATTTATCATGGCTTCTGGATTTGGATCATATCGTAAAAAACAAATTCAGCTTTCAAGTCAGAAGTTGCCAGGATAAATGTATTCATGCTGTTGTTGCTGCTACTGTGGTATGGACTGAACTTTAATGTAATATTAATTATCCCACCCTAACTCAGCTACCACCACCACTACCCACTTTCCTCTTTCAAAGCATTTATGGGTCATACTTAACCTTTAACCTGACTTGACATTCAAGAAGCAAATGTTTAAATCTTCAGTTATGTGGTACATGAGTACCAAAAAATTATATTGTTTTCCCATTTTTCCAGTGATTTTTTTTCTTCTGCCTGATTCAATTTATATATGTCATGGCAGAAGCAGATAATATTTAAAGTTAATATAGGTGAATTCTGACTTTTCCTTAGAGTCTCATTTGACATTTCCTTAGAGTCTCTTATTAAATACTGTTAATAAACAGTATTAACACCAAGAATAAAGTATATCTGTGAAAATACTTTTTAGCTTCTGTTAAAGAGGATTTTATATTGAGAAAAGTTTATAATAATCCTACTGCATATACCATTTTGTTAATTCTCTGACCTTTCGTTAGTTGTTAGAACATACTGAGTTGTATAGTAGTGAAGATGGCTTTACACTGTACCATCTTTCCTTTTGCTTTATCTTCCTGTGAACAAAAGGCATGTTATGATATCTCTTGGTTTCCAATGTATGGCAGCTAAATACAGCTTTTCAATCCAACATATATAGGAATTACATTCATGGTTTATAATGAGCACTGAGGTACTTTTGATTATAACAGTTACCTGTGCTGTGAACAAGCTAATGTAACTGTGCTTTATTATTACTGTTATTCCTACTATTGATTATTCCATTCATAAAGTTGCCAGAAACTTTCTCAAAGAACAACAATGACCAAACAAGCCTTGTTTATTTTACATTCAAGAGAATCTGCAGAATAAGGACACAGTGTCCTTAAGTTAGCTTCTCTCAAGTGAGATGGATATGTGGGTTTCTCAAGGAAAACAGTGTTTCCAAAAACCCTTTAAATATTTCTGGTGTGAAAACATTATTCATGTAAAATAACATGTTATTTATATCCTATTGTGAAATAGCTGTCTTAGCCAACAAACTAAAGTTTTGTAAAAATAAACTAAAATCAGAGCAGTGATATTTGGTGGGATAAGAATCGGTCATAATATATTCAATCTTAAAGATTTATTCTAGATTGAGTAAATAGATGTAACAATTTGTTATAAACCTTTGGTAGTTTCTTTTCCTTAAAATATCAATGTTGTAGCATTAGATAATTGGAACTAAGTAACATATCATTATCTCTATTGTCTAATCACCTAAATAGAGAAAAATTTTTGACATTCATTACAAATATTTTGTCTCCGATGTGCTATTTTGTTAGGTTATTAGTTATTTAGATTATATATTTTCAATATTAACAGTAGGCTGTCTCTTATAGGATGATAGCAGTGATGATGGATTCCTTGCTGATGACAGCTGCAATTCAGAAATAGGACAGTGGCATTTAAAGCCTACTATCTGTAAACAGTAAGCATTAACTGTGTATCTTGCAAACTACATAATTTTTATTTCAGTATGCTCATAAAATAAAACATAACAGGACAGTTTTTTTTTTTTAAACAAATACTTAAGCAAAACTCATAAATGCTGTCAGAGTCAGTGAGGAAACTTGAGGCATGCTATCCAGGGATTAAAATAGGAAGAATGGATAATCATTTCAGTCCTCCGTTTGCCAGTTTCCCCAGCCTCTGCATGCACGTGTGCACACATCAAATGTTTTGTTTTGTTTACTTTTTTTTTTTTTGTATATATTTGTTGAGACAGAGTCTTGCTCTGTCACCCAGGCTGGAGTGCAGTGGCACGATCCCAGCTCACCACAACCTCCGCCTCCCAGGTTCAAGCGATTCTCATACCTCAGCCTCAGGAATAGCTGGGACTACAGGTGCGCGCCACCATGCCTGGCTAAGTTTTGTATTTTTAGTAGAGATGGGGTTTTGCCATGTTGGCAAGACTGGTCTCAAACTCCTGGCCTCAAGCGATCTGCCTGCCTCAGGACTCCCAAAGTGCTGGGATTACAGGCATGACCCATCGTGCCTGGCCACAAGTTTTGATAGTGAACCACTGTTCCTTTTTACTTAACAGTGTTTTGGAGCAGAAATTACTATATATCAAAATAGTAACATGGGGTTGGAGTTTACACTGATTCCTTAGCTGCTTTATGAAGGCTGTGGAGTAACCTAAGGCAGATGTAAGAGACATGTTCCAACTGAGAGCTCCAAATAAGAGTGAGTCAGTTTTGGTTTTCAGAAGTACATGTTTATTCTGAGGTCTCTCCAGCGACGTTGAACTTCTTAGATGAAGTATTACCTATTTCTCGGTTTAATCTCCTTTGACTTTTTTTTTATAGAAAGTGTTGACAGAAACTATTAAGAGACTTTGAAAATGAAGCATCATTTTACAGAAAAATAGAGACCTAGGGTAGTTAAAGAATCTGCTCCAAACTTTATAAAATTTTAGCAGGAAGAACCTAGATCGATTCCAGACACAGTGGGTCACACTTATAATCCTAGCACTTTTGAAGGCCAAAGCAGGAGGATTGCGTGAGGCCAGGAGTTCAAGACCAGCCTGGGCAACACAGTGAGACCCCATCTCTGGAAAAAGTTAATTTAAAAAAAAAAAAAAAAACAAGTGTGGTGGCTAAAAAATAACCTCGATTTTTTAAACATTTGAGGGCTTTGGGCTCTACATTAGACTTCCTTACTTGAGTTTACACATAACTTTATAGAATTAAAATATTGAAAGTTGAATCATCAGCCATCAACATTTATATACAGAGTTATACAGTGTGTTCTGAAGTTAAATCTTGAAAAAAAACCACATATTCTAAACTAATTGTTTTATATGATGATTACCTGTTTTATCTATAATATATTTTAGTTAAAAATGAGGTTTTTGGCTGGGCGCAGTAGTACATGCCTATAATCCCAGCACTTTGGAAGGCTGAGGCGGGCAGATAGCTTGAGCCCAGGAGTTCTGTACCAGCCTGGGCAACATGGAAAAACCCTGTCTCTACAAAAAACATACAAAAATTAGCTGAGCGTGGTCACACGTGCCTGTAGTTCCAGCTCCTCAGGGGGCTGAGGTGAGAGGATTACCTGCGCTCAGGACATTGAGGCTGCAGTGAGCCGTTTTTACGCCACTTCACATGGTAACAAGAGTAAGACCCTAGGGTCGGGGGGATTATTTTCTTTCTACTTTTTCATGGCCCTTCTTTTGTTGATTTGGAATATGGGGATGTGCAAATTTTCAGAATTGTTTTGACTTTTTCCTACTTTTAGAAACCAACTACAGAATTTTAGTATAAAATATAGCTAAGATACGGTTAATATTCTATAATTCAATATTTAATATATCCATAGATACTTAAGTATTATTAGATTATAAAGTTCGAATGTGTCTATAAGGTTCATTTTTTTTCCCGTCACTAGTACTGAGTCATACAAAGGGAATTTTGGAGGTTTTAAATTTGATTGTTTATAATATGCCACTTTTAATCCTTTTATGCCTTTGTAATATTATGAAGTATTCGACTTTTGGTTATTTTTACCCTGCAGACCTTGTATCTTACTTATGGACTCACTCCGAGGCCCTTCTCGGTCAAATGTTGTCAAAATTTTAAGAGAGTAAGTTCACACTTTATTTTGTATTCTGATGGGGTGAAGAACTATGTATATTTATATATATGTGTATTCTTAATATATATGAATTATTGCAGGTATTTAGAAGTGGAATGGGAAGTTAAAAAAGGAAGCAAAAGAAGTTTTTCCAAAGATGTTATGAAGGGCTCTAATCCCAAAGTACCACAGCAAAACAACTTCAGTGACTGTGGTGTATATGTATTGCAGTATGTAGAGAGCTTTTTTGAGGTGGGTTTCAATTTGTTGGATCTGATATAATAAATAATAAAATAGTGCATTTGACTTTACCTTAGTAAAAAACACAATAAGCAAATATTTCAGAGTTTCAAAATTATTGTTTCAAAAATTGTTCCATGGAGCAAAAACTTCTAAACGGAAGAAACTTCAAGGCATAAAAATAGTATATTTACAGTTCATCAAATCCAAGGCTTGTTGAGCTCATTCTATCACTGAACAATCAACCTACCCTCTCTACTAGCTCTTTCCACCTTAAGAAATCTCTCCCATGATTCACACTGCCTCTTTTAGCCTCTTTTCTCCTTTTCATAGATATATTTCTTAAGAAGTGTTTATATTCACACTCTAATTCTACAGATTCTACCTTTGTAATCTCTAAAATCTGGCTTCATCCTTACCCTTATGTTAAAATTGCTTTTGACTTTCCAGCACCCTTCGACAGTGTCAGCCATTTCTTCCTCACTCTCTTGGCTTTGACTTCAGAGGTACAGTACCACACATACCTCTCTTGGATATTCTTTATAGTGATCTTGACTCCTATCTTCATCCACCATACAGTGGATGACCACTAGGTTCTGTGAATTGTCACTTAATGTCAGATAGGTTTACTTCTTTATCCTCAAGTGTCACTATTCTGAACTGCTATACCAATCTCTAACAGATTCCTGTGCCTCCTGCCTTCTGTTTTTCATGGTTGTTTTACAAAAACATAAATCTAATCCTGTTCTTTTCCTACTTTAAATCTTATAGTGGCTTCCTGTGGCTGTTGATTTACAGAGCAAAATCTTTCACATGATTGATAAACACTATGTGATATGACCCCTAATTTAAGCTTCTAGCCTCATTTTCCCACCATTTTCACTCTAGCATTTAATATAACAGCCAGCCACCTGAATGCCATTGTTTGGTGTTCTTTTTTGCCTCTGGGCCTTGATTCATATTTCCTAACCTGGAATATTCTTTTGTTGCTTCTATCATACCTTGGCTGTCTAACATATATTCTTTCTTCAGGTCTTAGCCTAAATATCACTTCCTCTTGGAATTGCATAAAACCCTCAGATATGTATTTTCACAGTACTCTATACTTCTGTCATAATACTTGACATATTTCTTGTTTTAATTGTTGAATTACCTGTCTTTCTAAACTGGAGCTAGCAAACTCGTTAATAAAGTCGTAAATATGTTAGACTTTGCAACTGTACGGTCTCTATTGCCTCTTAGTTCTGCTGTTGTCCAGTGAAAGCATCTGTAGACCATATGTAAATGAGTTAGTGTGACTGTATTCCAATAAAACTTTATTACAGAAACAGGCAGTGGGCAGAATTTGGTCCACTGGCAAACCCTGATCTAGACTGTAAGATCTGTGACAGAAACTGTGTCTTGTATCTCCAGTATCTAGCACAGTACTTGACCTGTGATAGATAATACACAAATACATATTGAATGAGTTGTTGGGTTTTCTTATTTTTAACTTTGGAATGTTTCTGTGATTGAAATTAAAGGTTATTTATTACAATTTTCTAATATGCATTTAATTGTTTTATTTTCAGAATCCAATTCTCAATTTTGAACTACCTATGAATTTGGCAAACTGGTTTCCTCCACCAAGAATGAGAACAAAAAGAGAAGAAATCCGAAACATAATTCTGAAGCTACAGGAAGATCAGAGCAAAGAGAAAAAAAAGCATAAGGACACTTACTCAACAGAAGCACCTTTAGGCGAAGGAATAGAACAATATGTCAATAGTATCTCAGATTGACCATTTCTGTTACTTGTCAGTTCTACCTTCAAAAACTTAAAAATGACTTTCAAATTTGGGTGTAGACAGTAAAGAACTGAAGTGCTCACTACTCAGTGATTTGGAAATTTTGATGCTTGTATAAATGTCACATAATTAATTTCCAAAGGCGTATGTATTAAGTAAAAGTCTGTAAATATGTTAATGAGGCCAATTTTTCCAACATTTATAATTATTTTTTTCACTTGTTAGGAAGCTTTTGTTATGTATTTTCTGTTAATAGTACCTAAAATTGCAACTTCTAAACACAAATAAAAAGAAAATATTTATAGGAGGAAATGATTAATTTGATATTCTTTAGTGAACTTGTTTAATTCCTCAGTGTGTGTGACATATTTCATGGGAATATTCAGATATCTATGGTAATATTTTGACCCTTTATATTTGTTCTAAAATAAGTCAAAATGTGAAAATAATATTAAATCTAAGATATTTTGAACTAAGCATCTTTATATGCTTGTGTAACAGGAACAAAGTAACAGCCTTTCAACTCAAACACTGCCTTGTGTTCAGTGAACCCAAGAAATGTAATAAATATTTGTAATTTTACACAAATATTTAAGAGGAAAGAGTATTAAGAGCAGTTCAAAAAAAGTAACCTTATACTACTAAAAAATAACTGTTCTTGCATATATTATCATCAAATGCATTTTTGAAGACATCAAAGACTCAGGTTAAAACTATTTTGGTAAGTGCAGCTTGAATTTCAAATATCCCGTGTTACCTTTCTATATTACAGCTTGAAGTATGCTACAATCTGTGTCATACAGTTAATTGATAAGCATTTTTAATCTGTGTAAACACAGGAATTTAAATAGGAATTTACTATTTTTTGGTAAACTTTTGCTATTGTTTCATTGCTCATTTTGTTCTTATTATTTTGATAAAGTATCAGACTTTTTGCTTGAGTTTTTCAGTGTAAATTATTTTTTACATGTAAAATTACTGTATTCAATTGCATAATACAGCAAAAATCTTTGAATTCCCCTTTAAAAGTACTAAAATTTGATGGTTTCCATGACAGATATATAGCACATATAGGGATCTTACATATATCTGCAGAAACTTCATTATTTTTCAAATGAAATGATATATACTTCTTTCAAATGAACTTTGAAACTTGAAACATAGTCATTTTTTGTTAAATATTGAGTTTTTAAATACACATATCAAAAATAGTTGAGAATAAAAAGAAGGCCTAATCATCAGTAATTATTTTATTTTTA
The DNA here is from genome assembly GCF_047675955.1 of Chlorocebus sabaeus. Taxonomy (NCBI): domain Eukaryota; kingdom Metazoa; phylum Chordata; class Mammalia; order Primates; family Cercopithecidae; genus Chlorocebus; species Chlorocebus sabaeus. The sequence continues at coordinate 99,892,129 of NC_132916.1, read as the reverse complement.
ATTTGGCCACCTCTGACATTGCAATCAATATCTTAGGGTATTTTCTTGAATTTAATAAAGTCCCATGGGTGTCTTCAGGGTGAATGGGAATGTTAACAACAACCAAAAAATATCTATTGAGACACAATAGAGTCTCAATAAGAGAAATATTAAAATGAAAGAAAGGTCACCATTAGTGATTATCAATTGTAGTTTGTTACTTTGAACTATATTTCTGATTATCTCTTTATAATAGTAACTTAGAGCTATTAGCTCAGATATCTTAATTAGCTCAGATAGGAAAAACAAGTTTAATTTTGTTATTTACTGAACATGGCAAAATGCTTTTCAATCTCTAATAAAACTGGAATAAAAAATTGAAGTTTTTTTAAAAAACCTAATAGCAATAAGCAAAATTGGCACACATAATTTTTTTAATGAACTATATTTTGTCAGAATCTGAAGGTACTGAAAAACTATTCTAAAATGCCTACTTTTGTGTTAATTTGTAATGGTTACATTTTGCACCCTTAGATAATGTTTGATAAGATAAAAATATAATTTATCCCTTGTACCAACTCAAGTCAATCACATTTTAACATGAAAAATATAGATTAATGTATGTCAGCTTTCTAGAGGTAGAATACTCAGCTATTTGATGGTATTTTTCCCACCCCATGTGAAATTTTATTTTTGGAAGTTATGCTAGTGACATTGCAATATATTGAAATCTTTGGAGGCTGCCAGGTTGAGCTTCAAAATTAGACTTGAGAATCTTTGGTGTATATGCACATTCACTTGATAATTGTGTACTCTATGTAGTTTAAAGTGGGATCAGCCTTTTAAAATGTGTTATGTTATGAGTACTTAGAAGTTGTGAAACAACTTATAGAGGTTTGTTACTTGACACTGAAACTGCATGACGAGTATCTGGTGTCTTAACTAATTAGATAGATCTGTTGTATTGGTTTTCTTGTTGGATAGAATAACAGTTAATCATTTTTAGAAGAGTTTTAGATTACTTGCCATAAAATTTGTATGTGTCTCAGCTCTTGTTAGTTTAGGAGCAGGGGTGGTGTTTAGTCTCTTCCCTTTAATGTTGCTGTACTACTTTCAGACAGCTGAAAACTTAATGGTGTTATTTCAAGTTCACATAACCCTAAAACAGCTTTTCTTTGTGTAGTAACTTGTGCTTAAACTTTTAGTCAATTAAATGTAGGTTTTATTTGAAATCATAAATGATTCTCTAAATTACATCTTGTTTTAAGCTACCAAAATGAATTCAATAATTTTTATTTAAAAAAAAAATCTCTGAAAACTGTAAGACCATGTAAAAAGAATAAGTTTTAATTCCCCCAAAATCAATAATTGTACTTAAAATCTCAGACAATTCACTGAACAGGAATAATAAAGAACATATTTTAATATATAACATGACCAAGAGTTTGGTGGAGCAAAGCGACTGGAATATAACAATGGAAGAGAATAACTTGGTCAGAAGAAACAACTCATGACTCAGTGTAGGGCTGTTTGTCTAGAAGAGATACAGATAACAAGGCTGCTCTTTAGATCACTGTAAGGACAAAAGAAGAGGGAGATTATTGTTAAGGTGAACTACAGGCTGTTTAGTCAAGTGGATGTAAGTAAATAGTTGAAGACCACCAAGTACAGAGAGGCAAAACCAGACTCTATCTACTAAGAAATGTGCTAAAATACTCCAACAGGGATTTCTGGTACATCTGTCATTTCCTACTCAGGAAGAAGAAAAAGGGTTATGGAAACTCTATTCCAAAACTTACTACCTGTAGAGGGAGAATTGGTTGGTTAAGTGAAAGCAATGTGAATTATGGGGGAAAGTAGCCCAGCCCTACCATCTTAATTCTTAGAAGCCAGATCAAAGAATAATGCTAGAGTTTCCTAAAATACTATTAAGGAAACCAGAGTACAGTGTACTTAGAGAAAGATACCATCGACTCATGGCCTAAAATACTCATAAAAGTTAAAAGCATAGAGGTCTTTATTACAAATGATTACGGTTAAATTGTCTTTAGTGGACATGATTACAGTGAGAAGGATGGTACCCAAAAATAGGTTTGTTTTTTTTTTCTTTTTTGAGACAGGGTCTCTCTCTATCACCCAGGCTATAGTACAGTGGCACGATCTTGGTTCACTGCAACTTCCACCTCCCTGGCTCAAGCGATTCTCCCACTTCAGCTTCCTAAGTAGCTGGGACTACAGGTGCATGCCACAAAACTAGGATTTTTATCTAAACATGTATTAAAATCATCCAAGGAGCTTTATAAACTAAATTTCCCAGTTATTTCTGGTGCACACCTCCTTGTGGCAAGCCACTAATTTGAAAGGATCAGTATTTGTCTCTGGTGGCTTTCTTGTTGCTGGTCCCAAAGGTAGTGAGGCTTGTCTGCGTTTTCTTCTCACCAGTGCTTAAAGATAATGCTTTTAAGTGCTTCCCCCAAATTCCCATTGAGAACCTGATTGATGAGGTGGTGCTATTACTAAGCCTTGAGGAATTAAAGTACAGGCGGAGTATGTCTTACCTGAATTGCTTCAGACCAGAGGTGTTTCAGATTTTTTTGTATTTTAGAGTGCTTGTATTCATACTGTTGAGCATTCCAAATCTGAAATCTGAAATGCTCCAAGGAGCATTTCTTTTGTGTCATATCAGTGCTCAAAATGTTTCAGATGTTCAGGTTTGAGATGCTCAACCTATATTAAACTACTCATAGGTTAGAGACTAGCAAATGTCCTGATTTTCAAAGGGAAAAAGTAGATTCTGCAAATTATAAAGTAGTTCTTGATAAGACTCTAAGATGAATTATCAAAAGACTGGTTTATGAACTCCTAAAGCAGGGGTCACCAGGATCATATCATGGGATCATGGGACCACTAACAGCAAGTTTGTCTCTCATATATATATATGTATATATATATATTTGTTTGTTTGTTTGTTTTTTAAGACCAGATCCTGCTGTGTCACCCAGGCTGAAGCGCAGTGGCACGGTCTTGGCTCACTGCAGCCTCAAACTCCTGGGCTCAAGCAATTGTCCTGCCTTAGCCTCCTGAGTAGCTGGGACTACAGGTGTGTGGCACCACACCTGGCTAATGTTTTGTGTGTGTGTGTGTGTTTTGTTTTTTTGGGGTTTTTTTTTTGTAGAGACCGGGTTTCATCATGTTGCCCAGGCTGGTCCCGAACTCCTGGGTTCAAGTGATCCAACTGCCTCAGCCTCCTAAAGTGCTGGGACTACAGGCGTGAGCCACCGTGCCCAGCCTGTTTAATATTTTTAACGGGATTCTGGACCAGTTAATCGGTAGATAGACCATGAATTTTCAAAGTGTGTTTGATAACTTTGTTTTCATAGATAATAGATTATGTGGTCATTTAAATTTAGAAAACAGTTTAAGCCGGTCTCCTCATGGGACTTCTTGGAGTCTCTAATAGGCTAATGTGCAGAACACAGCATTACTGTAGAATTTGACCATATCCTCTTTCTCTCCTGGACTGGCTTTCTAAACTTCCTTATAAATGCTACCCGTCAGAAGACATAGTTTCAACTATTGGGGGTTTTTGTGAACTGACCTTCGATAGAAGATGCTTTTAAAATTGATTTGAGGTTTGTTTTTTCTACATTTTATTAATAGTTGGGTATATATATGATTCAGAAACTTGAAAATATGTGACCAGTGTCTTAGGGAAATGAAGTTTAATAAGGAGAATTTTTCATTAATCATAATGAAAATAACCATTGTGAAAAAATTACAAATAGTTTTATACAAGTGGATTCTTATAGAAAAAAGCCAATTTAGCGATACTAATCTTTTGAAAGGTTAGCAAATCCCCTAAATTCCTCATATACAAGTAGCAATTGTGTAAAAATATGAAAGTGGATGGAAACGTTATCTTGAGACTTTTCCTTCTGTTTATATCTGAACCACTTAACTGCTAGATTAAACCCTCAACTTCCACTCAATTATCTTTTATTTTAGAATTAAACTGCAATAGACAAAGTTTATACCTAGAAGCATTTTTTTTTTTCTTCTAAAGAAATCTGTGCGCCAGTTGGTTGCAGTGGCTCACGCCTGTAATCCCAGCACTTTGGGAGGCTGAGGCAGGCAGATCACGAGGTCAGCAGATCGAGACCATCCTGGCTAACACGGTGAAACCCCATCTCTACTAAAAAATACAAAAAATTAGCCAGGCGTGGTGTCGGGCGCCTGTAGTCTCAGCTATTCGGGAGGCTGAAGCAGGAGAATGGCATGAACCTGGGAGGTGGAGCTTGCAGTGAGCAGAGATCACGTCACTGCATTCCAGCCTGGGCGACAGCAAGACTTCCGTCTCAAAAAAGAAAAAAAAAAAATATATATATATATATATATATATGTGCAAGAAAGTACTCTTGGAGCTCAGCATGGTGACGCACATCTGTAAACCCAGCTACTTGGGAGGCTGAGGTGGGAGGATCACTTGAGCCCAGGAGTTCAAATCCAGCCTGAGCCACAAAGCAAGACCTTCGTGTCTTTAAAAAAATTGTCTCCGTAAAAAATGTTTAACTATTCTGTAAGTTAGAAATTATTGTTATTAATTTCCAGTGTTTTTAACCCCTTAACTGAAAACAAGTTGTTCAAACCTGTTAGAGAATATATTATTACATAATCATAATTAGCTTTATACATGGTAACAGAAGATTTGATCAAAAACAAGTTAGGTGAAAATAAATTAGTTCTTATTTTTTGAATAAATGTTTTGAGTGTCTACTTTGTACTAGGTGCTGGTGACAGAGCAGCCAAACAGTTACCATCTTCCTTCCTGGAGCTTTCTTATAGTGTCATGGAAAAGACATGTTAATCAGCCACACAAATTAATCATTTCAAGTAAGTATAGAGTATATTAAGATAAGAAGTTCATGGAGTATATTAAGATAAGATAGCTTAATCTGGGGAGGTTAAGGAAGTCTTCCCTGAAGGTGTAACATTTGAACTGGAAGTCTGGAAGGTCTGGAAGGGGAAGAGAGGATAGTGTTTGTAGGCTGTACAAAGTCTCTGAGGTAGGAAGATATGTAATTTGTTCTAAATGATAATGGCTTCATTTATTAAGGATAGCAAACATTGGTCTAAGCATTTTATTTATGTTTTATCTTATTTTATTTTTTTGGGATAGAGTATCACTCTGTTGCCCAGGCTGGAGTGCAGTGGCACGATCTCGGCTCACTACAACTTCCACCTCCTGGGTTCAAGCGATTCTCCTGCCTCAGCCTCCGAGTAGCTGGGATTATAGGCGCGCGCCACCATGCCCAGCTAATTTTTTTTTTTTAAACAGTCTCCCTCTGTCACCCAGGTTGGAGTGCAGTGGCACGATCTCGGCTTACTGCAAGCTCTGACTACTGGGTTCACGCCATTCTCCAGCCTTAGCCTGCCGAGTAGCTGGGACTATAGGCACCTGCCACCACACCCAGCTAAATTTTTCTTTGTATTTTTAGTAGAGACGGGGTTTCACTGTGTTAGCCAGGATGGTCTCAATCTCCTGACTTCGTGATCCACCCGCCTCAGCCTCCCAAAGTGCTGGGATTACAGGTGTGAGCCACTGCACTCAGCCAGTGCCCAGTTAATTGTATTTTTCGTAGAGACGGGGTTTCACCATGTTGACCAGGCTGGTCTTGAACTCCTAACCTTAAGTGATTGCCTGCCTCAGCCTCCCAAAGTGCTAGGATTACAGGCGTGAGCCACCACACCTGACTGGTCTAAGCATTTTAAATCAATGAATTCACTTATTCCTCACAACGGCATAAGAGATGTACTGTTATTACTCCCAATTTCCAGGACAAAGAAATCCAAAGGAATAGCAAGGCTGGGTTTTGAATTCACAACCTTACCTAGAGGCTAGGTTAACCTGTACTAGATAAAAGTAAGTGAAAATAAATAAGATATACCTTTTTTTTTTAGAGATGCAGTGTAGCATAATTTTGCTTATTACTGAAACTGATTGTATAGGGGTTTGTTATGTTATTTTTTTAATATAAGTAAACATTTTCATAATTTTAAAAATGAAAATGTGTAATACGAGTTCAGAATGAAGTAGAAAGGTAGGCTGGGGCCGACTCATGCAGGCTTTTGAAGCTATGTTCAAGATTTTGGTCATGGCCGGGCACAGTGGCTGTCACCTATCCCAGCACTTTGGGATGCTGAAGTGGGTGGATCACCTGAAATCAGAAGTTCAAGACCAGCCTGGCCAACATGGTGAAACCCCATCTCTACTAAAAATAAAAAAAATTAGCTGAGCGTCATGGCGGGTGCCTGTAATCTCAGCTACTTGGGAGGCTGACGCAGGAGAATTGCTTGAGCCCGGGAGGCGGAGGCTGCAGTGAGCCGAGATCACACCACTGCGCTCCAGCTTGGGACAAGAGTGAGACACCATCCCCCCAAAAAAGATTGATTTTGGTCATTATCCTAAAAAGCCATTGAAGCATTTCAAGCAGAGAAATAACATCAAATGTGAATGTCAGAAATATCACAATGGTAATGAAAGCATTACTGGGGACAAGAATGAGTGTAAACCTCTACTCTAATAAGTAAACTAATTATGAAGTACTGTAGTTAGGGTAACAGATACAATTATGCCTGTGATCATAGGAATGCTGAAATAGTAAGACATAATTTGGATATTTCATTTGAAATGTTCCTTTTAGAAACATGCAATAAAAACAGGAAGTAGGCCAGGCACAGTGGCACACACTTGTAATCCCAGCACTTTGCGGGGGTCAAGGCAGGAGGACCACTTGAGGCCAGGAGTTCGAGATCAGCCTGGGCAACATAACAAGGCCACATGGTCTACAAAAAATTTTAAAATCTCAGCTACTTGGGAGTCTGAGATGGGAGGATTACTTGAGCCCAGGAGTTGAAGGCTGCAGTGAGCTATGATCAAGTCAATGCATTCCAGTCTGGGTAACAGAGCAAGACCCTGTCTCAAAAAAAAAAAAAAAAAAAAAGGGAAATGGTTGGTTGGTTGGTTTTGTCTTAGGACTTTTGTTTTTTCTTTATAAAGAAAGGAATTAGCTAAATATATACAGCAGAAAAATGGACAGAAAATGTCTAACTGAAGACATTTATAGAAAGTTGGTTTTAATTTTTTTTTAAGGGACAGTCTTGCTCTATTGGCCAAGCTGGAGTGCAGTGATATCATCATAGCTGACTGCAGCCTCGAAGTCCTGGCCTCAAGCAATCCTCCTGCTTCAGACTTCCAAAGTGCTGGGATTACAAGCGTGAGCCACTGCGTCCAGCAAGAAAATTGATTTTAAAAGCAAAACTGTGTATAAAGCATGTGATACCACCAAACAAAAAAACAGCACTAAAACACCAAAGTTTTGCAATTTTTAAAATGTAAAGATAAAAAATATAAAATTAGCATGGAATATCAACACTCCAGAGGAAAAGATTTTTTCAACATAAAAACAGTTTACTATACCTGATCTGAACAGGCAACATGTCCAAATGCTTCTTAGCGAAACTGTCCGAAGTTCTTGTAACACAGCTAGTTACGTTTTGTATCACTTGCTCTCCCCCATCCCATTCTCCTCCTGTCACAGCTAACTGTATTTAGGGTAGATACTTGATCTCAAGGAAGGTTAGTTTAGTGATATGACTTAGCAGATAAAAAGCTAAACAAAAACAGGCCACTCAGATTTGATCACTGGAAATTTAGATGGAAAATAAGGAACGAATTTGCAAATTGGAAGAAGAGAGAAGATGGTGTGTTAAAATGATAGTCTAATAAATTATTTCTTTCTTTTTTATTTACTTTTTTCTGAGACGTAGTCTTCCTCTGTTGCCCAGGCTAGAGTGCAGTGGCATGATCTCAGCTCACTGCAGCCTCCCAGATTCAAGCGATTCTCCGTCTCAGTCTCCTGAGTAGCTGGGATTACAAGTACACCACCATGCCCAGCTAATTTTTGTATTTTTAATAGAGATGGGGTTTCACTATGTTGGCCAGGCTGGTCTCGAACTCCTGACTTTGTAATCTGCCCACCTCGGCCTCCCAAAGTGCTGGGATTACAGGTGTGAGCCACTGCACCCGGATAAATTACCTTATTTCTAAGACGGAGATTGTTTCCTCACATTTTAATCTCTGGAATAAAGCTACACCTTGGTTTGCATCAGAATCATGTGGAAGGCTTGACAAAATGCAGAGTACTAGGTCCTGTCCCCAGAGTTTCTGATTCAGGGAGTATCCAGGAGGGCCTTCAAATTTACATTTCCAACAAGTTCTCAGGCAAGACCACAAGGATGTATGTGTGGCTTCTTAGTAGTGTTTTCAGCCAGGTGTTTGAAAACCTCTTGATGCAGGTAAGACCAAGAAAGCAGCAAGCATCAAAGCATCAGGATTCAATGAAACATGTATGAAATTATTTGATCATATCTACTGACAGTATTTTATTTGTAATTACAATTAAATGTGAATAACTTTGAGTCATGTGATCATCCCATAAAGCTTTGCTCTCTAAATTATTATAGTCTGGATTTTAATTTCCTTTATAACCTATTTTAACTTTGTATGCTTTCATATCTTTCCCTATATTCATATACTCTTATATACATCTATACATACTAATACGTGTATAAAGGTGTATTTATAAATTGTTTTTCTTGCAAAAACTAGGATAAGCATTAAAACATTTTCCAGAATCTATCTTTTATCTCAGCATATCTTGTGGAAATTCAGGCCATCTGGTATAATTAAGGTTTATTTTATGATGGACCATAATTTATTTAGCTATTCCCTTGCTCTATCAGTGTCAATAAGCTTGTTATGCAATAGCAACAATTCCAAAATCTCAGAACTTACCCTCCCCAAAAAGTTTCCTTTCTTTGGTCATGCTCCATGTTCCAAAGAGGAAAATAGGGGAGCTCTGTTCATCATTTACTCACCTACCCAGACTGATGAAGCTCTAGGTTGATACAAACTTCCATAGCTACTCCAGGGGGGGACGGGAAACTGGTGAGCAGCACATTCAGTCTTCCAGCTTCTACCCAAAAGTGTCACATCACTTCTATTCACGCTGCACTGCTCTGAAGTCGGTGGACACTCTTAACTTTGCAAGGAACAAATCAGTTTACTCTCACCATATTTCCAAAAGGAGAGGAATATTTTGTGACTACCATGCCAATGGGCATTCACTTGTTTCCAGTTTTTTGCAATCATCATTGTCTAAAATATTTATCTGATTCTTTATATGCTGGTAGTTTTATTTCTTTAGAATAGTTTCCCAAGGATTGTAGGATCAAAGGTCATATGTACTTTTAATTTTTGTAGATATTACCAGCTTCTTTTCCAAAAGGATGTAAGATTAAATTTTCTATAGCCATTAAAATACAGTTTTTCCTGAATCCTAATGAACAATAGGTATTATAGCTCTTTTAATTTTGCAAGCCTTTTGCATATAAGGCTATCTTTCATTATTACTTTGATTTGCATATTTCCCTCATCATTAGTTAGGTTTTTTTTTTTTTTTTTTTGAGATGAAGTCTCACTCCCTCACCCAGGTTGGAGCTCAGTAGCTTGTGCCCACTGCAACCTCCGCCTCCCGGGTTCAAGGGATTCTCCTGCCTCAGCCTCCCAAATAGCTGGAATTACAGGAATGTGCCACCACGTCCAGCTAATTTCTGTATTTTTAGTAGAGATGGGGTTTTGCCACATTGGCCAGGTTGATTTGGAACTCCTGACCTCAAGTGATCCACCCACCTTAGCCTCCCAAAGTGCTGGGATTACAGGTGTGAACCACCATGACCGGCCCATCATTAGTTTAAATTTGAGCCTTCCCCCCCCCCCCCCCACGTTAGCTGTGCCCATCATTTGTCCATTCTCCACTGGTCTTTTTTTTCATTAATATTTAAGCCTTCTGCATATAACATTGCCATCTTGTTACAAATGTATTTTTTCCTAATTTATTGTCTGTAGACTTTGTCATATACTTTCCATACCAAAGTTTTACTTTTTATGTATCTTTTGAGTTTTCAATCTTGATTAAGACATTCCTTCTTGACTCAGAATAGTACATTTACTGTCATGATTCTTGCGAAATTTTAAAAATATAAGTAATAAAACTACAGAGGCTGAGTGCACTGGCTCATGCCTGTAATCCTAGTGTTTTGGGAGGCCAAGGTAAAAGGATTGCTTAAGGCCAGGAGTTTGTGACCAGCCTGGGCAACATAGTGAGACACACGCCTGCAGTTCTAGCTACTGAGGAGGCTGAGGCGGGAGGAGCCCTTGAGTCCAGGAATTTTGAGGTTACAGTAAACTATGATCATGCCACTGCACTCCAGTCTGGTGAAAGAGCAAGACCCTGTCTCTTAAAAACACACACACACACAAATGGCCATGTGTGGTGGTTCATGCCTGTAACCCCAGCACTTTGAGAGGCTGAGGCAGTAGGATTGCTTGGGCCCAGGAGTTTAAGACTGGCCTGAGCAATGTGATGAGATCTCATCTCTACAAAAAAATTAAAAATTAGCCAAGTGTGTTGGAGTGTCGTTGTAGTCACAGCCACTCGGGAGGCTGAGGTGGGAGGATCGCTTGAGCATGGAGGTTGAGGCTTCAGCGAGCCAAGACTGGGCCACTGCACTCCAACCTGGGTGACTGCACTCCAACCTTTGAGACTCTGTCTCAAAAATAAAAAAAAAAAAAGAATATAATAACCATATCTCTTGTCATACACAGTTTTGTTTTGGTTTGGTTTGGTTTTTGAGGCAAGGTCTCACTCCATTACCCAGGCTGGAGTACAGTGGCCCAATCTTGGCTCACTGCAGCCTTGACCTACCAGGCTCAAGCAATCCTCTCACCTCAGCCTCCTGAGTGGCTGGGACTACAGGAATGTGCTACCATATCTGGCTAATTTTTGTATTTTTGTAGAGATGGGGTTTCACCATGTTGCCTAAGCTGGTCTCTAACTCCTGGGCTCAAGTTATCTGGTTGCCTCACAGCCTTCCATAGTGCTGGGATTATAGGTGTGAGCTACCTTGCCTGGCCTATACTCTTTAAAACTTTGTATTTTTCTAGATGGTCATTTGTGCCAGCACTATTTATTAAAAATCCTGTTTCACACTAAAGTGAATTCCCATGTGTGTCATATATTTAATTATTATATTACTGAAGTTTATTTCTGAAATTTCTATATTGATTGTCTAACTGTAGAACATAGTGAAAGCTGAACTCAGAGGAAATATATAGGTTTAAACATCTTCATTATTAAACACAAAAATTAAAGAAACTAAAACTTCTTGTTTAAAAATCAGGGCTGGGCCCGGTGGCTCATGCCTATAATCCTAGCACTTTGGGAGGCCAAGGCGGGTGGATTACCTGGGTCAGGAGTTCAAGACCAGCCTGGCCAACAGGATGAAACCCCGTCTCTACTAAAAATACAAAAAATTCGCCAGGTGTAGTGGTGTGCGCCTGTAATCCCAGCTACTCGGGAAGCTGAGGCAGGAGAATCGCTTGAACCCAGGAGGTGGAGGTTGCAGTGAGCTGAGATCACACCACTGTACTCTGGCCTGGATGACTTCATCTCAAAAAAAAAAAAAAAATTAGGAACATCTGGTGATTTGTGAAACAGCACCTGTACAAAAACACTGGCTGTTTCCCTCTTCCTATTACCTTGACCACTCCCCCAACTTCCTAACACTTATTAATTTATGAAATTGTTTTTATCAGTGAAGTTTTGTGTGTCCATTAAATTACAAAATATTTTAAAATACAAAAATAAAATTAGGAACAGAACAGTGAATAGATTTTTTTTTTCAAATAAATTGGGAAGGGAAATTGAGACAGAAGTTAACATTAATGATTGGAACTTCCTACTACATTACCATACCCTATCCAAAAATAAAGTCACAATTTGATTTGTTTGAAAAGATAAATTAGATAAATTCTTGAGACTGATAGGAAAAAAAAAAGAGAGAGAGAGAAAATTTTAAAAGGAAAATAGGAGAAAGGAGACATATCACAGATACAGAAAGGCTTAAAAAAGACTTTAACATGGCCCGGCGAGGTGGCTCATGCCTGCAATCCCAGCACTTTGGGAGGCCAAGGTGGGCAGATCACCTGAAGTCAGGAGTTTGAGACCAGCCTGGCTAACATGGTGAAACTCCATCTCTACTACAAATACAAAAATTAGCCGGGCATGGTGGCAGGCACCTGTAGTCCCAGCTACTTGGGAGACTGAGGCATGAGAATCGCTTGAACCTGGGAGGAAGAGGTTGCAGTGAGCCGAGATAGTGCCATTGCAGCCTGGGCAACAGAGCAAGAAAAAAAAAAAAAAAAGACTTTAACATGTAATTATACTTCTACAATCTGAAAGCTTGAAAAAAATACATAAATTTCTGAAGAGTTAGAAAATATCAGAATTAATTCAAGAAGTAAACAACTTGATTAGATTATGTACACTTAGAAGATACTGGCAAAGTGTTAATGTGTTAAATAACAAGATCAGTTATTGCATTTAATTTTTTTTTAAATTTTTTTTCCCCAGAGGTCAGGTCATTCCAGAGGCTGGGCCACTGTGTCCAGCTAGATTTGAATTTTTGTTTTTTATTATTTATTTATTTATTTTCAGATTTACTTATAACTTTTATTAGATCCTAAATAATACTCTCTTGCACCATCTACCTTCAAAACAAAACAAAACGACGACAAAACACTGAAAGAATCAGTCAGAAAGAGTTGCATGTTGCTTCTGGGAGGGGAAAGTAGGGTGATGGTAAGAAACTATGTTTCATAAAAATTAGAATATAAGCATTTGACTCTAACATATGAACTTATGATAAATTTGATAAAAATTTAAAAGTACAAAAAAGTATATCCTTTTTGTAAGGTCTCTTCTTTTTTTTTTAAATTATACTTTAAGTTCTAGGGTACATGTGCACAACGTGCAGGTTTGTTACATATGTATACATGTGCCATGTTGGTGTGCTGCACCCGTTAACTTGTCATTTACATCAGGTATATCTCCTAATGCTATCCCTCCCCCCACCCCTCCCCACAATAGGCCCTAGTGTGTGATGTTCCCCTTCCTGTGTCCAAGTGGTCTCATTGTTCAATTCCCACCTATGAGTGAGAACATGCGGTGTTTGGTTTTCTGTTCTTGTGATAGTTTGCTGAGAATGATGGTTTCCAGCTGCATCCATGTCCCTACAAAGGACACAAACTCATCCTTTTTTATGGCTGCATAGTATTCCATGGTGTATATGTGCCACATTTTCTTAATCCAATCTGTCACTGATGGACATTTGGGTTGATTCCAAGTCTTTGCTATTGTGAATAGTGCTGCAATAAACATACGTGTGCATGTGTCTTTATAGCAGCATGACTTATAATCCTTTGGGTATATACCCAGTAATGGGATGGCTGGGTCATATGGTATTTCTAGTTCTAGATCCTTGAGGAATCACCACACTGTTTAGATTTGAGTTTTTTAATTAAATTTGGGCTGGGTGTGGTAGCTCACACCTGTATTCCCAGTACTCTGGGAGGCCAAAGCACAAGGATTGCTTGAGCCCAGGAATTTGAGACTAGCCTGGGCAAACCCATCTCTACAAAATATTTTTAAAATTAGCTGGTATGATGGCACAGGCCTGTGGTCCCAGTTACTCAGTAGGCTGAGGTGAGAGGATCACTTGAGGCCAGGATGAAGGCTACGGTGAGCCATCAGCACATCACTGCATTCCACCTGGGTAACAGAGCAAGACCCTGTCTCCAAAAATATAAATACAATTTAAAAATAAGTAAATAAAATAAAAATAATTAAAAATACTAAATTTGAGGCAATTTGAACTATTCTAGGGCATACAAATCGGTGAAGGTATCCTAAATCATTTATGAAGCCAGTATATCTTTAATTTAAAAATTCTAGTAAAGATGGAAAAAAGTAACAAATAATATATTAAATAGTAAAACAAAACCATTTAAATATAAAGAAATAGACAATATTATTCATTGTTTTTTCACATACAGCAAATATTCTAACATTAGAAAAATGAAATAACTGGTATAACCTTTGGAAAAATAAATAAAAGGAACATTTCTGTTTATTAGATTATTATCAAACTAGAAAGCTCAGAAAACTTTTTTTTAATACCACTGGAACAAATAAGATCATTGGGCAATGCCTGGATAAAAAACTAATTCTAACAATGAGAAAGTAGGAAAGGAATTGAAAAAAAAATTCACTGTAATAACCAACAACTATTAAAATACTTAGGAATAAAACTAAGAAAAAAGGCAAATGAGAGAACTACACAACCTCATCCATGAGCACAAGACCTACAAAGAACAGAAAGAAACAGATAATCATGTTCTCAGAAGGGAAGGCAAAATACTATAAAATGTTGATTCCTTTCTAGTATTCTGTTACTGTAATGCAATTTTATATAATGCCAGTAGTGTTAGTGGTGGTGTTTTAATTTTTTTTTAACATCTCAAAAACTTGCCAAGGCGCTGTGGCTTATGCCTGTCATCCCAACATTTTAGGAAACTGCAGCACGAGGATGGCTTGAGCCCAGGAGTTTGAGGCTGTAGTGAGCTATGATGGCACCATTGCACTTCAATCTGGATGACAGAGTGAGACCCTGTCTCTTGAAAACAAAACAAAACAAAACAAAAAACAAAACAAACAAACAAAAAAACTCCTCAAAGCTTAGATCAAAGGAAAAATTCCCAAGGGAAGCCAGGAAAAGAAGTATCAGCATGGCCTGGCACAGTGGCTCACGCCTGTAATCCCAGCACTTTGGGAGGCAGAGGTGGGTGGATCATTTAAGGCCAGGAGTTCCAGACCAACCTGGCCAGCATAGCAAAACCCCATCTCTACTAAAAATACAAGAAATTAGCGTGGCGTGGTGGTGCGCGCCTGTCATCCCAGTGAGGCTGAAGCACGAGAATCGCTTGAACCAGGGAGGCAGAGGCTGCAATGAGTCGAAATCGCGCCACTGCACTCCAGCCTGGGTGACAGAGAAAGACTCCATCTCAAAAAAAAGAAAAAGAAAAACTATCCCAATGTATGACAAAGTCACTATAAACAAATCAATATGGAATCTGGAGAGGAAGATAATACGAAAATGAGAGGAGTTTAAAGAAATGGTCTGGGGCAGAGAAAGACCATGTGCAAAAGACATACCTACAACACACACAAAGGGTGAAAAGGGAAATAGAATGAGTACTGAAGTGAGCCAGAAATCTAATTATTCATTAGAACAATTGAAAAAATTGCTGTCTGTTACCAGCAGGGTTTGAGATGCTAATTCACAGATTATTATAACAGTTATTATCATTATCATTATTATTATTATTATTATTATTATTATTATTTGGAGACAGAGTCTTGCTCTGTCACCCAGGCCAGAATGCAGTGGCATGATCTTGGCTCACTGCAACCTCTGCCTCCCAGACTCAAGCAATTCTCCTGCTTCAGTGTCCCAATTAGCTGAGATAACAGGCACCTGCCACCATGCTGGGCTAATTTTTGAATTTTTAGTAGAGACAGGGTTTCACCATGTTGACCAGGCTGGTCTTGAACCCTCCTAGGGAGAAATTGTTCTAGTCTAGATACAGCACTGGTCATAACTTCCTCAAATTGCCAAATAACCTAAAAATCCCACAGCAAGACCAGATTTATGAACTGAAGATTCTATCTTTTCTGGGATAGGCAATGGCTGCCAGATTTTTTTTATCCTTTGTCAGACTTGTTAACAGGACATCATTGATAAATATATTTTCAATTAAATTCCTATATAAAATACAGTTCTCCGTACAGCTCCCTCCATGCACATACACTCAACTAAAAAGCTTCAGAAAACAATTCTTAACCTTTTTAAAGAGATTCGTTCTGATAATTTCTATCTTATTTTTTTTCTGGTGCTCCTTAAAGTCTACTACTTGATATTATCATCCTCCACAATTTGAATAATAACACTAAGGTTTTAGTATTTTATGCTTCAAAAGATTTAAATACACAACAGTAAAAATTTTTTCTAGTGCCAACTTGGATAGATTGATATATACCTCTTGAATAAATTATGAAAGTTATTTTTAAAATTTTATTTATTTATTTTAGAGACAACATCTACCTATGTTGCCCAGGCTGCCCTGGAACTCCTGGCCTCAAGTGATCATCCCACCTCGGCCTCCTAAATACCTAAATACCTGGGACTACAGGCATGCACCACATGCTCAGCTGTTTTGTGTGTGGGGGTGTGTGTGTGTGTGTGTGTTTGAGACGGAGTTTCACTCTTGTCGCCCAGGCTGGCGTGCAGTGGTGCAATGTCAGCTCACTGCAACCTCTGCCTCCCAGGTTCAAGCGTTTCTCCTGCCTCAGCCTCCTGAGTAGCCTCCTGAGTAGCTGGGACTACATGTGCGCCACCATACCTGGTTAAGTTTTGTATTTTTAGTAGAGAAAGGGTTTCACCATGTTGGCTGGCTAGTCTCGACTTTTGACCTCAGGTGATCCAACTGCGTCAGCCTCCCGAAGTGCTGAGATTACAGTTGTGACCCACCACACCTGGCCTTGGTATTTTTTAAATTATCAACTTTTAGTTCAAAAAATATAACACAGAACCAGGCACAATCGCTCATGCATGTAATCCCAGTACTTTGGAAGGCCGAGGCAAGTGGATAGCTGGAGCCCAGGGGTTTGAGACCAGCCTGGGCAACACAGTGAAATTCCATATCACCAAAAAAATACAGAAAGTAGCCAGGCGTGGTGGTGTGCGTCTGTAGTCCCAGCTACTCAGGAGGTTGAGGTGGTAGGATTGCTTGAGCCCAGGAGGTCGAGGCTGTAGTGAGTCATGATCAGAGCACTGCACTCTAGCCTGGATGACAAAACAAGACCCTGACACCCCACCCTGCCCCAAAAATACATACTTCTATACAGTGTCTTTTTTATTCAGAACAAGCTTTTTTCAACCACTCTTTGGCTTATATTAATGAAGTGACTTTTGTAAAACCTCTTAGAATAGGAGGGCTGGCTGCCAGAGGAACCAACAATGTCATTAGAGGGTTGGAACTTTCAGCGTCCACCCCTGACCTCCAGGTAGGGCAGAAGTGCTGGAGGTTACCTTAATCATCAAAGGCCAATGACTTAATCAATCATGCTTACATAATGAGGTCTACATAAACATCCTAAATGACAGTGTTCAGAGAACTTCTGGGTTGGTGAGTGAATTCACATGTCAGGAAGATGGTATATCTGGCAAGAGCACAGATCTGAGCCCCTTCCTACATATACCTCGCCCGATGTATATCTTCTATCTGACCATTCCTGAGTTGTATCCTTTAAAATAAACTGGTAAACATAAACAAATGTTCCCTGAGTTCTGTGTGCACAGATAGTGAATGAATGTACAGCTCAATGTATTATTACTAAGATAACCCATCTGTATATTCATTACCCAGGTTAAAAAAAATTACCAGTATGTCCAAAGTCTCCCACATGCATTTCTTAATCTACCAAACCCTCACCCTTCTTTTTAGACATGAAGTATTAGGCTGTTCTTGCATTGCTACAAAGAAATACCTGAAGCTGGGCTGGGCGTGGTGGCTCACGCCTGTAATCACAGAACTTTGGGAGGCCTAGGTAAGTGGATCACCTGAGGTCAGGAGTTCGACCAGCCTGGTGAAACCCCGTCTCTACTACAAATACAAAAATTAGCCAGGCGTGGTGGTGTGCACCTGTAGTCCCAGCTACTCGGGAGGCTGAGGCAGGAGAATCACTTGAACCTGGGAGGCAGAGGCTGCAGTGAGCCAAGGTCGCTCCACTACACTCCAGTCTAGGTAACACAGTAAGACTCCGTCTCAAAAAAGAAAAAAGAAATACCTGAGACTGGATAATTTATAAAGAAAGGAGGTTTAATTGGCTCACAGTTTTGCAGGCTTTACAGGAAGCATGGTATTGGCCTCTGTTCAGTTTCTGGTGAAGCTTCAGGGAGTTTTCAGTCATGGCAGAAGGCAAAGTGGGAGCAGGCAATTCATATAGAAAGCAGGAGCATGAACGAGGGGAATGGAGAGGGGTGTGGGAGGGAAAGGAGGAGAGGTGGAGGGAGGGAGAAGGTGCCGCACACTTTTAAATGACCAGATCTCATGAAAACTCAGTCACAAAGACAGCACCAAGCATAAGCCATGAGGGATCTACCCCCATGACCCAAACACCTCCCACCAGACCCCACCGCTACCATTGGGGATTACAATCCAACATGAGATCTGGGTGGTGATAAATGTCCAAACTATATCAAATGACGTTTCACTATGTTGCTTAGGCTGGATTCAATTCGAACTCCTGAACTCAAGGGATCCTCCTGCCTCAGCCTCCCAAGTAGCTGGGATCACTGAGCGGGCTTCAATCCTTTTTTTTTTTTTTTTTTTTTTTGAGACAAAGTTTTGCTCTGTCGCCCAGGCTGGAGCGCAGTGGTGCAATCTCAGCTCACTGCAACCTCTGCCTCCTGGGTTCAAGTGATTCTCCTGCCTCAGCCTCCCGAGTAGCCAAGACTACAGGTGTGCACCACCATCCTCAGCTAATTTTTGTGTTTTTAGTAGAGACGGAGTTTCGTCATGTTGGCCAGGCTGGTCTTAAACTTCTGACCTCAGGTGATCCGCCCGCCTCGGCCTCCCAAAGTGCTGGGATTACAGGTGTGAGCCACCACACCCGGCCTCAATACTTTTTAATAGACCACTTTGACCTACAGATTGTTGGAAATGTACTCTCTCTATATATATATAATATATATAATATTATATATTATGTTTATATTATATATAAATATATTATGAAATATACAATATATAAATATAATATATAATATGTATATATAATATATCATATAAATATATATTATATATTTATATTACATATAAGTATCTATAATATATATATTTAGATTAGGTTATTATTCAGCAAACATGTGCTTCCCACACATTCATCATAAAACTATTCATCCTGCCTCATTGATCTAGGATCGGCCATCTGGCTGTTTTTTGACAATAAAATGTGTACAGAAGCAGCAGTATGCCAATTCTGATGTTAGGCTTTAACAGGCACCACATGTTTCTGACCTAAGACAACAGCAGAACATGCCTCAGGTAGTTACTGGACCTTCATCTATACCCTAGAAACAGACACATTAACGGACTGAACTGACTAGCAGACAACTAGAGTTGCCTTGATGACCTGTGTACTTGCCAGGAAGGAAACAAATGCTCTTTGTAAATACACTGAGATTTTGTTGAGACTTTGTTGGCTACATAGCAAAGGCTAACTAATATACTAATTATTTGGTAAATCTTAAAAAAGCGTAAGTGAATGAATTCAAGTTATAACTTTGTGAATCAATTTAATGCTTTGTTCACTTTCAAGTTATGTTTATTATTAACTGAAGGATAATATTTAACTCTGACATGTATTTAATTAGAAACTTCCTGGTCAGTGATGACTCAATACTTCCTTGATCTATTTCAAGATACTACTATTTTTAAGACTAGGAAACCAACCACTAACAAACTTTTAATTTATTTAACAAACATTTTTCAGAAGAATACAAGGTATCACTAATTTATTTAAATAGTACTCCCCACCCCCAATATTTTCTTTTGCCTTTTTATATTACATATATACTAATTTCTCATTTACACGGTATCAACTTTGAATATTTTATTCATAACCTTGAGAAAAGTTACAGTTTTTTTTGTAAACTAGCAACATCATAGAATATTTTACATGTGTAAAATTGAAGGATAATTGGTGAAATTAAAAATTACAAATTCTGGGCCAGGCACGCCTATAATCCCAGCACTCGGGGAGTCTGAGGGGTGTGGAATGCTTGAGCTCAGGAGTTTGAGACCAGCCTGGGCAACATGGCAAAATCCCACTTCTACAAAAAATACAAAATATTAGCCAGGTGTGGTGGTGCACGCCTGCAGTCCCAGCTACTTGGGAGGCTGAGATAGGAGGATCACTTTTGCCCAGTAGGTTGAGGCTACAGTGAGCCGTGATTGGGCCACTGTACTCCAGACGGGAGACAGAACAAGACCCTGCCTCAAAAAAATAAAAATAAAAATAAGTACAGTGACCCAAGTCCATGGGCGAGAAAAAAAAGTTACAAGCACAGTGAAAATTCATTTTAAAGAAAAAAAAAAAACATTATGTATGCTTTATAAAGATTGAATCACCTGTGGAATAGTTATTTAAATTTAATGTCTCCATGGAGAATTAAGCAAAGCCCCCCTCTCTTCTATAGCAAAGCTCTAAAAAGTTCTTAAAAAAATGTTCATTTCTAGTCAGGCACAGTGGCTCACGCCTGTAATCCCAGCACTTTGGGAGGCCGAGGCAGGTGGATCACGAGGTCAGGAAACCAAGACCATGCTGGCCAGCATGGTGAAACCCCGTCTCTACTAAAAATACAAAAATTATCTGGGTGTGGTGGCACGTGCCTGTAATCCCAGCTACTCAGGAGGCTGAGGCACGAGAATCGCTTGAACCCAGGAGGTGGAGGTTGTAGTGAGCTGAGATCATGCCACTGTACTCCAGCCTGGTGACAGAGCGAGACTCTGTCTCCAAAAAAAAGTTCATTTCTGAAGGACCTGCACTGTTAAGAGTATGAACCTGATAAAGCCAGAGTTCATTCAGCTCAGTTCATTCCACAAACATTTACTGAGTATATGCCTTTTATGTCCCAGCTGGCTCTGTATATGGAAAGAGAAACAAGACCTCAGTGACATCATAGGCATATAAATAAAACATTCAATGTAATACAAAGTGTGCTAAAATAGAGAATTACACAGATTATTTCCTGTGGGCATTAAATTCAATCTGAGGGTAGACTTATGTTTATAATATTAATGTCTAAATAAGGGTCAACCAATCACTGAAAATGCTTAAATTGTGACCTATTTAGGGTTCATGTATAAAAACACAATTTTACAGATTTTAAACACCAAAAATTTTTTGGTGTGTTTTCTGGACTGGATGTTCAGAAATATGTAGACTGTAGAAAATTTACCTTTCAGAATTGTGCCAGATTTTTTTTCAGTTCAGATTGAAAAATTGTTCAGATTTTTTTTCATTTTTTTCCAGGTATTTATGCCTAATATATACAGAAGATCTATCTATAGCAAATATATATTTATGGTTTCCTTCTTTCAAATTTAATTTAAGCTATTTTCTCTACCTTCTCAAAGCTTCTTTGAGTCAGACATTTGATTTTTTAAATTAAATAATATCCATTTATTCAGTTGTTATTATTTAGTCATACAACAGTTAACGCCTGTAATTCCAGCACTTTGGGTGGCTGAGGTGGGCGTCAGGAGTTTGAGACCAGCCTGGCCAACACTGTGAAATCCTGTCTCCACTAAAAATACAAAATTAGCTGGGCGTGGTGGTGCATGGCTGTAATCCCAGCTACTTGAGAGGCTGAGGCACGAGAATCGCTTGAACCCAGGAGGCGGAGGTTGCAGTAAAGCCGAGATCTCGCCACTGCACTCCAGCCAGGGTGATAGAATGAGACTGTCAAAAAATATATATATATATACACACACACACACACACACACACACACACCACACACATATATGTATATATACATACAACAACAGCATATATTCAACTGCTTTTCTTTTTTGAGACAGAGTCTCCCTCTGTCACCAAGACTGGAGCGCAGTGGCGTAATCACAGCTTACTGCAGCCTCAAACTTTTGGGTTGCTTCAAGTGATCCTTTCATTTCAGCCCCTGAGTAACTGGAACTACAGGTGTGTGCCACATCTGGCTAGTGCTAGAGTTAGAGAAGTGAGCCACCTCGCCCATTCTACTTTTTTTTTCTTGCCAGGCTAGAGCACAATGGCACAATCTCAGCTCACTGCAACCTCTACCTCATGAGTTCATGGAAATTCAAGATGAGATTTGGGTGGGGAAACAGCCAAACCATATCAGGCCTTCACTTATTTGCTTTCTTTTCATTTCTACAACCTGTTTAGGTTAAATTTGGCTCAGTTTGAAAAAAATGATCAACTCTCCTCTTTTCATCAAATTACCACACTTGAGCTTAAGGTCATAAGATAGGACAAAGTAGATGAAATACTATTATTAAAATATTTGACATTTCAATTAAGATATTTGAGGTGATAATCTTTGGTTATATGTGCTATAGTTTTCAGTTTACTGTGAATTATAATGCTGCTGGAACAGTCCAAACTAGCTGGGAGTTTAAATTTATTTTTTAATTTTTTATTTTTTATAGAGATAGGCTCTTTCTATGTTGCCCAGACTGGTTTCAAACTCCTGGGCTGAAGTGATCCTAAGAGTCCCTAAGTGCTGGGATTACAGGCATGAGCCACCCACCTGACCCAGCTAGGAATTAAAATTAGAGAAATTATAGTGAAATCTCCAGAAGCTGGAATGTTAAGAGATGTGCAGTAATTTGGTTAAGAAAGGTTTAAAAATTATCTATTGATAAAACACATTTCTGCTTTAATTTTAGTCCTTTATATTGAAAGTCTTTCTAAAATACATTAGCCTACTTTCTTTTTTCTTTTCTTTTTTTTTTTTAGATGGAGTTTCGCTCTTGTTGCTCAGGCTGGAGTGAAGTGGCACAATCTCGGCTCACTGCAACCTCCGCCTCCCAGGTTCAAACAATTCTCCTGCCTCAGCCTTCCGAGTAGCTGGGATTACAGGCGCCCACTATCAAGGCTGGCTAATTTTTGTATTTTAGTAGAGATGGGGTTTCACCACGTTGGCCAGGCTGGTCTCAAACTCCTGACTTCAAGTGATCCACCCATCTCAGCCTCCCAAAGTGCTGGGATTGCAGGCATGAGCCACCGCGCCCAGCCAGCCTACTTTCTTTCTAGAGCAAATTCAGAAGGATAAACATTATTCAGTCTTTTTAAAGAAATGATTTATGGGATAGGCACAGTGGCTCATGCCAGTAATCTCAGTACTTTGGGAGGCCAAGGTGGGTGGATCACTTGAGGCCAGGAGTTCGAGACCAGCCTGGCCAATATGGTAACATCCCATCTCTACTAAAAAATACAAAAATTAGCCAAGCGTGATGGCATGTTCCTGTAACCAGCTACTCAGGAGGTTGAGGTGGAATAGCTTGAACCCGGGAGTTAGAGGTTACAGTGAGCTGAGATTGCACCACTGCACTCCAGCTTGGGTGACAGCTCAAGATTCCATTTCAAAAAAAAAAAAAATTATGATTTTCACAATTATTACATTAAACATTAGGTTTTCTTCATGATAAAGTATGGTAGATGCAGATGTTGATGGTGTATGGGTATGAGTTAAGATATAGTCAAGGGAACCTGCTTAATTCCCTGCACACTCCAGATGATAAACATTAGTGCAGATTTGTTAATAACTGAGAAAAAAACCAAAACTGTTAGAAGCTACCGAACTGTAGATATCTCATTTATTTATTAAATAAACACATAAGCATCTACTCATTCCTCTTATGTAAAATGGAGCTAACAATATAACTCCTCCAAATCTATTGGAGTTGTTGAAGGCAACAGAAATGAACTCTGATTAACTTATCCAGAAAGCGAATATATTGAAAGAATATAATGTAGCCCACAGAATCTCTGGGAACAGTGGAGAACCAGGTTTGTAAAAGGTACAGGGCCATCCTTTAGGATGTCACTGTTGGCACTGTTGCAGACCCTGGCTGCTACAACCACGCACACCATTGTGAATTACCACTCTCCATCACGGCATCTTTGCATCTCTGTCCAAATTCCAGCTTTCAGGTGACAGCATCCAGTTGGCTTAGCCTATGTTCCACGTCAGGCCTATACCCTAGCTGCCAGGTTGCGATGTGAAGGACTTTGGCCTGCACCAGTTTCCAACATGTGAGGTGGGCTTTGCCTCCACTAAGACTCAGAATGAAGGATTCTCCATAAGTAAGATGGCAGTACAGAAGCGAGGTAGGCAAAAAGCAAATACTTACCACATTACCTCATAGGGCTATGAAAATTTAATGACACGATTTGAGTAAAGTGCTTAGCACAGTTCTGGCACATACTATGCATTCAATAAATTTTAGCATTGTTATTTTTATTAATTCAATGAGGCAGGCAATGTACGAATCCAACTAATGTGCTAAGAAAATAATAGGAAAGGCTGAGCACCGTGGCTCACACTTGTAGCCCCAACATTTTGGGAGGCCAAGGTAGGCAGATCGCTCAAGCCCAAGAGTTTGAGACCAGCCTGGGCAACATGATGAAACTCTGGTCTCTACAAAAGACGCATAAATTAGCCAGGCATGGTAGCACAAGCCTGTAGTCTCAGCTACTCAGGAGGCTGAGGTAGGGGTATCACCTGAGCCCAGAAGTTGAAGCTGCAGTGAGCTGAGTGCTACTGCACTACAGCCTGTGTGACACAGTAGATACCTCAAAAAAAAAAAAAAAGAAAAAGAAAAAAATAATAGACCATTTTTAAAAATTATTATTATTATTTTTTGAGACAGATTTCACTCTTGTCTCCCAGGCTGGAGTGCAGTGGTGCTATCTTGGCTCACTGCAACCTCCTCCTCCCGGGTTCAAGCGATTCTCCTGCCTCAGCCTCCCAAGTAGCTGGGATTACAGGCACCCACCACCAGGCCCGACTAATTTTTTGTATTTTTAGTAGAGATGGGGTTTCGCCATGCTGGGCAGGCTGGTCTCGAACTCCTGATCTCAGGTGATCCACCCACCTCCGCCTCCCAAAGTGCTGGGATTACAGGTGTGAGCCACTGCGCCCGGCCTTTTTTAAATTTAAAAGCTCAGTATTTTGGAGAGTTACTAAAGAGCAAAACAGATATAAAAATGTAATTATAAAACCACATGGCTGGGCACAGTGGCTGACGCCTGTAATCCCAGCACTTTGGGAGGCTGATGTAGGAGAATCACTTGAGCCCAGGAGTTCAAGACCAGCCAGGGCAACATAGTGAGACCTCACGTCTACAACAAGTAAAATTAGCCAGGTGTGGTGGCATGCGCCTGTAGTCCCAGTGACTGGGGAAGGTAGGGGTGAAGCAGGAGGGCACTTGAGCCCAGAAGGTTGAGGCAGTACTGAGACATGATGGCACCATTGCACTCCAGCCGGGGTAACAGAGCAAGACTCTTTTTTTTCTTTTCTTTTCTTTCCTTCCTTCCCTCCCTCCCTCCCTCCTTTCCTTTCTTCCTTCCTTTCCTTTCTCTCTTTCTCTTTTCTTTCTCTTTCTTTTTCTTTCTTTCCTTTCTCTCTCTCTTTCTTTTCTTTCTCTCTTTCTTTTTCTTTCAAGAGAGGGGATCAGATATTGAGGATGGGGGGCTCTTGCTAAAATGACTTGGCAAGGTTCTTGATAAAACTGGATTTCATAAGGGCACAGATGGACCTAGGAGAAGGTTCACAAGCCTAACTAAAGTTTAGTCAAGCAAATATTCTTAGCCAAAGGCATCAAAACTTGGTAAAGGTGGTGACATAATCAGATTTTGGGGAGCGGGGTAACTCTCTAGGAGTGGTAGAGAGACTGAACTAGAAGGAGCAGAGGCAATGTCAAGAGTTTGGATAAAATAAGGTGATGGTCTGTACTAAGGGATGATGAGAATTAAGGCATCAACTTGGAAATGCCTTATCATATAGAATGAACTGGATTTGGTGACTCCAAAACTACAGTTGAGGAAGGGAAGGAGTCCTGGTGACTTAAAACCCAGAAACCAGTGTCTGGTAATACTATACATAGTCATAATAGGTCTGTGGCAAGGGGATTATCTGAGGCAGTGGGGAAGAAAAATATTAGACCTGTGGGTGTTCAGCTTGCCTCACTTAAAAGTCGGTGACATACGGCCATTTCCGGGTCCCTGTGTTGTGTCTTGGAGTCTGGAGCGATGAAGACCTCTGTGGTCTTAGGCAGGTCCTTCCTTTTTTCTTTATTGTTTTGGAATTCTTCTGGACTCAATCTAGCAATAATTTCAATGGTTGGTTTATTGAACAGTTTCAATAGTTTCTGATGATTGGTTGTTAGGATGAAAATAAGGCCCTTTGATAACAACGCATACACCTGGGAAATAACTGTCCTGTCATTTAACTGTTGTCATCTAGGTTTTCTTATCTTGTCACTTCTTGTGAGATCAAGAAAATTATGTTCCAAAGAAACGATGCTGCCATATTCTTGGAGATCAGTTATACACCAATGTTGGATACTACCTATGAATTTCCAGTGGTTTGCTTTGCGAAGAGGCTTACATTTCCATCTGTGATGCATTTTGCAATGAGTGGGTTTGATGTCAATGCACTGAAAGACATCCCTCAAAAACAAAAGGACAAGAGTCATCAGCTCCACAAGAGTCATCAGCTCCCACACAAAGTAAAAAATGTGAACCTAATTTTAGCAGTGTTAATAAGGAGCAATTATCCATGAATCACTGCATCAATAATGCCTGTGTTATAACATCCTCTCCTCCTTAAGGCACAGGAGCAAGTGGTACATACTTGTCTGGGAACCAGTTTCATTAATACTGTTGTATCTGAGCAAAAATGAGTAGCAATATCTGTTACCAGTTTCATTACCTTTTGGAGTTTTGGATAACATATCCATACTGTGATGTTTATATATTTTAATGAGTTAATTTTCAGTGAAATTGTAATTCTAACTTTGCATGTGAAATCAAGTTCATACATAATAAAGCTTGCCTATAATAAAAAAGAGTTGGTGACATAGATGCAGTTGAAGCTGTTAAAGCGGATGTCAGCCAGGGAGGGTGTACAGCCCTTCACATACCTATGATATCTACCCCCACAAAAAAAGAGAAATGAAACTACAAATTTTTGCACATGATTTCAGGGGGATTTGTGGAGTTCCTATCTATGATAAAGGATCCATGGGTCTCAGAAATTTCTGGGATGGCACAAGAAGATCCAGGGTCTTACAAATATTTAACGAGTGACAGCAAAGCTGAAAAACTTAGTCATGTGCTGCGTCGTGACATTTGATTAATAACAGATTGCATATACACTGGTCCCATAGATTATAATATCATAATTTTATGGTATTTTTTCTATGCTTAGATACGCAAATACTTCCCATTGTGTTACAGTTTTCTACAGTATTCACTAAAGTAATAAGCAGTACAGGTTTGCAGTCCAGGAGCAATAGGCTATACCATATAGCCCAGAGAGTAGGTTATACTATCTAGGTTTGTGTAAGTCCATTCTATGATGTTCACACAAAGACAAAATCATCCAATGATGAATTTCTCGGAATGTGTCCCCATGATTATGCGATGCATGACTGTAGAGATATGGAATAACTTGTTAAGGTAAGTTTTTGCAACAAATAAGATGAGTTATATCCATCATGCTTAACGACAACACGTGCAATTTTTCTTTTTTGAGACAGGGTCTCTGTTACCCAGGCTGGAGGACAGTGGTACGATCATGGTTCCCTGCAGTCTCAACCCCCCAAGCCAGGCTCAAAGGATCCTCCCACCTCAGCCTCCTCAGTAGCTATGTATACAAGCCCAGCTAATTTTCTGTATTTTTTTTTTTTTGTAGAGATGGGGTTTCACCATGCTCAAACTCTAGGCTCAAGCGATCCGCCCACCTTGGCCTCCCAAAGTGCTGGGATTACAGGCATAAGCGACAGAGCCCTGCCAGTGCATGCAGTTTCTTACAAGTGTCAACTCTCTTGCCAGTTGTTCATCCATCTGTCCCATGTATTCAATAGTAATACTAATGGTAGGCACTGCTTAATGAGTGACTACCATGTGAAAGCCACTCTGCCTGGCATTAGGGATGCAAAGATTAAGTCCCTCACTGTGACCTCAAGGGTTTTACAGTCCAGTTGGAGGATACTTGTAAGTAAACTTAAGTAGCAATAGTGAAATGTGTGTTTGGAGAGGTATGTGCAATGGCTGTTAAGTGAGAAATGGGAAAGAGCACCAAAAAGCACCTAGGATTTGTACCCAGGGGGTTTAGGGAAAACTTCTTGGAGAGAACAAATAGGCTTTGTTCTGAAGGATTAATTGGATTTAGCTTGGCAATGCTCCAATGTAATAAATAGCATAGCCGTCTGTTCTGGGACACATAAGTACTTCAGAATGGCCTGAATATAAAGGACAAGAAATAGAGAAAGGCAGTGGGTAGAAATGAGACTGGAGAGGTAAGCAGGGCTAGGACACTGGATGCGAGTCATTCCAAAGACAGGCAGGTAACACTGTGTGAGGAATCCTGGTTTCAGACAGACAGCTGTGTGAGTTTTGGACCGCAATGAATTGGGGACCTCATAACCAATGAAAACACATTCACATTCAATCAGAAGAAAAAAACATGGTCAGGCACAGTGGCTCATACCTGTAAGCACAGTGCTTTGGGAGGCCAAGGCAGGAGGATCGCTTGGGTCCAGGAGTTCAGAATCAGCCTGGGCAACCCAGAAGACCCCTGTCTCTATAAAAAAGTAAAAAATAAAAACACTGCCTGGCATGGTGGCATGTGCCTACAGTCCTAGCTATTCAGGTGGCTGAGGTGGGAAGATTCATTGAGCCCAGGAGGTTGAGGTTATAGTGAACTAGATTGTACCACTGCATCCGAGACTGGGCGATAGAGCAAGGCCCTGTCTCAAAAAGAAAATCGGGGGGCGTGGTGGTTCACATCTGTAATCCCAGTACTTTGGGAGGCCAAGGCAGGCAGATCACTTGAGGTCAGGAGTTCGAGACCAGCCTGGCCAACATGGCAAAAACCTGTCACTACTAAAAACATAAAAATTAGCCAGGTGTGGTAGTGCCCGCCTATAGTCGCAGTTACTTGGGAGGCTGAGGCAGGAGAATCGCTTGAACCCCAGAGGCAGAGGTTGCAGCGAGCCAAGATCACACCTGTGCACTCCACCCTGGGAGACAGAGGGAGACTCTTTCTAAAAAAAAAAAAAAAAAAAAAAAAAAGAAAAAAGAAAAAAAAAGAAGAGGAAAAAAGGAAATTCCCATTATGTTAGGCAAACAAAAACAGCCAGTTGTGACTAGTGGCTAAATCAAGAAGGATCTTACAACATATCTTAAGCGGTTTGGACTTTACATCAAGAGTCAGAGAGTGCCATTACATAAATTTAAATAGTGGAGTACATAAAAGACAAACTGATGACGTTGTAAAGACTGGATTAGAAGGGGATAAAACTGTGGCCTGGGAAACTGGTTAGGTGACTAAGGCAGTATGCAATACTTGAAATGACAGTGGCCTGAAACAAGATAATGGTGGTGGCTATAAAGAGGAATTTGATACATTAGAGAGATATTATAGAGCCAGAAGCAAAGGCACTCAGTAATGGATTGGAAGTGTGGGGCAAAGGAGAGAAAAAAAATCACGGAAGTCATTAGCTACAAAAAATCTTTAAAATGTATTGATTTCTCTAGGAGTGGTGGCTCACACTTGTAATCCCAGCACTTTGGGAGGCCAAGGTGGGAGAATCACTTGAGGCCAAGGTTCAAGACCAGCCTAGGCAACATAGCAAGCCCCTATGTTTACCAACAACACAAAAAATTTAAGAAAATCAAAAAAAAGTATTGACTTCTATTGGTTTGCCAAATGAAGTTTAGTATTAAATCCAAAATTGAGTCAGAACAGTGAACTGAGGCAGCCATCTTCATCTTCTCCCTCTTTTTTTCAGTTTGTTTTGAAATTTAGTTTTATATACTTAAGACTTACCTTCTGGCAATTTGGAATTAAATTTCTGAGATTGCTGTAAATTATTTCCGTTCTTTGTTTCTCTTCCTCTTTCTTACTTCCCTATTTTATTTTAAATATTTTATTGTTTTAGTTGAATGCTAAAACATCTTATCAGAACTTAGTTTTTAAATTTCTCCACCCAGAGAGCCGCGGAGCCTTTAAGTATCAGAAATTTGTCTCCTTGTCAGAATCTTCTAGATTTTCAGACGTTTCCAAGTCGCTACATATAAATGTTGGAGAAAAACGTGTAATTCTCATGTGTAAGTAGGCTCTTTTTTTCAGCGGATACATTTAGCATTATAGTCAATTGTCATTTCCTTGCCTTAAAAGCTGTTTTCATCGTAAAGGTGTTTTTTCACCACATAATTCAAATTTGCATAGGTACTTCATATTTTAAAAGGCGACTCACAGATATGTCCCTTAAACAGTAACATTTAAACGACTGAGAAGGTAGGGGCTCTGAACAGTGAGTGCGGTGGCGAGGGTGGGAGGGGAAGAGGCAAACAGGTGCCAAATTCCCATCCCAACCCGTCCTACAAAGACCGAACGGCAACTTGGTTGTGCAGGAAGGTTCCTCAGGAACGGCAGCCCGGCCCGATCCGGAGCCGAGGGAACGGTGGTTCTCGCCGCCGCCGCCACGCAGCCTCGCTGCCGCCCAAGCGCGGACACCCGGTTCCCGGGTCCCCCTGGTTCCGGGGTCCCCCGCGCGGAGCTCCGGACTCCTCGCCCCTCTCCGAACAACTCTCTCCCCGCTTGAACTGATCCTCGCTGTTGGCAGAGACTGCACAGTCCCAGCGTCCAGCCGGAGAGGACCTGCTTTGTCGCGTCTGGAAACAACCACCGCGGCCAAGGAGGCCGTGTCGCCGTGGGAAGAACAACAACTCCAGGCTCGTCCCGCGGCAGCCGCTCCCCGCGCCGCAGGGCACCTACCCCCGTCCTGGAGGCTCTGCGCCGCGGGCGGGGCCACCCTGGGGGTCGTGCGCCCTCTGCCGGAGCGCGCCCCCTCCCCCTCCCAGAGCGCGCCCCCGCCCAGCCTGCCGCGGCCCCGGCGCTCCCGCCCCCTCGGGCGCTCCGTAGCCGTGACGTGCACGCCGCAGTGCCGGGGACTCGGCGGGGCGCCGGCCGGCGGGCGGAGACCGACTCGGGATCTGTCCGAGCAGGAAGCCAGCCGCAGCCAGGCTGCTGTCGGCGCCCCGTCCTGGTGCCCGTCCGCGTCGTCGCCCTCTTCACTGGCCCTCATCGCTTCTCACCGCGCCCTCCAGCTTCACCCGCACAGGTAGCCCTGCCGCCGCGCACCTGCCTTTGCGCCCGCACCGGTGAGTGTCCGGGAGCCCCCGCTGCGGTGCGTCGGCGCCGGGGTCTCGCGGTCCCCGGCCCGGCCTTGCTCCCGGGCCTCCTGTAGCAGCGCCGGAGCCGACGCTTCTGTTCACTGCCCGAGGACGCGGGTGGAAGAAGCAGGTGATGGGTGGGCCCTGGGCAGCGGTGGGGCCGAGGTGGTTCTCGTTTCCACCGAGAGACGATTTCCTTTCATGGGTTCTCATCACCAGGGTCCCTTTGTGTTGCTTCCCTGGCTCCCAGGTAGAAGCAGAGAACTCAGGTGCCTAACTCGGACTCGGACACTCCGTGAGAGTTTTATTTTCTCTTTTGTAAACACGCTTAAAATTCAGCGCAGGGAGAGCGCACTTTGTTCTGAGATGTGAAGATCAAATGATACCATTAATAGTCTAATCATGTAGGAGACCAGATTGAGACTTTCTAAAGCCTTATTCTTAGTCTCTAGGTGGTCCAGTACCTTGAGTGTGTCAATTTACGGATATGCTACCGAACAAGAACT
This sequence comes from Chlorocebus sabaeus, assembly GCF_047675955.1. Taxonomy (NCBI): domain Eukaryota; kingdom Metazoa; phylum Chordata; class Mammalia; order Primates; family Cercopithecidae; genus Chlorocebus; species Chlorocebus sabaeus. The sequence goes on along the minus strand of NC_132916.1, from coordinate 99,860,607 downwards.
TTTTTGTTAATTTCCAAAAACTCCCGAAAACGATTAAAATGCGCAAACTCTGGGATTTTAAGTGGAACATAATTTGATGGGGTTATTACTAGAACATCCATGTTTAAAAGTATTTCCGCGCAGTTTAAAAAATTCATTACATCTTTTTTTTTTTTTTTTTTTTTTTTTTGAGACGGAGCCTCACTCTGTCGCCCAGGCTGGAGTGCAGTGGCCGGATCTCTGCTCACGGCAAGCTCCACCTCACGGGTTCAAGCCGTTCTCTGCCACGGCCTCCCGAGTAACTGGGATTACAAGCGCCCACCACCACGCCCGGCTAATTTTTTTTTGTATTTTTAGTAGAGACGAGGTTTCACCATCTTGGCCAGGCAGGTCTTGAAATCCTGACCTCATGATCCACCCGCCTCGGCCTCCCAAAGTGCTGGGATTACAGGCGTGAGCCACTGCGCCTGGCCAAAAATTCATTCCATCTTATCTGGCATAAAGTGATGTGGTGGAGGGATGCTTAAATTCTGATTTACAAGTATTAGTGAGAAATGAGGAGCACTGCCCTAACTTAATAGACTGTATGGGCTAAACAAGACTCTTTTTTTTTTTTTTTTTTTTAAATGCTCTGGTGGTATAGAGGCAGTCTAAATAAAGTCAGAATTTGAGAGTTTTAAAAATTAACTTTTTTTTTTGAGGCAGAGTCTCGCTCTGTCGGCTCACTGCAACCTCCACCTCCCGAGTTCAAGCGATTGTCCTGCCTCAGCCTCCCAAGTGGCTGGGACTGCAGGCTCACGCCACTGCTCAGCTAATTCTTGTATTTTTAGTAGGGACGGGGTTTCGCCATGTTGGCCAGACTGGTCTCGAACTCCTGACCTCAGGTGATCCACTCGCCTCGGCCTCCCAAAGTGCTGGGATTACAGGTGTGAACCCCCGCACCTGGACTAAAAATTAACACGCTTAAGGTTTAGCTGAAACTTATCTTCACACCATAAAACGTGAATCTTGAACTTGGACTGGTAGTGGTCATGGTACAAAGGTTGGCGGCAAAACAGCATTTCTGTACAAATTAACTGAATTTCCTAGATGTCTTGAGTTGTGGTTTTCAAACTGGAGAATGTTTAGTGAAAAAATTACCTTTGTGCCTTTTGCCCTTAATTGTAGAAACCGCCGCAGATGTTACAAAGTGGGCTGTAGCCAGAGCTTGAAACCATGCCGCCGTTCAAAATAGCTCACCGACTTTTATATATACAGCTCATTTTGAGTATTTTACGTTACTCAGGAATTGCATCCACATTGGTAAACAGAAGTCATTTTAGTCTTATGTACATTTACCCACTACTTTTGTATTTTGTGTGTGTGACATACTGTTTATCATTCTCTCATCTTTGTAAGTTACAATTTTGTTTTCAGAAACCATTGTAAATGTCAGTAACAGAAGTATGAATGACATTTAAGGAAAGATCATGATTAAAAACTGTATAATATATAAAACTGTGTATGGTATACATGTATATTCTCGGTTAGTGCCCAGAAACATGAGCAAGAAAAATGTAATGAACAATTACAATATTTAACGTAAATTAATGCAATTAAATATTGTATTAAAAACAAAAGATCGTAAATCATAACCAGTAGAGATTATCTGAAATGGATTTTTTCCCTGTTTATGTTTACATGGTCAAGTTTTAAAATAACAGTGGCCAGGAAATCTGAGAGAGGCTGAAGGGCTCTGTTCTCATCCTGTTGTGACTTTGCCTGGAGTCTGTGGTGTATCATGTAGCCCATTGTTTAGACAACCGGGCTGTATCTGGGTTCCAAAATGTAGCTTTCTTTAGAAAATTTTAAAGACTTTGACCATGTGAGGCTTGAATAGATACAAACATCCAAACATTTGAAAAAAACTAACCCATTTTAACTTTCTGTTGATAGTTGAAGCTCCATTTTTGACATGTAAAATGTCAGTTTTAAGAAGAGTTTACTAACCTCTGTGTAGTTTTCATTTTTATATATTAAAATATCTTATCTAAAAATAAAACATTTAAAAGTGTTATAACTTAAATACATCTCAGAGTTTATTTATTCATTTTTTTTTCCCTCTCAGTTGGAGTCTTGCCCTGTCACCCAGGCTGTGCAGTGGCACGATTTCGGGTCTCTGTAACCTCAGTCTCCTGGGTTCAACTGATTCTCCTGCCTCAGCCTCCTGAGTAGCTGAGGTTACAGGTGCCCATCACGACACCTGGCCAATTTTTGTATTATTAGTAGAGATGGGGTTTCACCATGTTGGCCAGGTTGGTCTCAAAACTCCTGAACTCAAGTGATTTTCCTGCCTTGGCCCCCCAAAGTGCTGGGATTGCAGTCTCATAGAGTTTAGTTATGATCCCCATAATGAGATATTTCATGGTAATTTGTGAACCAGCCCTTTACTACTATCAGATTGTTGCACATTTATTAGGCATCTACCATAATTGGACAGATGACAGATTGAGGGGCTTGATCTACAAAATAATTTTCTAGGCTAATGGTCTTGTCCTTACACAGATGAGGAAGTCTAGGCTCAAAGAATTAAATGCTTGCTCCAGAAGGGCAAAGTCTGGATTCACACCTGAGTCATTTGGCCACGAAGCCCGTGTTTTTTCCACCAGAACAGTTTGCCTTGGTTTCAGTTCACTTGGTGGACTGTTTAAACCGGCAAAACTGGTATTATGTCAAAGAATGTAATTCAAGGTTTGACAAAAGCATCCAGGAGTAGATGTGATAGGCCATGAATGTAGTTCTGGAACTAATTTAGAATCCTCTTTTTGTGTCTTCATTCTCAAGTTGACAGCCTTGAACAGTGATGCTGCTGCCTTTTCATTTTTCGTCTAGTTCTAGAACATTACATGTATTGTGCACGTTTAGCTTTGATAGGTTTATAAGAACTAGAATTAGATTGTAATGTTCCTGGTTAGGATAGAACTGTAAAATTTTCCCCTAATGAAAAAGATAGATTATTGCCCATAAATGCAGTAGCTATCCTTTAAATATTATGTAATTAATTCTCTAATCTTAAGAGGGGGACTTGTTTTTAGATTATGATTAAATTGTCACTTAGAAACTATTAGGACAAATCTTTTCCATGGTCTGTGGAATATCCCTTGAGCTGCAATAGACATAAATGACAAAAATGAGCATGTAAAGTCCATTTTTTTTTAGCAAACTAGGAATCATGCATTTCAGCAGTAGGATGTAGTTGGGTAAATGAGCAGAAGCAAGGTAGGAAGGCTGAGTTGGGTGGCTACCATTACGGGTTTTTTTCATTATTTGCCTTGAACTATTAGGAATTTTTCATCTCAAGGATATTCATATTCAAGTATAAATACGAAACCACCACCTGATATAAATTAGTAACATTACTAATATATATTGGTAATAGATGATCTGTGACATCCACATCAAGAACTAGAGTTAAATAAGCTTAAGTTCTCTTTTGGAGGCATTATATATATATGTGTGTGTATATATAATCTGTATATTTATTAGGCATCTACTGTAATTGGACAGATCACAGATTGAGGGGCTTGATCTACAAAATAATTTTCTGGGCTAATGGTCTTGTCCTAAAAGACCAAAAAGATGGATGAATGTCTTTTTCAACAAATATTTACTGAGGGCCCACTGTGTTTTAGATATGTCAAGTGTGAAATGATTCCTCCCTGTCCTGGCATATCTTTGGATTCAGGAAATGTGTGTGTGTGTGTGTGTGTGTGTGTGTGTGTGTGTGTGTGTGTGTGTATATTTTTTTTTTGGAGACAGGGTCTCATTCTGTCATCCAAGTTGGAGTGCAGTGGCATGATCTTGGCTTACTGCAGCCTCCATCTCCCAGGCTCAAGTGACACTCCCACCTCAGTCCCCCGAGTAGCCGGGACCACAGGTATATGTCACCATACCTGGCTAACTTTTTTGTATTTCTGGTAGAGAGGGGATTTGCCATGTTGCCCAGGCTGGTCTTAAACTCCTCAGCTCAGATGATGTGCTGTCTCGGACTCCCAGAGTACTGGGATTGCAGGCATGAGCTACCATGCCTTGCTGGCATTATATAATGTTCAAAGGAACCAGGATCTTTTGCGTTTAAAATGGTTCTGATTTATTTGACAAATTTGAGTGGACTGGAATCTGTAAATATTTTGCAGTGTCTTTCTAGTTACTGTTTTCAAAAATTAGCTTATTTTTCTTATTGATTAATGTACGAATGACATGTGGTTTGAGAAATGACCATAAGTCCACCAAAAGTTTTCTCTGTGAGTACTGAAGCATAGAAAGTGAAACCTAAAGAAGAAATCTGGCATCTTTAGAAATCTTGCTGGTGCCAAAGAGAGAGGAAATAATATTTTATACAGAAGGCATGCCTCAAGTGAAACCAAAACACCGAAGCACATTCCTTCAGTGTATGTTCACATGGGGTAAATATCAAGCTGAGTAATGTGCACAAAGGAAACTCCTACAAAAACACAGTCATCTTTTGAGTATGTTAGGTCATTTGTTATTTTATTTGAAAATAACCTGGCTGGGGCACGGTGGCTCACACCTGTAATCCCAGCATTTTGAGAGGGCAAGGTGGGCAGATCACCTGAGGTCAGGAGTTGAGAGCAGCCTGGGCAACATGGTGAAACCCCATCTCTACTAAAAATACAAAAATTAGCTGGGTATGGTGGTGGGTGCCTGTAATCTCAGCTACACGGGAGGCTAAGGCGCAAGAATCACTTGAACCTGGCAGGTGGAAGTTGCAGTGTGCTGAGATTGTGCCACTGCAATTCAGCCTGGGCGATTCAGTGAGACTCCGTCTCAAAAAAAAAAAAAAAAAAAAAAAAAAAAGAAAGTAAGCCGCTGACTAACCTTTACAAAGTAATATATTTTGTGTGGCAGAATTTTTTGATTTCAAATATATGTGGATGAACATCTTTTTCAACAGATATTTACTGAGGGCCCACTGTGTTTTAGATATGTCAAGTGTGAACTGATTCCTCCCTGTCCTGGCATATCTTTGGATTCAGGAAATGGGAAGAGTTGCAGAGATAGGAAAAAATAAATAGAAATCATCCATTTAAGATCCAAAGACATACATGTCAAAAGCTATTAACTTATATTCATATGGCATTTTATTGCTTTAATATAATTGTATATGCATTTGGTCCTTAAAACAACTCAATGAAGTAGATTTAGTAAATTTATTCCTTTTCTATAGGTGAGGAAATGGAAACTCAAAAAATTAAAAATACTGACTGCTTGTGGTGGCTCACGCTGGTAATCCCAGCACTTTGGGAGGCTGAGGTGGGAGGATCACTTTAAGCCCAGGAGTTTGAGAACAGCCTGGAGGTGAAACCCTTTCACAAAAAAATATTGTACAAAAATTAGCTGGGTGTGGTGGTGCACGCCTATAGTCCTAGCTATGTAGGAGGCTGAGGTGGGAGGGTCTCCTGAGCCTGATAGGTCAAGGCTGTAGTGAGCCGTGATTGCACCACTGCACTCCAGTCTAGGTGACAGAGCAAGATCCTGTCTCTAAATAAATAAATACATTACTTAAAATTAAGTAACTTGTTCAAGGTCAGTGTGGCTACTTAGAAGCATCATTGAGAATGGAACCTTTCTCTGTGTAGTCCCAAAGTAGTAAGTCCTCCCCTTACCCCTGTTGCTTATGTATTTAACCTCACCTTATGGCTTCAAGTCAGGTGGTTCAGGAAGTTCTGAAAACTTAGGGTCACTAAAATGGTGATTGTCAAATTGTTACAGGTTTTTTTTTTTTTTTTAATGGAAGATGGAAGATGAGCATGATGCATCATGATGGAACTACTTTAACATTTTTAATAGATTACTAGACTGAAATTGGTAATTAGCTGTTCTACTTGGAGAAGTTTTAAAGAAAACCAACAATTAGTTAAAACGAAGGAGAAAAATGTTCTGGGGGAGTTTTGAAAATAACTTTTGTTACTTTGTGCATTGGTAGTGATCTGATAGTTACAACTGTCTTTGTAAAGACTCACTAAAGAACTGTGTGTGTGTCTGTGTTGGTTCCTTTATGTCTTCATTTATATAAAACATACTTGAGTGTCTACCACGGACCAGGCACTATTCTAAGTGCTAGGGGTACAGTGATTAAATTAAGACCAAGCCCCTGTACTGACATTTTATTGTTGTTTTGAGTTAAGTTAATTATAGACTCTTCATACTAGGATGTAATCAACGGGGCTGACCCTAAAGTTGGGAAATAGACAGTTGTCAGAGTGGTGCAATTTGAGGGCTACTGCATGACTTATTTGCTCTGGAATATTCTACTCCTAACCCGTCTGTCAAAGACTCCCAGACTATTGGGTTATGGCACTGTTACCAACCTGCTTTGATAAATGTAAGTATGTTTCATCATTTGTCACACTTTCAGCAAAGAAAAGTGAGATAACATAAGTGGGAACTAGAGTTGGACACGGTGATGCATGCCTGTAGTCCCAGCTACTCAGGAGGCTAAGGCGGGAGGAATGCTTGAGCCCAAGTGTTCCAGGCCAGCCTAGGCAACGTAGCCAGATTCTGTCTCAAAAAAACCAACAACATGCAAGCAAAAAATAAATGGGAGTAGGATTGATATGTTGGTGTTGTAAGAGAAGAGGTTAGCAAAGTATAATTTTAATAGCAGCTATTGTTTTTTCTTTTTTTGAGACAGACTTGCTCTGTCACCCAGGCTGAAGTGCAGTGGTGCGATCTTGGCTCACTGCAACCTCCGCCTCCTGGGTTCAAGAGATTCTCCTGCCTCAGCCTCCCAAGTAGCTGGGATTACAGGTGCTTGTGACCATCCCCGGCTAATTTTTGTATTTTTAGTAGAGATGGGGTTTCACCATGTTGGCCAGGCTGGTCTCGAACTTGAGGTGATCTGCCCATCTTAGCCTCCCAAACTGCTGGGATTACAGGCGTGAGCCACCGTCCCTGGCCGATAGCAGCTATTGTTTATTGAGCTTTTACTATCGTGTCAGATACTATGCCAAGTGAGTACTTTTGTATACATTAGCTCAATCACTGTCACCTCAGTGGTGTTGGTGTTATGACCTTCATTTTACAGATTAGAAAACGGAGGGGCAGAGCTGTTAAATTTCCTCAGGCTTATTTGGTGGTGCTGGAATTTGGGTCTCTGTTAGGTCTAAGCATGTAGTAGATACTAATGTGGAAGGGTACTTACGTGTGTGTGTGTATATATGTATACACACATACACACACATATAGAGACAGACTTCTGATGTTCTATTAGGATGTGTGACACATCACGAAGGTGGGAGTGATAGGTGTGGGGAGTCAGGATAGCTTGTTGGGTGAGCGGTGGGAATTGGGCTTGGGAGGAGATGGGAGAGTATTGCTTGCCTGACTACTTGGTTGTCAGGCTTAATCCTCTCTCTGACAGCCCTGGGGCTCCAGAGTTGCATTTAAGCACAATGCTTTCTTGTCCAGCTCCTGGGTAAGAGGATAGGCAGACCTGAGGCAATCCTGTCACTTATTAACTTGGTCAAATTATTTTATTTATCTGGGCTTCAGTTTTCTCATCTATAAAATGGAAGTAACAATATTACCTACCTGGTGTGGTTCTTGTGAGGATTGAATTAGATAATAATACATGTAAAACACAGATCACACTGGCTAGCACATATTGTACGTTCATTATTATTGTTACTGTTTTTTTTTTTTTTGCCATATTTAATGTGGAATTTTCAAACAAAAGCAAGAAAAGCAATATATTAGTGATTTGGTTGGAATCTTGAAGTTGGCTTTTTTTTTTTTTTTGGAGATGGAATCTCGTTCTGTTGCCCAGGCTGGAGTGCAGTGGCACGATCTTGGCTCACCACACCCTCCGCCTCCTGGGTTCAAATAATTCTCCTGCCTCAGCCTCCCGAGTAGCTGGGACTACAGGCGCATGCTACCATGCCCAGCCAATTTTTATGTTTTTAGTAGACACGGGGTTTTACTATGTTTGCAAGCTTCCCTTTTGATTTATGTGCAAATTGGAATTAGAGAACTACTGGCTTAAACTTTTTCTGTATCTTGTGGTTAGGAAGGGCTTCAACAAGAATAACGACAATTTGTTTGGGTTAACCGGGCAGTGTGTGGTAGAGGGAAGTGAAATACGTTACCAGAATCTCTTCATTGACTTTTTTTTTGAGACGGAGTCTTGCTCAGTCGCCTAGGCTGGAGTGCGGTGGTGCAATCTCGGCTCACTGCAAGCTCCGACTCCCGGGTTCACGCCATTCTCTTGCCTCAGCCTCCTGAGTATCTGGGACTACAGGCGCCCGCCACCTCGCCCGGCTAATTTTTTTTGTATTTTTAGTAGAGATGGGGTTTCACCATGTTAGCCAGGATGGTCTCGATCTCCTAACCTTGTGGTTCGCCTGTCTCGGCCTCCCAAAGTGCTGGGATTACAGGTGTGAGCCACCACGCCCAGCCCATTGACTTTTTTTTTTTAAGCTTATTTGGGGCTTATAGCATTTATATGGAGAAGACAACGCAGTGTTAAATCTCACACCTAAATTAAATTGTAATGACTGTTTCAGCTTTTTTTTTTTTTTTTTTTTTTTTGAGATGGAATCTTGCTCTGTCGCCCAGACTGAAGTGCAGTGGCATGATCTTGGCTGTCTGCAAGCTCCGCTTCCTGGGTTCACGCTATTCTCCTGCCCCAGCCTCCAGAGTAGCTGGGACTACAGGCGCCTGCCACCATGCCCAGCTAATTTTTCTTATTTTTAATAGAGACGGGGTTTCACTGTGTTAGCCAGGATGATCTCGATCTCCTGATCTCATGATCTGCCTGCCTCAGCCTGCCAAAGTGTTGGGATTACAGGTGTGAGCCACTGGCCTGAGCTTTTTAACTAGCTTCATTTGGAGGTGATTAGTTAATATTAGTTAAAAATTGTTAATTTTTAACAATTATACATATAGTAGAAATGTATAAATACATGTTTGTATAGATCTTTTTTTAAATTTTTTTTTTGAGACGGAGTCTCAGCCTGTTGCCCAGGCTGGAGTGCAGTGGCATGATCTCAGCTCACTGCAGTCTCCCCCTCCCAGGTTCAAGTGATTCTTCTGCCTCAGCCTCCTGAGTAGCTGGAATTACAGGCATGTGCCACCATGCCCTGCTAATTTTTGTAGTTTTAATGGAGACGGGGGTTTCACCATGTTGGCCAGGCTGGTCTCGATCTCCTGACCTCAGCTGATCCACCCGCCTCACTCTCCCAAAGTGCTGGGATTACAGGAGTGAGCCACAGTGCCTGGCCGTTTCTATAGATCTTAAAAACTGTTAAAAACTTAGATTTCTTTAGATAGTATACTGTTGAATAATCAGACTTGGTATTGTTAGTCTTATCAGGCAAAGTCCCAAAAGGAAAGAGATTTTACCCCGATGGTCCACATGAAAAGGCTATTTGCAGAGGTTAGAGAACAGACAAGTGTGGTAAAGTGCTCAGGGATTAGAAACAGTAAGAAACTCTTAGTTCTCCAGAAATTACCAGAGCAGAAAGCCGGCATTGTGGAGGAGGGCTAGAGGGAGCTGCGGTTTTGAAGCAGGAGGGGCATGAAGGGAGGTTCCCTGATCTCTCCTCCCTCTTCCTCCGAGTCGCCACCAGTGACTTACTTTACTAGAACCCAGATGGGCAGCCCAAATGATTTTTTTTTTTTTTTAAGGCTCATTCTTCCAGTGCAAGAGCAGAGAAGGAATTGAGGATGTAAGGGAGCAAATGGAGATTAACTAGGACATTATTTAGAACCTTTCGGGATTTGTAGCATTTCCTTGGTACATTTAAAAAAACTTGTAGCATTGTGATACATCTGCAAAATGCTTGGGACTAACTGTTTTATACATGCTTTGAGAAATAGTTTAATCACTTTCTCATATAACCGAACAATTATTTTAGGAACTTTTGATGATGCATATAACCCAACAAGAAACATAATCTAGATCTGTTAACACAAAGCACTTTTGTTAATATATTATTGTACTTTACTGAGGTTTTCTGAAATTTTCTTCACTAGGCAGTCTGGGTTTAATGGAATACATGTTTCATTCATTAAAAATCTTCAGTGACTAAATTAAAAATATTTTGGCAATAAGTCTTTTGCTTTTCTGGAATTTATACTTCATATTCACCTGGATTTTTCTGACAACAAGAACACTAGAACATAGTGTTGACATGGTAATAGTTAATAGAAACAAGACTATTGGGAAATAGTTGTTCATCCTTCTGAAGTCCTTTTGAGGACACATTAAATTTCTGTATAAATCTGTTGCAATTTGCTGTTATCATGCAGTAGCTGATATTTTGCTAATGCCAATTTTACCTAGTTAATCTTAGTTCTGGTGAAAAGTTTGTGCTCTTTATTTTGGGTAGATTCCTTAGGGGTTACTAAAGAAAATGATTTCTCTTCTTAAAGAGATGGTGTGAACGATTCTAGGGATATAAGTAATACTCCCCCCAAAACAATTAGATTATGACTTATATTTTCTTTCTTCTCTTGAGGATTCCAGTTAAAAAGAAGTACAAGATCTTACTCAGATTAAGAAGCAGCTAGAGAGGGCCTTGTTCATGACCTCCAGAAAAGGAAGAGCCATATTGTGTAGGGTTGAGCAAATTAATAAACATCTGGCTGTGAGAATTTGGCATGCAAATCAAGTGTATTTCTGTATATAAATGTTGTAACTGAGTTAAACAAACAAACAAATATGTTTCCCAGCTTGTCTTTTTAAAAGCGTATGGTGAAAATGAGAAACCGGTTTGGAATCAACTGAATAACACCTGTACAGCTGTGGTTGGAAACCAACCATTTAGATATTTTCTCTGTAAGTGGGCCTTTTTTTTTTTTTTTTTTTTTTTTTAAAGGAGTGATTTCAGACTTTTGTGGGATCTTCTAAAAACATATTGTTTATTTGGATTTGACATTGATGGAATTAGTATCCCGCAGGAGATATTTGAGGCTCTTAGTTTTTCCATGTTGTATTCTTTGAATTTCCTTGATTTGAGGATTGAGTTATTCCAGAGAGAACTTTTCTCTTCTTCCTTGTTATTTTTTTTCTAAAATTAGATGAACCAGCTGTGTTTTGGTTTGTGGGCATGATTTGCTGTCTGTTATCCTTTTGGTCTTAGTATCTGGGGGAAGAACAAAGAACCTGTGTGTGTTTTGAAGAGGAATGTATTAGTTTCTCTGCTCTTGTTCATCATGGTTGATCTTTAAGATGAGAAGAACGAAGAAAATACTTTATGTATTTATTATTCTTGTGCTTGATATTTCAAACAAAACCGTGGCTTGTATTGGCCACTGAGATGATGGAGAAAACAGATGAATGTAAAGTGAAAAACTAGTTGTCATGTATTCAAATAGCTAATTGAAGAGGTTTATGTTAAAGAAAGATTTTCTTTCATGTATGGGAGGAGGGAAAAGAAGGATGGAAATTGAATGAGTTTGACCATATGACCAGCTGTCACGACAGATATTTTAGCAACCAGAAAGTACTTATTTCAATCAGAATTTAATGTTATATTTTATGGGGATGCATTCTACTAATAAGCCTTTTTTTTTTTTTTTTGAAGGAAAGTGAGGATAAGTTAGGAATTTATAAACCAGTTTGGTGATTTAGTAAGTCATTAGTAAAAATGGAGATAGCCTGGTGGCTGCATACAGTGATGCTAGTATGTTAGAAAATGGGCTGTTAAAACACACACACACACACATGCATGCACACATACACACACACACACATTTTTTCCCCCCTTTTTGCCAGATGTGCAACTGTATACAGAGAGCTATTATTTATTAAAGATGTGTTTCTGGAACTGGCCCAGAATATCATGGACTTTGGTCCTGTTTTCTAGGTTTCTGCTGTTTAGTATATGACACTGATATAGATTAGTATTTTCAGAACATGAGGACAACAGAGTAGGTCAGCATGATTGAACAGTGAAAGGTTTATGTCAGATGGGTTGGGGTGGCAGTATATTGTAATGATGGACTGAATGAGTGATCTAAAATCATCCTAGCACAGTATAATTATAATAGTTCTTTTCTTTTTGAGATGGAGTCTCGCTCTGTCTCCCAGGCTGGACTGCAGTGGTGCAATCTCAACTCACTGCAAGCTCCACCTCCCAGGTTCACGCCATTCTCCTGCCTCAGCCTCCTGAGTAGCTAGGACTACAGGCACCCGCCACCATGCCCGGCTAATTTTGTTTTTGTATTTTTAGTAGAGACGGGGGATGGTCTCGATATCCTGACCTCATGATCTGCCCACCTCGGCCTCCCAAAGTGCTGGGATTACAGGCGTGAGCCACCACGCCTGGCCATGATTATAACAGTTCTTGAGGGCCAATTATATGCCGTCTCTTTGAGTCTTTTGCAGTTATTTTCTCATTTAATTCTCACATTGACCCTATGAGGTGACTATTCTTATTATCCCATTTTATAGCTCAGAAAGCTGAGGTCTAAGTGATTTGAGAAGGTGATAGAAGTAGTAAGGAGTAGTGTCAAAAGATGCTTTCAGATGGTCTGGCTCCAGAGTCTCTGCTCCATTTAGAATTCTAAGCTCGCTTTTTTTGCGTGCTCTTTTAAACACTCAGAGCTTTGAAAATCCCTTAAGGGTTAATCTGTTCTGTTTTTATCTCCCTACACAAAGAATAGTAAAATGGTGACAATCGTGCATCTGTGGCCTACTTTCAAGTCCAGGGGAGACAGTTCTTCTGTGATACCCACTTTCCTCCTGAGCCAGACTCACCCTCTGATTTCTGCTCTACACAGGGCTCTCCAGCCTCCCCTGAGTGGATGAGAGAGGGGAGAACTCCTAGACCCAAATCTAAGCCATTGTTTACTGCTCTTGTCTTTTAAATCTCTTAACAACTACCTGTTTTAGTTATATACCTGTTATAATTACATACTTGATGTATGTGCTTTAAGCAAATGTATTCCTGTAAAGTTTTGTGTAAATTAAATAATGAATTGAATTGTAATTTAAATTTTTTTTTTTTTTTTTTTTTTGTAGAGATGGAGATCTTACTTTGTTGCCCAGGCTGGTCTTGAACTCCTGGCCTCAAGTGATCCTCCTGCCTTGGCCTTCCAAAATGCTGGGATTATAGGCATGAGCCACGGCATCTGACCTGTAATTTTTTTTTTTTTTTGAGATGGGGTTTTACTCTGTTGCCCAGGCTGGAGTGCAGTGGCGTGATCTCGGCTCACTGCAACTTCAACCCTCCAAGATCAAGCGATTCTCCTGCCTCAGCCTCCTGAGCAGCTGGGATTACAGGCACCTGCCACACCTGGCTAATTTTTGAATTTTTTTAGTAGAGACGGGATTTCACCATCTTGGCCAGGCTGGTCTTGAACTCCTAACCTCGTGATCCTCCCCTCTTGGCCTCCCAAAGTGCTGGGATTACAGGTGTGAGCCACCGTGCCCGGCATAATTTTTTCATTATTCTGGGAAAGCTTCGTATTTAAAGGATCCCAGTGATAATTTCTTTTGTAAAGAGAAGAATCTTTGTATAAAACAAATGATTGTTTTTCTTGATTATATTAATAAAAATAGATTTTTCACATATTACTTTTGCATAAACATAGTTCTAGCTAAATACATATTTGATATAAACATGCCAAAATGAAATTTGATCTTACATCGTGCTTCATATTACTAACAAAAAAGGATTGAATAATAGTTTTTTTCCTTGAATAAATGTCAGTTGTTGGATTTGCACTAAAATGTACTTTGGTAGGCTTATCTACAGTAAGAATAATATTCTTTTAGGCAGTAGGTTGAGGTTCAGTATGTAACACCATAGTATATTATTTTGTTTTAAAATTCATTAGGTAAATGCTAGAGTTCTACTTAAGTGCTATAATCAGTATTTTATGATTCTGAAATAAATTATCTGAAAATAAAAAATTTTAGAACAATAACTTAAAAATTTATAGTTGAAAGACAAACTACTCTTTGGAAAAACATTTTTGTGTAACCCTGGGTAAAATATTTGTTTCCTGTAGTTAATATAATGCTAATGAGGTCTTGATCCCAGACTCATTGTGATTTGTGCTCTGTCTGTAAATGCTCAACAGTGACTACTTTGTAACCTAATTAATAGATCCAGTGGCCTCATTTAGAGCATTATTCTTTTCCAGCCTCTTCAGCTATTTCTTTTTTTGTTTTTTAGAGATAGAGTCTCACTCTCATCCAGGCTGGACTGCATTTGCACTATTATAGATCATGGCAGCCTCGAACTCTTGGGCTCAAGTGATCCTCCACCTCAGCTTCCCAAAGTGCTGGGATTATGGATGTGGGCCACCATGGCTGGTCTCTAAACTCTTATTGTGTGATTCAAAATCCTTCGTGACCTAATCTTGGCCCACTTTTTCACCATAGCACTCATCACACTCTGCCATTCTCCTTCGCTCTAGCCCTGTTGGCCTCTTCCCCAAACACGTCTCCATTCTCCTTTCTCCTTAGTCTTGTTCAAACAAACCCTTTGTCTGGAGTGCACTTTTCTTTGGTCATTCTTACCCATCTTTCAGTACCTGCTTGAATTAAATCTTTGAAAGTAGCCACCACAAATTTACTGTTTGGGATTATACTGGTATTATAATGTACATCAAAAGTTATGTGATGTATGTGTATCTTCCTTCATTCTTGTCTACTCTAACTAGATTGTGAATTACTAGAGTGTATAAACTGCCTAGCAAGAGGCTTTGTAAGGTTTTGTTTGATCAGTGGATCTCAGATCTCAGGATTTTTTTACACATTTAAAAATTACTGAAGACCGCATAAAGATTTTGTTTATGTGGATTATATCTATTAATATTCACTGTATTAGAAATTTTAAAATGATTTGATCCAGGCCAGGCACTTTGAGAGACTGAGGCGGGCAGATCACTTGAGGCCATGAGTTCAAGACCAGCCTGGCCAACATAGTAAAACCCCATCTCTACTAAAAATACAAAAATTAGCAGATCTTTCAAAATTTAGATGATATTAAACAATTACATTCTTTTTTTTTTTTTTTTTTTGAGACGGAGTCTCGCCCTGTCGCCCAGGCTGGAGTGCAGTGGCGCGATCTCGGCTCACTGCAAGCTCCGCCTCCGGGTTCACACTATTCTCCTACCTCAGCTTCCCGAGTAGCTGGGACTACAGGGGCCCACCACCACGCCCAGCTGATTTTTTGTATTTTTGATAGAGACGGGGTTTCACCGTGTTAGCCAGGATGGTCTCGATCTCCTGACCTCGTGATCCGGCTACCTCGGCCTCCCAAAGTGCTGGGAGTACAGGCTTGAGCCACCATGCCTGGCCAAAAATTATATTCTTAGTATAAACTTCTTTAATTATTGGAAGGCTTTTATAGCCACTGGGGCAGATATAAGGTCTACTTTTGTGCTTTTCACTTGAAGGCTATAACTTTAAGTACAGTGACTACTGGTATGTTTTGGCGCCACTGCCTTGATAACTAGCTAAAGCTCTAGAAGTTTTACTCATCATTGCTTCTACATCTTTGGTGTAAATGTAACCACAGTGAAAAAGACAAATGTCTCAGTATTATTATGAAAATAGTTGTGACCTTTTTTACCCTCTGAAAGGGTCCGTTGGCCATACATAGAGAGAACTGCTGGTCTGAATAATTGTCCTCCTGAGTTGTGAATGTGTTCAAGTTTCATGAATACTAGATAGGTAGAAACCTAGAATGTTAGAATCGGACATTATCCTAGAGTTAATTTAATTCCAATTCCGTACAAGAACTTGAGGAAACTGGTTTAGAGGGCTTAAAAGACTTGAAGGTTTGGCCGGGTTCAAAAAAAAAAAAAAAAAAAAGATCAGATAGGTAACCACTGGCAGAACTGAAAGATAATTAATTCGTAAGTCTCTTAGTTTGGAGTTCATTTTTCCTGTCAGTTTTGTGCAGTTAAAAAATTTAAAGGTAATTTCACATATACAGCTATGACTTAAAATAATAAGCTTTTTTTAATTTTCCTTTTTTTTTTTTTTTTTGAGACAGGGTCTTGCTCTGTTGCCCAGGCTGCAGTGCAGTGGTGCAATCTCAGTTCACTGCAACCTCCACCTCCTGGGTTCAAGCGATTCTCGAGCCTCAGCTTCCCGAGTAGCTGGGACTACAGGCGCACACTACCACTCCTGGCTTATTTTTGTATTTTTAGTAGAGACGGGGTTTCACCATGTTGGCCAGGCTGGTCTTGAACTCCTGACCTCGGGTGATCTGCCTGCCTCAGCCTCCCAAAGTGGTGGGATTACAGGCATGAGCCACTGCATCTGGCCAAAAATAAACGTTTCTTTTTGTGCTATAATATAATAAAATTCTGTAGGGAAGATATTTCTGAACTCTTATGCAGTGCTCTAGAATCAAGTTTCATCTATTTATTTCACCTCTTAAAAAAAAATTACCAGAAGTGATGGCACGTGAATCTAGTCCCACCTACTCA
Organism: Chlorocebus sabaeus; assembly: GCF_047675955.1. Taxonomy (NCBI): domain Eukaryota; kingdom Metazoa; phylum Chordata; class Mammalia; order Primates; family Cercopithecidae; genus Chlorocebus; species Chlorocebus sabaeus. The sequence goes on along the minus strand of NC_132916.1, from coordinate 99,844,173 downwards.
GGAGGCTGAGGTGAGAGGATCGCTTGAACTCAGGAGTTTGAGGCTGTGGTGAACTATGATCATGCCACTGCACTGGGCGATACAGCAAGAACTTCAAAAAAAAAAAGAAAAGGCTAGGCTCAGTGATTTATGCCTGTAATGTAACACTTTTGGGAGGCTGAGGTGGGAGGATTGTTTGAGCTCACTAGTTTAAGACCAGTCTGGACAACACAGCAAAACCTCCTCTCTCCTAAGAATAAAAAAAAGTTAGCTGGGCGTGGTGGTGTTGCCTCTAGTTCCAGCTATTTTGGAGGCTGAAATGGGAGGATTGCTTGAGCCTGGGAGTTTGAGATGGCAGTGTGATATAATCGTACCACTGAACTTCAGCCTGGGTAACAGAGTGAGACCCTGTCTCAAAGAAAAAAGCAGGCTGGGCATGGTGGCTCACACCTGTAATCCCAGCACTTTTGGAGGCTGAGGCAGGCAGATCACTTGAGGCCAGGAGCTCGAGACTATCCTGGCCAACATGACGAAACCCCGTCTCTATGAAGAATACAAAAATTAGCTGGATGGGGTGGCGGGTGCCTGTAATCCCAGCTACTTGGGAGGCTGAGGCAGGAGAATCACCTGAACCCAGGAGGTGGAGGTTGCAGTGAGCAGAGATCACACCATTGCACTCCAGTGTGGGCAAAAGAGCTAGACTCTGTCTCAAAAAAAAGAAAAAAACTAGTAGACAGTATTACCTACACATATGTGTGTGTATATTTTATGTATATATAAATATAGATATATACATTAAAAAATTAATACAGTATTCTAACATAAAGGAAATTTATTAAACTATTAATTATAGTAATTACATTAAATATATTGTTTATTTCAGTTTGTGAAGGTGCACGCCCTCCTCTACTACAAGGCAGAATAAAGTAGTCAAATGCTACTAACATCTACATGTAGAATACTCATGAATGCAGCAGCTGTAAATTAGACTAATATGCAAGTGTTGTAATTGGTGACTCAAATATCTTTATTAGCATTGCTCTATAATGTGATTTTTCCAGCATGATGAACACCTTTTGGTCAAGTTCCAAATAGAGGACAGTCTTCTTTCAATTTATGTGTTATTGTATGTTTTTTAGTCAGTGAGTAAAGCAATGCAAAAATATTTTAAATATATGTGTACATATATTGGATTAGATTCTGGGCGTACCTATGTTTTCCTCTGAATTTGCTGTTCATTTTACCTTCTATACATCATTAGTGGCATCACAATAATTTGAAAATTTGAAATAAAAAGTTCTTGGCCTGCACCCACAGGGGCTGAATCAGTTTGTGGCATCCTCACAGACATTTGTGTTGGCTGCAGTATTTTTATTTTTTGTGTCATCTTCCTCAATTCATTCTTTTTTTTTTTTCTTTTTGAGGTGGAGTCTTGCTCTGTCGCCCAGGCTGGAATGCAGTGGCACAATCTTGGTGCACTGCCACCTCCGCCTCTCAGGTTCAAGCGATTCTCCTGCCTCAGCCACCTGAGTAAATGAGATTACAGGCGTGCACCACCACGCCCAGCTAAGATTTTGTGTTTTTAGTAGAGACGGGTTTTACCGTATTGACTAGGCTGGTCGCCAACTCCTGGCCTCAAGGGATCTGCCCACCTCAGCCTCCCAGAGTGTTGGGATTACGGCCGTGAGCCACTGTGCCTGGCCCTCAATGTATTCTTGAGTGTTGCATTCCTGTCTTTAAGTGAGACACTGAAGCTTTTACATTCTGAATAATAATACATATAAATAAATAATTAGAATGAATGTAAAATTAAAAAATGTTTCATTGAAAGTGATGTAAATTAGAAACTATAATAGTTATAAATAGTATATAGTTCATAAATACACATGATTTACAAATTCCTTTTTTTTTTTTTTTTTTGAGACAGAGTCTCACTGTTGCCCAGGCTGGAGTGTGGTGGCGTGATCTCAGCTCATTGCAGTCTCTGTCTTCAGGGCTTAAGCAATCCTCCCACCTCAGCCTCTGAGTAACTGAGACTACAGGTGCGCACCCCCACGCCCGGCTAATTTTTGTATTTTTGTAGTCGGGCTTTTGCCATGTTGCTCAGGCTGGTCTCTTAACTTCTGAGCTCAAGCCATCCACTTGCCTTGGCCTCCCAAAGTGCTGGGACTTCAGGTGTGAGCCATTGCCCCTGGCCACAAATTCTATTCTTAAACAATTAAATTGGTAGAAATTTCTTGGATTTAAATGAATGAATTTACTACAGAAATTATATTTTGCCTACCAAAACACTTTCACCATTTTTAAAAATAAGGAAAGAAGGTTTGTTGCCCAGGTTGGTCTTAACTCTGGGTATCAAGTGATTCTCCTGCCTCAGCCTCCTAAGTAGCTGGGATTACATGTTGGAAGAGCTGCCCAGTGTGTCCGCAATAATAAAAAAGAAACTGGAACATTTCACCAGTTTGCATTTGCCCTGGAACTATGGTGATCTTCTTTGGGTCCTTCCAGTTTTAGTATATGTGCTGCCAAAGTGAGCACCTCTCAGTGTTTTTATGGCTGTATGTGTTGCAGAATGCATAAATAACTTTTTTTACCTGTAGTTTTAGAATATTTGGATGTTAATAATCTGATCTATTTTGCACCTGAATTTAAATACGAGATTTTAAAAAAAATTTCACAAAAGAGTTTTCCCCCAAGTGTAAATAATTCGTTTTATTTTATTTTATTTTTTTTGATAAACAGACATGTTTAATGATAGCTTGTTCTTCACAGAGATGTCTACAGAGACTTAATCTATAATCCAGGAGAATTAGCCACATGCAAAATAAACTAGATTCTTAGCACAACTACCCTATAAACACTGCAACTGTTCTTTCCAAAAGGACCCTAATCTTATGTGAAAACACCTACTGTGGGGGAACCAGAAACCTAGCTATGTGGCCGAAAGGAGAAAATTACAATTCAGTGGTTAATTGGTGAAAGCAGGAAATTTGTGCCCTTTGCTGTGCTGCTGTTGCTGCTGTTGCTGCTGTTGCTGCTGTTGCTGTTGGTGTTGCTGCTGTTGCTGCTGTTGCTGCTGTTGCTGTTGTTGCTGTTGTTGCTGCTGCGGCAGGTGCTGCTGCTGCTGCTGCTGCTGCTGCCGCTGCTGCTGCTTTGGTCTTCTTAGTTTTGTTCTTTTTGTCTCTCTTCTTCAGCCCATCCATGTTAGCTCTCAGTAGGTTTGAATAAACCATCTGAAACTTATTCACTTCCTTGGAGCTCACCACAGTGCTGATCTTCTTTTTCCCATCGGTAGCTCTTAACAGACACTTGTTGTCTGCGGGCTCAAAGCCCTCCACAGTACCTTTCTTTGGAATGGGTTTGGTTCGACCGTCATACTTCTTCAAGGTGATATAGACGCTGCCCGACGTCCAGCACTTCTGGAAAAGTCTGGTCAGCTCCGTCAGGAACTGCTCGCTCTCCAACAACACCATCGTGGCGACGCTGGCTCGACTCCCTCCGCTGAAGCCCCTAGCGTTTTATTTTATTTTATGAGATGGAGTCTCGCTCTGTCACCCAGGCTGGAATGCAGTGGTGTGATCTCGGATCACTGCAACCTCCGCTTCCCGGGCTCATGTGATTCTCCTGCCTCAGCCTCCTGAGTAGCTGGGACTACCGGCGCCCGTCACTACAGCTGGCTAATTTTTTGTATTTTTAGTAGAGATGGGGTTTCACCATTTTGGCCAGGCTGGTCTCAAACTCCTGACCTCAAGTGATCCACCAGCCTCTGACTCCCAAAATGCTGGGATTACAGGTGTGAGCCACTGCGATAGTGAGTTTGGGAATAAGCAAAGGGTAGTAGCAAGTTATTGCTGTAAAATACATGAACTATATATGAACTATTTTGCCATAGAGAATTTGTTAGTCTGGTTTTGCGTTGCTCTAAAGGAATGTCTGAGACTGAGTAATTTATAAAGAAAAGAGGTCTAATTGGCTCAGTGTTCTGCAGGATGTACAAGCATGGTACCAGCATCTGCCTCTGGTGAGGGCCTCAGGAAGCTTGCAGCCATAGTGAAAGGCAAAGGGAGAGTGGTGGTTGTCACATGGTGAGAGCAGGAGCAAGAGAAAAGGAGGGAAGTGCCACACTCTTTTGAACAACTAGATTTCTTGTGAACTCAGAGGGAGCACTCACTCATTTGTGGCGGTGGCACCAAGCCATTCATGAGGGGTCTGCCTGCATGCCTGAAACACCTCCCATCAGGTCCCATCTCTAACATTGGAGGCCACATTTCAATATGAGATTTGGAGGGAACAAATACCCAAACCATATAATTCCACCAAATCTCATATTCTTTTCACATTGTAAAATACAGTCATCCCTTCCCAAAAGTCCCCCAAAGTCTTAACTCGTTCCAGCAAGACCAAAGTCCTAAGTCTCATCTGAGACTGATCTCCTTCCACCCATGAGCCTGTAAAGTCAAAACAAGTTATTTACTTCCAAGATACAGTGAGGGACAGGCATTGGGTAAACATTCCCATTCCAAAAGGGAGGAATTGGCTGAGAGAAAGGGGTTACAGGCCCCTGAAACCCAAGAGGGCAGTCATTAAATCTTAAAGCTTCAAAATAATCTCTTTCGACTCTGTATTCCACATCCAGGGCACACTGGTGCAAGTCGTGGGCTCCCAAGGTCTTGGGCAGCTCTGCTCCCTCTGCTGCTCTCAAGAATAGAGTTGAGTGGGCCGGGCGCGATGGCTCACGCCTGTAATCCCAGCACTTTGGGAGGCCAGGGTGGGTGAATCACAAGGTCAGGAGATCGCAACCATCCTGGCCAACACAGCGAAACCTCGTCTCTACTAAAAATACGAAAAATTAGCTGGGTGTGGTGGCACATGCCTATAGTCCCAGCTACTCGGGAGGTTGAGGCAGGAGAATCGCTTGAACCCAGGAGGCAGAGGTTGCAGTGAGCCGAGATCGTGCCATTGCACTCCGGCCTGGGCTACACAGTGAGACTCTGTCTCAAAAAAAAAAAAAAAAAAAAAAAAAAAAAAAAAAAAAAAAAGAATAGAGTTGAGTGTCTGTGGCTTTTGCAGGTTCAGGAATGCAAACTACTGGTGGCTCTACCATTCTCACTTCTGGAGGGCAGTGGCCCCCTTCTCACAGCTCCACTAGGCAGTACCCTGGTGGGGTCTCTGTGTGGGGGCTCTGACCCCACATTTCCCCTCCGCACTACCCTAGTAGATTTCTCTGTGAGTGCTTCTCTTGCTTCATCTTCTTGCGTCTGCTCTCACCATGTAACACCACCCAGTCTCCCTTTGCCTTGCACTATGATTGTAAGCTTCATGAGGCCCTTTCCAGAAGCAGATGCTGCAGCCCTGCTTATACAGCCTGCAGAACTGTGAAGCAGTTGAAACTTTTCTTTATAAATTATCCTGTGTCAGGTATTCCTTCATAGCAAGATTGTCATAAAGATACAAGGAGAGATTCCATAATGAAATACCTAGTTGAAAACAGCCAGAAATAATGTTCTCATGTTGTTTATTATATAAAGTATTTGTTGCTGTGTATGTGGTATTGAAACTTCTAAACTAACTCCCTTTAGGTTTGTTCATTTTGAGACAGAGTCTCACTCTGTTGCACAGGCTGGAGTGTAGTGGCATGATCTCGACTTATTGCAACCTCTGCCTCTTGGGTTGAAGCAATTCTGCCTCAGCCTCCCGAGTAGCTGGGATTACAGGCTTGCACCACCACGCCCGGCTAATTTTTGTATTTTTAGTAGACACGGGGCTTCGCCGTGTTAAATAATCTGGTCTTGAACTCCCGACCTCAGGTGATCTACCAGCTGTGGCCTCCCAAAGTGCTGGATTACAGGCGTGAGCCAATGCCCTTGGCCTCTTTTAGTTTTATAGGCATTTTCCAATGATCATTGTTTGTGTAATTGAAAGCTAGATGTCTTTTAACTGATTTATCTTTCCTGATTATTTGATGTCACATTGGCAATTTAGTTGAATCTTGATGGATAACAGTATAAAGAGTTTGGTGTTGTTGACAAGAGTAGTATTTATAGCTTACCCCAAGACACATGTATAAGCTATAAGATAGACACATGTATAAGCTATAAGATAGCAGTACCTTTTTTTTTTTTTTTTCCCCTGAGGTGGTCTCACTTTGTTACTTAGGCTGCAGTGCAGTGATGCAAACACAGTTCACTGCAGCCTCAACTTCCTGGGCTCAAGTGATCCTCCCGCCTCAGCCCCCAAGTAGCTGGGACTATAGGCTCGCGCCACCGTGCCTGGCTCATTGTATTTTTTGTAGATATCCAATTTCATCATGTTGTCCAGGCTTGTCTCAAACTCCTAAGCTCAAGTGATCTGCCTGCCTAGGCCTCCCCAAATGCTGGAACTACAGGCGCCAGCCACTGCATCCAGCCTAGAAATTTTCTAAATAAAAAGGATTGTTAAAAGGGCTTTTTTAGTGGCCTCCACTAAATTGTGTTTGTAACTCCCAGGAGTTTAATTAATAAACAAAAGGAAAAGAATGAATATTGAATATGTGTTTTAAGTCAGGGTACATTTATCTGTTGTTGTTCCTCATCAAAACTGCAGTATCTGTATTTAGATATCACATGCTAAATGTATTTCTCTCTAAATAGAGTTTAGAGAGAAAAAATCAGTTACACAAAGATAGATTCTAAACAATTAAGAATCCTCCCGAATTTTATAAGACAGTATGAAATCTTTCCCTTACCCCTGTTTGCAGTATAAATGAAATTGAGGTTGATTTTCCAAATAATTATTTACAGGAAAACGATAGAATTCACATTTGATACTGTGAGAAGTCAAATAATAGAATTCTAGGGTTAAGATACCTGTGCTACAACCTAAACCATTAAGTCCCATATCTTGGAGGGTGGTACTTGTCAGTGCTTTTTCAGAGATCCCAGGTACTTCCAATCTGCAGTTCAGTTACTTATCTTTTTTAAAAATTAAATCTGTGTAAGTAAAAAAACTTTCTTGTCAGGTGTTGAGGAAACTCTTGGTAACCAGAATGTTTTAAAAATTTAGTTTTTGTGTACTAATTTTTAAAATGTATGGTGTCTTGGCCGGGCGCGGTGGCTCAAGCCTGTAATCCCAGCACTTTGGGAGGCCGAGACGGGCGGATCACGAGGTCAGGAGATCGAGACCATCCTGGCGAACACAGTGAAACCCCGTCTCTACTAAAAATACAAGAAAATTAGCCGGGCGAGGTGGCGGGTGCCTGTAGTCCCAGCTACTCGGGAGGCTGAGGCAGGAGAATGGCGTGAACCCGGGAGGCGGAGCTTGCAGTGAGCTGAGATCCGGCCACTGCACTCCAGCCTGGGCGACAGAGCGAGACCCCGCCTCAAAAAAAAAAAAAAAAAAAAAAATAAATAAATAAATAAATAAATAAAATGTATGGTGTCTTGTGGAGGAGTTAAAAAAGTAGAATACTCTCTGGAATGGAGACTTAAGAATTATTTAAAATTATTAAAATGATACACGATACAAAATTTGAGATTAGAAATTACTGTTGAAACTAATACTCTTGAATCTGGTTTTCTGTTTCTGGCCTACCGTATCTAAACCACTCTAAACAGGTCATTCACTTGTTTTATCCTTATCTTAATGAGCTTCGGAGGTGAAGTTTCTGTAACCTCATGTTGTCTCCTGTTTGTCACAAAGATTCTTCATGTCTTACCTAAATTGCTTTGTTTACATTCTATGTTTGGAGATGTAGGTAGGCCATTTGATCATTGATGTGAGTATACACACTCATACACTATCCCCCACGCCCGCCCGTCACACAGTTTAAAGCCTTCTCATTCACGTAGATAGTTTTGTAAGTCTGAATAGCCTAATTTAGATAAACTTTCTTCGTAGTTCAATTAGAAAACTCTCCATTTTGAGTGCTTGTTTAGGTTTTAATATAAAGGAAACATTTTACACAAGGAATCATTGTTTTGCTAACCTTATTGACAAAAAGAAACAGTGATGAGGAAATGACTAAAACCAGTTCAGACAGTATTGAGCATGCAGATTCTACAAGGGTTGAGAACAGACGGGACTAAGAACACATGTGGAGAAGTCAGCTCTGAAGAGAGTTTTGGATCACCTTCAGGTATAGATGGATGAAGTTGCCGATGTGTTTTCAGTTGGAGAGGCAGAGTGCTGAGGAATTGGATCACCTTCAGGTATAGATGGATGAAGTTGCCGATGTGTCTTCAGTTGGAGAGGCAGAGTGCTGAGGAATTTTATGCCTGCTGTGTTGTGTTTTTCTGTCCGGTGAGCATTAGGCCATCTTGATTTTCTGTAGGATGGAGATAATATTGGGCCCTGTAATGAAGTGCTGAAGTTTTGAGATAGTATTTGAACTGCGTTGGTGATCTTTATAATTTTAGTAAATTTACTTATTATTAAAGCATGTTGTTCAATTATCCTGTTCAAATAATTGGATTTTCAAGTGTATTTACTTGACTTTTCAGAAAATGTTTAAATTGCTTCTGTGAGGTAGGAAAGTGACTATAGGTTTATCTGTATGTGTTTTTGATACTCAAAAAAGATGAAGTAATTGTCATAATTGTGACAGAGTCCATTAGAAGTGAAATAATACAATTGGTGCAAATACTGTGCTAGTGATAAACTATCAGTGGTGAGAATGAAACAGATTCTTCCCAATTTGAAATTTCATATTCTGGTAGGGCAGGCTGATTACATGTGAGGATATTTTAAACACTTGATTGGATTTTTCCAAATTTTATATAAAATAATGAGTATCCAATTGTAATCAGTAGTAAATAAAAACTGGAATGTTTGACTTAACACTGAACTCTGCCGCTGAGCCACTGTGGAGAAACTAAGGTTCGGAATGGCAGCCACATAGTTAGAGAAGATTTTAGGAAACCAGAATTGAGTACATTGAAATAAATACACTAATGAGGTGATTCAGACATGTTTCAAATGCAGAAGGTAGTGCTCATGTACCAATCAGTAGTTTTTGGTGAGAACAGTAGAAGGCTTGATCTTCAGCTGCTCTCTGAGGGATTTTAGACTAGTTTGTTAGTTTATTCATTGAAAGTTGTTCGCCTGCTATGTAGAGGCACAATGCCAGGATTGAGAGATGGGTTTGTGAGCAGTACAGACACAGTTCCACCATCATCAAGCTTATGTTCCGGTAGGGAGATGGACATTAAACAACATTTTATCATATGGCTGTGCTTCAGTGGAGAATTTCTGTGGGTGCTATGAGACCGTATTAGAGAGGAAAGATGTGAGAAAGAGCAGTGTAAGATGGTGGCAAAACATTAGGATGGGTGACGGATCTCTGAATTAATCAGGCCTCTTTAAAAATCCACCCTTCCCAAACTTCAAAATTAATTCATTTGTTCATTGTTGAAAATCCACGAAACCAAAATGAAGTGAATAAGAATCTTTGATACTTCTATTACATAGAGATAATCACTAGTTTTTTAGAAGGCCTTAAAAATTAAATGCATTTTCATCTTTATAAGGTGACTGGGAAGTTTCATTTCTAGACCTGGAATTTATGGTTGTTGTTTCTCTGACTAATGCCGCTGTATAAAGAAGAGTAATTATAATGATACTACTGTAACACCTTGCTATAGCCCCACTTAATAATTACTTGATGAAGTATGTAAATGAATGTTCATTCATAGTCCAAAGCAAATAGTTTTTTGAGATGTTAAATATAACAGGTAATATAAATGCTTTTTTCATAATAAAATGGTAATTAATTTATTTTTACATAATAAAATGGTATATATTTGTTTTTCCAGGTGAATATAATTTAACAGCATGATAGTTAATATTTTTGTACCAAATAGGGTTAATGATTTTTATTATAGCCCTGTATAAATTTAAATAATTGATAGACTTCCCATAATCCAGTAGTTTGAATAAAGTTATCTTTATTTTTGACGTGTTCTTTTCATGAATTTCTGTGTCTTTCTACCACTAAATTGCTGATATTCATTTACTTTCCATTGGGTCTTTTTTGCTACCATTAGTGAATGAATGCAATTTAATATTTTATGTGACCATTTAGCCCTTTAAATATTGAAATACACTAAAGCAGCAGGGTTGTTTTTACTTTTCATGTAACAATTGTCTTCTTACCTTTAAAAAAGTAGCTTCTTAATTAATAGTTAACATTTTATGGTATATTTGTTAGAGATTTTCCTTATTGAGGAAAATCAAGGGATTGAAGTCTTCCCCTTTGCTTTAATTTTAATCTCTTCCCCCTACTTTTATGAAGTGGTGCTTAAAACTGGGGGAGTTTATTGAGAAATTATTATGACTATTTTTTTTTTTTTTTTTGGACGGAGTTTTACTCCGTCACCCACGCTGGAGTGCAATGGCACGGTCTCGGCTCACTGCAACCTCTTGCCCCCCGGGTTCAAGTGATTCTCCTGCCTCAGCCTCCGGAGTAAGTGGCATTGCAGGCACACGCCACCACACCTGGCTAATTTTTGTATTTTTAGTAGAGATGGGGTTTCACCATGTTGGCTAGGGTGGTCTGAACTCCTGACCTCAGATGATCTGCCCGCCTCAGCCTCCCAAAGTGTTGGGATTATAGGCGAGAGCCACCATGCCCGGTGAGAAATTATTTATGTATACAGGATTATCCTTTGATATTATCATTTATACATTGTAAAGAAGGTGCTGTTTTTGCAGCAGTGCCAATAGTCCCAATAGACCAGTGAGTTCTCTCTATTAAGTATAATCCTCCCGGGACTTGGGATTTGTGGTTGCCATGTTGCCACTGGTGAGGTTAGAGTCTGCATAACAGCTGAGCTGAGCAAATTCTTCCAGGGCCCTTAGCAGGCACAGAAGAAATCGTGCAGGTCACCTCTGGGTCAGGAACTCATACAGAAGATAATGCTGCCTTGGCTCCTGCCATGGTGGGTTGGGCTGGCCCTTGTCTCTGGATGCTTCAAATGAGACGCATTGGCAGCTGTCCAAATTGGAAATAAACTTCTTAGGTTCCAGGCCGCCCTTGGCTCTGAGGGCTGTGTACGGGAGACAGCAGCATCTGGGGTGGATGTCTGCTTTACCAAAGATCAGTGTCCAACCGCGAGGGCTGCGCTGCTTATCTGTCCACAGTTGGGGAGCAGATTGCCAAATACAGGTCAGGAGGTGTTATGACCTATAAAAGGGTCTTCTCCTTTTCCAGTTAGGTTGCTCAGGGCTTCAGCTTTATTCAGTTGTTCAATTTTATTTTGTTATTGTTTAGCAATTCTGATGTCTAGTTAAAGTTTAGCAATGCGTTGGTTTGAGGGAATATGGTCTGAATCACAAATCCATAGAGCTACCATTATGCAGGGATGGAAAGTGGCTTTTTCATGGAGTTGACTAATCTGTTCCTAATATGAGTAATTAGTGATACTTACAAGGTAGCTTGAATCTTGATAGGCACACTGGTGTTTTTTGTTTTGTTTTCGTGGAATGCATAGTGTATCATTTCTTTAAGATTTTATTCTAGTCATCTTTTAATACTCCGTTCAAAATGGAGTTCCTGTGTCCTGATCCTTGTCCTTCACTGCTCCACCAAACACCATTTCTATGCCTCAGTGCTATAAATATTGCTGTACATTGTGGTGTACTTGTCTTTCTCCTTTTGTAAGTTGTAAATGCTTGATTTTATTCTTGTGTCTTCAGGGCCTAGTATTTTCCCTGTTATAATAGATGCTCCACAAATGTCTATTCAATAAATAATTTTATCCTGTGCACTGTGAATATATTGTCACTTCTTTTAAAAATTGTTTTCTCCAGATATAAATTCTAGGCCATCCCATCAACATAAAATTTCTCAGAGGTGGTAAGATTGGGCTAGTCAAGGACTTAATGAGCCAGGGAACTTATAATATTATTTTTTAAAAAAGAATATTAGCAGCAATGGTTAGAAAGGGTGAAAGCCCCATAAATCTTTTTGAATAACATCTGTTTACATTGTGTTCATTTTAAGTTAATCAACTAAAAAGTAAATGCATCCTTTTGCCAACCAGAAATCAAAATAATACAGCGGTTGGCATTCCCCTAGGGCACCACCTGGTTGTTCTTCTCTATTTAGAAACCAAGCATTACTATCATTTTGGTGTGCATATGTCTGTCTTTTACTATTACTTACATTTTTAGTCTTGTAGAAAAGTGCAGTGTGTGTGTGTGTGTGTGTGTGTGTGTTTTGGTAGAGATGGGGTCTTGCTATGTTTCCCAGGCTGGTCTCAAATTCCTGGCCTCAAGCATTCCTCCCACCTTGGCCTCCCAAAGTGCTGAAACTCTAGGTCCGAGCCACTGCGCCTGGCCTTGTATGTGTTTTTTTGTTTGTTTGTTTGTTTTAACATGAAAGATCTTGTACTCCACAAAATGTTTTACAATTCTGATTTTTAATGTAACAATAGCTCATGTTGGAAAATAAAGACCCACCTTACTTTAAAAAATTATTGCATGACTCTGTCCAGATCCAGCATAGTTTATGAAACCTTTTTTTTACCGATAGGCATTCAGATCGTTTGTGGTTTTTCCTCTCTTAACAGTGCTTCAGCAGATGTCCTTGGTGTGTACTAAGAAATGCTGGTTCAGAGGATTTACCAGTTTATAGTCTCAAAGTGAGGACACTCAATGTGACAGGTTTTTAATTTTCGTAACTATGATGGATGAGAAAAGTATCTCATTGTTAAATATATTAGTATCTTTCTTAAGGGTGAATATCAGAATTTACGCTTGTGTCTTCACGGCCTAGTACTCCCAAGCTCAAGTGATAAAGATGGATAAAATGGGTTTTCTGGCATAATTCTTTACACAAATGTGACTGGCTGTTTCAAACACAGACTTTGTGTTTAAAAGATTTTTTAAAAAGTTGAGTTTGTGATTTCTTTCTTTTTTTTTCTTTTTCTTTTCTTTCTTTCTTTTTTTTGAAACAGGGTCTCACTGTGTCACCTGGACTGGAGTGCAATGGCACAATTTCAGTTCACTGCAACTTCGACTTCCTGGGCTCAGATGATCCTGCCACCTCAGTCTTCCCAGTAGCTGAGACTACAGGTGTGTGCCACCACACCCAGCTAATTTTTGTATTATTATTATTTTTTTTGTGGAGACGAGGTTTCGCCATGTTGCCCAGGCTGGTCTCAAACTTCTGGGCTCAAGCAATCTGCCCACCGTGGCCTCCCAAACTGCTAGAATTGCAGGCACGAACCACTGCACCCAGCCAAGTTCGTGATTTTATATGAAGAAACACTTATTCCCTCCCCCCAGTTCATTTTAGTTTAGCTTTATTTGACTTATAATACAAAGAAAAAAGTATTCTTTGTTCTTCAGTTTCCAGAATGAAATTATTTGAAGGCCAAGACCTTGGGAGACAGTTTCAAACCTGAAGAAAACACAAGTTTGTCTAGTACAGCATAGAATCAAGACACTTATTATATTCTGATTTAGAGAAATGGATATTTTGGTTGTTAGTTACTTATAACGGCCAAGGTATAAGACACCTTACAAATACTGTACAATATGATTTTTTTTTTATTTAAAAATTGAGACAGAGTCTTGCTGTATTGTCCAAGCTGATCTTAAACTCCTGGGCTTGAGTGATCATCCTGTTACCCCCTCCTGAGTAGCTGGATTACAGACGTGCATCACCACACCCAGTGAATATAGTATATTGTCTTCGGTATTTTATGGTTTCTTTTTTTTTTTTTTGAGACGAGTCTCGCTCTGTCGCCCAGGCTGGGGTGCAGTGGCCAGATCTCAGCTCACTGCAAGCTCCGCCTCCCGGGTTTACGCCATTCTCCTGCCTCAGCCTCCGGAGTAGCTGGGACTACAGGCGCCCGCCACCTCGCCCGGCTAGTTTTTTGCACTTTTTAGTAGAGACGGGGTTTCACTGTGTTAGCCAGGATGGTCTCGATCTCCTGACCTCGTGATCCGCCCGTCTCGGCCTCCCAAAGTGCTGGGATTACAGGCTTGAGCCACCGCGCCCGGCCTATTTTATGGTTTCTTAAGAATTTTGCAGTAAGTCAACAGTTTTGTTTAATTGCTTTATGGTATTTCATTTATATGTCTTGTACTGGCTTAGTGAATATAAGTAAAATAAATAATTCTAAAAAGTTTTTGGCCAGGCGCGGTGGCTCACGCCTGTAATCCCAGCACTTTGGAAGGCCGAGGCGGGGGGATCATGAGGTCAGGAGATCACCTGGCTATCATGGTGAAACCCCGTCTCTACTAAAAAATACAAAAAAAAATTAGCTGGGCCTGATGGCGGGCGCTTGTAGTCCCAGCTACTGGGGAGGCTGAGGCAGGAGAATCGCTTGAACCCAGGAGGTGGAAGTTGTAGTGAGCCAAGATTGCACCACTGCATTCCAGTCTAGGTGACAGAGTGAGATTCCGTCTTAAAAAAAAAAAAAAAAAATTCTTAATAAAAATTGCTGTTTAAAAAAAATGCATTTTAAGACACCATATTTGTTTTAATTGACTGAGTTGTCTTTCATTTTTGATACTTTATTGTAAAGTGTCATTTTCACTTCAGGAACTATATATTGTGTTCATTAACTTTAGTGTTTTCTTTTTTTAAATTCTTTTTCTAGGGCTGTTTGAAAAGAAAAGTAGAAAGAAAAAATTTTATACTTTAGTCATTTCATATGGTAATTATTACAGATCTCTCGTTTCTCCCTTGCCTATTCGTTTAGTTTACAATGCTAAATGACTTACCTTTTCTTAACCAGTTTGTTGCTCTAGCTTGTTACACTTTTCATTCTTGCTCTGTTATCCCATCTCTAGATTCAAGTTTCCTTTCTCTTCTTTCTCTTTTCTCTTTTAAGCCTCTTTTTGTGTGTCCTGGTTTTCTTGCCTCGTATCTGTTATTGCTGTGTGTACTTTCTCTTAAGCTGGAAACAAATTCTCTGTTTGGCCAAGGATTCTGGATTCTGATTGTCTTCATGGACCTCTTTGAAATCTACTTGTTGCAAAATAATTGGGTAACGGGGGCTGGAGGTCTAGAAAAAAAAATGGATAGTGGCAAAGATCATTATTAAAGTAGCACACTTTAAGTATGTGATGTGGCCAGGCGTGGTGGCTCATGCCTGTAATCCCAGCACTTTGGGAGGCTGAGTGGGGCGGATCATCTGAGGTCAGGAGTTGGAGACCAGCCTAGCCAACATGGCAAAAACTCTGTCTCTACTAAAAAATACAAAAATTACCTGGGTGTGGTGGTGCATGCCTGTAATCCCAGCTACTTGGGAGGCCGAGGCAGAAGAATCACTGTAACCCAGGAGGCGGAGATTGCAGTGAGTTGAGATTGTGCCATTGTGCTCCAGCCTGGGTGACAGAGCGAGACTCTATTTCAAAAATAAATAAAACAAAATAAATAAATATATGATGTGAAAATGTTTCTTAATATTAATTTTTTTTGTTCTTTATAGAGACAATGTCAGGTATATGCTGGATTTGAAGTTTTATGAAGATAAACGAGTAATGATATACATCTGTTCTCCCAGAAACTTTAATCTTCTCTGAAACTTTGTTTGTTACAGGTTTTAACTGAACATAGAGCTATGTTTAGCCATTTGAGTTAAAGAGGGCGTTTACTACTCATCCCTTCAATCAACAAATATTTAATAATTCCCTATATATGATATACTATGTTAGATACTGGCTGCTTATGAATAAGCAGTATGTAATTCTGGTCCTTAAACTCTAAGGAGAGATTAAACTTTTTTTTTTTTAGAGATAGAGTCTTGCTCTGTCACCCAGGCTGGAGTGCAGTGGCTTGATCTCAGCTCACTGCAACCTCCGCCTCCCAGGTTCAGTGATTCTCCTGCCCCAGCCTCCCAAGTAGAGTAGCTGGGACTATAGGCGTGCACCACCATGCCTGGCTAATTTTTGTATTTTTAGTAGAGACAGGGTTTCACCATGTTGGCCAGGTTGGTCTCAAACTCCTGACCTCAAGTGATCTGCCTACCTCAGCCTCCCAAAGTGCTGGGATTATAGGCATAAGCCACCATGCCCAGCCGAGAATGAAATTTAGTAACAAAATTGGACCTTGGGCTATGTCTAAAAGGTCAGTAAAATTGATTATTTTGACAATAAAGTAGAAAACAAAGCAGAGAGAGACTAATGCTATGTAAAGTTAAAAGTAGGTTCATAGAAAGGGGTACCTAATCCTGAGAAGGGTTAGGGTGAATGACTTCAGGGAGGAGGAGAGATTTGCTTAATTTTTGAAGCAGAGAGTAGAAATACAATACAGGAAGAATAGGGGAGAGGTCTTTCTGGTAGGAGTGCAAATTGTGTGCATGGAATGGTGACTGTTCAGTGGTGTTTGTGCACAGCATGCATGCTACGTGTAGAGGATACCTTGGAGAATTTGACCCATTCTGTAACAGAGGGGGGTATTGTTTGAGCGCCTCCATCTCCAGCATGGAGTTGACACGTTGATCTCTGCTGGGGATAACTCAGCTTTCCAGGTTTTCAAGGTTGTGTGTGTTTCCTCCAGTGTTTTGGATAAACTTTTTCTATTCAAGATAAGACAAGACAAAGGGGTTCGGCAGGGGTCTCATGCTTGTAATCCCAGCACTTTGGGAGGCCGAGGCAGGCAGATCACAAGGTCAGGAGTTCAGAGACTGGCCTGGCCAATATGGTGAAACCCTGTCTCTACTACAAATACATAAATTAGCTGGGTGTGGTGGGTACCTGTAGTCCCAACTATTCGGGCAGCCGAGGCAGAAGAATCACTTGAACCTGGGAGGCGGAGCTTGCAGTGAGCCGAGGTCACGCCACTGCACTCCAGCCGGGGCGACAGAGTGAGACTCTGTTTCAAAAAAAAAAAAGGTAAGACAAAGGGATGGGGGAGTAGCGTGTCACCTAAACCACACGTGGATAGATGAGGACTGGTGCTGGAGTTCAGAATGAAACTAATTATTCTGAGTAACCTTACTCTAAATATTATAGTGAAGTGAGTCATATAAAGTATGGGCAGCAAATTGAGATGACTTTGGGTTGGGTTGCACAGTTCTTTGGCTTAATGAAATTTTCAAAAAACATTTTCCTTTGCATTTTGAATCTGACCTTGTGCTGGGGATTTTGTTTGAAGTTAGTGATAGACTGAAATGCAATTACTATTCATTATCTTAATACACATTAATTACCTTAATGTGTATCAGTTTAAAATAGTTTTATATTGTCATAGATTTTGTGGATTTATCTTGGTTTCTTATACCAAGATAAATTCACCTTATACCGTCTTATACCTTCTCTTACCCTTGTATTCAAGATTCTTATTGCTGCTGCTTCCACAGAATTTTTTTTTTAATTCTTTTTTTTTTGGAGGGGACAGGGCAGCATGATTGTATTTTTTTTTTTTTAATTATTTACAGCTGGTTAAAAGGAAAACTGGAAAGAAAAAGGTTCATACTTGAGTCATTTCATGTGGTGATTGTTACAGATCTCTAATTTCTTCCTTGCCTGCTATTCATTTAGTTTTCAGTGCTGAATGTCTTACCGTTCTCTTAACCAGTTTGTTGCTCTGTTTGTTACACTTTTCATTGTTGCTCTGTTATCCCATCTCTAGATTCAAGTTTCCTTTCTCTTCTTTCTCTTTTCCCTTTTTAGCCTGTTTTCATGTGTCCTTGTTTTCTTGCCCTTTATCTATTATTGCTGTGCATACTATCTCTTAAGCTGAAAACAAATTCTGTCTGGCCAAGGGTTCTGACTGTCTTTGTGGAAGGACCTCTCTGAAATTTACTTGTTGCAAATTTAGCTTTTCACAAAAGAACAAGTGATAGTCCTTGATAATCCTCAGTTAGCTAGTTAGCTTTTTTTTTTTTTTTTTTTTTTTTGAGAAGACAAGGTCTTGCTTTGTCATCCAGGCTGGAGTGCAGTGGCATGATCGCAGCTCACTGCAGCCTTGATCGCCTAGACTCAAGTGATCCCCCCACCTCAGTCTCTGGAGTAGCTGGGACTACAGGCATGCGCCACCACGCCCAGCTAATTTTTAATTTTTTTTTTTTTTTGTAGAGATGGGGTCTTGCTATGTTGCCGAAGCTGGTCTTGAACTCCTGGGCTCAAGCGATCCTCTCCCCTTGCCCTCCCAAAGTTCTGGGATTACAGGTATTAACCACCTAGCCTGGCCTCCCAGAGAGATTTTTAGTCTTTCTTTCCTCAGAGTGCCTCTAGTTTTCTCCTAAAGTTTTAATTTCTCTATCCTTTGGAAAATAGCCTATAGGTACAAGATCTTGTTTTGATTTTGAATGGGGAATTTTGCCTGGGTCACTTGGTTGGGTTCACTGAACCGGTAACCCAACTTGTGGAAATTAGGACATTGAAGTAGACTTGTTAAGTGGGTCTTTCAGCATTTCTCCCTTTTTCTCTTCTGGTATTTTGGTGATGGCTCACAGGGTAGAGGTCTTTATTTTAATAATGAAATATTTTCCAGAAGGGATAGTTTCCACCTCTGAGATGGCATTTGATATCTTTTTTTTTTTTTTTGCCATTTAAAATATCCCACTTGCCTCAGTAGTGCTGACACATACCATCATTAGTAAGGGCCTTGGGCTGTGTCTAAAAGGTCAATAACATTGATTATTTTGACAATTAAGTCAAGGTTCCTCTATTAATGCCTAGGATTAATGCCTATCATTTTGTTGATCATTTAGTGTTTACAGGCATTGTGAAACAGTTGGAAATTTATCATTTAGACCACAATTTATTTGTGAATTTTTTAAGGTGAGGGGAGCAAAAAGGTAGGCTGTGTATTAGGAAGAGGTCAGATTTCTGCCTTATGGTTGATGGGATGAGGAAAGAAGTTTGAATATAATTCTTGTTTATCAGAGTTTGCCTTAAGGGAGATCTTGGTGGAAGGACTTTTTAATTATTATTGATTTATGTATTTATTTATTTTGAGACAGAGTCTCACTCTGTCACCCAGGCCGGAGTGTGGTGGCGCCATCTCTGCTCACTACAACCTGTGCCTCCCAGGTTCAAGTGATTCTCCTGCCTCAGCCTCCCGAATCACAGGCGCGTGCCACCGTGACCGGCTAATTTTTTGTATTTTTAGTAGAGAACAGGGTTTCACTATGTTAGCCAGGATGGTCTCCATCTCCTGACATCGTGATCCGCCCACCTTGGGCTCCCAAAGTGCTGGGATTACAGGTGTGAGCCACCGCTCCCAACCAAGACTTTTTATATGAGTGGCGTGAGAGATCCTGAGTGGGGGAGACTTTATTTGAGGGGCTGGGAATTGGGAGGAAAGCTTGAAAAGAAAAAAAAAGGATTGGACACAGAGAATGGAGGTGAAGTTGAAAGCCAGAATTAGGAGTGTAATAGAATCAGGCTGGGGAAAGCCTGCATTCCATAGGATGTGGCAGTATAGAGAAGAGCAAAGTGAAAGAGAAGTTTGCTGGGCGCGGTGGCGCAAGCCTGTAGTCCCAGCACTTTGGGAGGCCGAGGCAGGCAGATCACGAGATCAGGAGATCGAGACCATCCTGGCTAACGGTGAAACCCCATCTCTACCAAAAACAAAATTAGTTGGGCGAGGTGGCGGTCACCTGTAGTCCCAGTTACTCAGGAGGCTGAGGCAGGAGAATGGCGTGAACCCAGGAGACGGAGCTTGCAGCAAGCCAAGATCATGCCACTGCACTCCAGCCTGGGCGACAAAGTGAGACTCCGTCTTAAAAAAAAAAAAAGCAAAGAAAAAGATTCCTCTGTGGAGCAGAGGAATAAAGTATCAGCTGAAGATTGAGGGGTGTAGCTTTAGTTTGAAACTTTGTTAGAAACTGAAAGTGATTTGTGGTTTACTTTGTTAATCCTTGGAATTGGTGGGGTGCAGGTTAATGATGTAAGTAGTTACTTTATAATTCATTATGCTGTTAGTATTCAGTGCGCACTTTTATTTGTTCTCCAAATGTGGATTTATATAGTGTTTTTAATTAAGTAAATGTAAATTTTCATTTATTCATCTGGTCATTTATTCAGGGGATATTTTATCGAGCGTCCACTGTATGTCAGGCTCTTACAATTTAGGAAAAGGGGGAGAGAGGGATGTATATTAATTGCTGTCAGTTCTATTGCTGGGCAAACAGAGGAATGAATTCAGTATAATGTACAAGTTACATTGGTTTTATATGTAGCTTTTCCCAGGCTAATCTTTTGAAGCACAGAGTAGCAAGCTTTCTCCTATTTAAAAAGAAAGTCATAAGAATAGCTGGAAATTGTGCTGAAATATATTCTTTTGGAGGAAGAAGTATAGTGTAGTAATTAAGAATACAAGTTCTTAATTTGTCAAATTTATACAAAGGTTCCTTTGTGATTAATGTTGCTTTGGATCCTGGTTTTTTGTTTTGTTTTGTGTTTTGGTCTTTTTTTTTTTTTTTTTTTTTTTTTTTGAGACTGGGTATCACTGTGTTGTCCACACTAGACTGCAGTGGCTATTCACAGGTACGACTGCGGCCTGGAAATCCTGGGCTCAGGCAATCCTCCCATGGAGCTGGGAATATAGGCACGTGCTACCACTGCCTGGCTTTTGGGTTCTGTGTTAATTTTTTTTTTTCTGTTGTGAGATCATGAAGATGATCTCCTATACAAACTTATAGAAGCTTTATTGTTTGCTTTTCACATGTAATTTATGACCCACCTATGTATAATTTTTGTATATGATGTGCAGTAGGACTTAAATTTTATTTTTTACCCCCAAGTGGATATCCAGTTGTCTCTGTAGCGTTTATGGAAGAGTTCGTCTTTCCCCATTATCTGCATTGCCTACTTTTGTTGTAAATTAAATCCACTAAATATTTATATGTTTATTTTTTTAATTAAAACACTTTTTTTTTTTTTGAGATGGAGTCTTGCTCTGTTGCCCAGGCTGGAGTGTAGTGGTACGATCCTGGCTCATTGCAACCTCCGTCTCCCAGGTTCAAGCAATTCTTCTGTATCAGCCTCCTGAGTAGCTGAGATTACAGGCACCTGCCACCATGCCCAGCTAAATTTGTGTGTATGTGTGTGTTTAGTAGAGACGGGGTTTCACCTTGTTGGCCGGGCTGGTCTCGAACTCCTGACTTCAGGTGATCTGCCTGCTTTGACTTCCCAAAGTGCTGAGATTACAGGTTTGAGCTGCTGTGCCCAGCCTACATATTTATATATATAAATCTTTGCTCTTTTTCCTTGGTCTGTCTATTCATGCACTGTTACCACGCTGTTTTATTGTAGCTTTATAGTAAATCTTTTCTTCCTGTCTAGGTCTTCTTGAAGAATGTCTTGGCTATTCTTGGCCTTTGCATTTCTGCATACGTTTTGGAATAAGCTTGTCAAGTTCCCCGAAGAAAATCTGTTGAAATTTTAATCGGGATTGCATTTAAACCGGAGATCATGTTGGAGAGAATTGACATTTTCAGTAGCATTGAGTCTTCTCACCTTAGATCATAGTGTGTTGCTTACTTTATTTAGGTCTTTGTTAATTTAATAATGTTTTATAGTTTCTTTGTAGTATTCTTATGTATTTTTTCTTATTTTTATTTTGCTCTGAATTTCATATTTCCAGAAGGGCTGCAAGGGCTATACTGTACAATGAATTCCTGCATACCTTTTACCCAGATTTCTCAGATGAACCCCTTACCACATTTTCATTGTCTTTTTCTCTTTCTCTGTACGTATACATACATATATACATGTCTTGAACAAGTTTTTTTCTGAACTTTTTGACTATAAGTTGACATGCTGCCCTTTACCCCTAAATACTTCAGTGTGTATTTCTTGATAGCAGAATCATTATCTTACCTGACCGTAGGTAACAGTTATCACTACTATAATTTAAAATCTGCAGACCGTATTCGGAGTTCACAAGTTGTCTGAAGCATATCATTCATAGCAAAGATAAGTCCCAGATTATGCGTTGCATTCACTTGTTATGTACTTTAGTCTCGTGTCATCTGGAACAGTTATTTATCTTTCTTTGTGTTTCACGACCTTAAAATTTTTGAAGAGTTCAGGCCATTTGTTTTGTAAAGATGCCTATGCAATGACATGGTGCTCCACACCCATTAGAAAGGCTAAAATTTTTTACACTTACACTACTAAATGCTAGCAAGGATGTAGAACAATTGAAACTCTCATATGCTGCTTGCCATACTACGGGGAATCCTAGCCCCAGGTATTTATCCAAGAGCAGTGTCTACACAGAGACTTACGTATGAGTATTTGTAGCAGCTTTATTAATAATTGCCTCAAATTGGAAACAATTCCAGTACCTATCAGCAAATCAACAGATAAGCAGATAACCCCATGCAGTGGAAAACTACTCAGCAGTAAATAGAACCCAACTACTGATAGCCACAACAGCATGGATGTATCTCACAAGCGTTATGCTAAGTGAAAGACACCAGAACTCAGGAATACATGATTCCATATATATGAAATTCTAGAACGGGCAAAACTAATGTCCATAATAACAGAAATCAGATAAGTGGTGGCCAGGAGCTAAGAAAGGCAAATGAAATTGACTACAAAGGGAGCATGACGGAACTTTTTGGAGGAATGGAACTATTCTATATCTTTTTTTTTTGGAAACAGTCTTGCTCTGTTTTCCAGGCTGGAGTGCAGTTGCAGAGTCATGGCTCACTGCAGCCTTAATCTTCTGGGCTCAAGTGATCCTCCCACTTCAGCTTCCCGAGTAGCTGGGACTACAGGTATGCACCACCATACCCAGCTAATTTTAAGTTTTTTTGTAGAGATAGGAGTCTCACTATGTTGCCCAGGATTGTCTTGAACTCCTGGGCTCAAGTGATTCTCCTACCTTGGCCTCCCAAACTTGTGAGATTACAGTTTGAGCCACCATGCCTGGCCTATTTTGTATCTTGAACTGTACTCCTAAGAAGTTGAATTTTATCATATGTAAATTATACCTCAATAAATGTGACTTTAAAAAATCATTAGAATTTGGCACATTAACAGTGCAAAAGTTTCCAGCCTGGGAAACATGGCGAAAAAAATACAAAAGATTAGCTGGGTGTGGTGGTGGGTGTTGTGGTCCCAGCTACTTGGAAGGCTGAGGTGGGAATATTGCTTGAGGCTGGGAAGCGGAGGCTGCAGTGAGCCCAGATTGTGCTGCTGCACTCTGACCTGGGTGACAGAGTGAGACCTCCTCTCGAACAAAAAACTCGACAACAACAAAACAGTGCAAAAGTTTGATAAAATTCGGCAGGCAATTGTGATTTTAAAAACCCTTGAGCTTATATACAGCAAAATGGACACAAATAGTAATATTAATTACTCTACCATTTTCTTTTGGGAAAATATTGGGTAAATAAAATATATAAGTAAAGTTGAATTCACATTTTGTGGCATAAATATGTAGGACTAAAAATTCGGTTTTGATGCCTATTTGAATATTTCTGGAGTATCTAGGATATAGTTAGTTCAGCAAGTTGTCTGTGGTGCACTCTAAACCCCTTGGTGCATACAACATTTATAGAGGGTTTACTATGTCCTTGGCTTGAGGGATAGATGCATACATGAATCAGATATCCCCACCATCAGGGTGCTTCAGTTTAGTGGGAAGAACATAAGTAAATACAAGCAATATCATTTTTTTCAGGATCTGGTGGAAGAGTGTGTGGGGGACACAGTGGGAATAAAGGTGAGAAAGGCTGGTGGGTGGAGATTGGGCTGAGGCAGGAGAAGCTTAGGGAAAGGTGATGCCAGAACGTGGTTCTGGAATGACTGTTTGTTTGTTTGTTTGTTTTGAGATGGAGTCTTGCTCAGTTGCCCAGCCTGGAGTTCAGTGGCACGATCTTGGCTCACTGCAACTTCTGCCTCCCAGGTTCAAGTGATTGTTATGCCTCAGCCTCCTGAGTGGCTGGGACTACAGGCACCTGCCACCACACCCAGCTAATTTTTGTATGTTTAGTAGAGAAGTGGTTTCACCATGTTGGCCAGGCTGGTCTTGAACTCTTGACCTCAAGTGGTCCTCCCGCCTTGACCTCCCAAAATGTTAAGATTACAGGCGTGAACCACTGCCTCCGGCTTGGAGTGATTTTGTCAGAAGAAGCCATTTGAGCTAAAGCATAGAGATGGGATAAACCTGGAATACTTGGAGGAACTTGGAGCAGTTGAGAGGGCTGGAGAGTGTGGACCTGAGGAAGGAGGTGGGAGAAAGGAATTAAGGAAAGAAATAAGCGTTTGTCATACTATTAAGCAAATTTTTCGAAAACCAAAGGCAACATGATATTCCTTCGTATGCAGTGTAACCCCTTCACAAAACCCAAAAATGAACATTATTTGGTATGCTGCAAGTAGGTTTTACTGATGAAATGAAGGGAGATGCTGAGCAGTCTCTGGACTCACTTGCTATTTAGATGTCTAGTTTCAGGTTACCAACCTCAGAGTACTTTCTACCTTTCAAATTTAGGTCTTCAATTCATTACAGTACCAGGTTTCATTGAATCTAAAATACCATGAATTGTAAGGTACACACTTAATATTTTATATACTGCTAAGAAAGAAGAAAGTCACTGCCAATTAAGTAATGACACATCATCAAATGCTAAATACATCTCAATTTTAAACATGTTAATGTGTGAAAAAGTGCCTATTGGAGATACATGGTCTTTCATTTAATCCCCATAACAGGTTTCATGTACATATTATCCACTGTATGTCATAGCTTCTCATGGTAATTCTTACTGAATAATCAAACCTGTGGTTGTTCACTCTTCAAATGCCCAATTATACTGTATTGTAATTTAGTTAATTACCTTTTATTGTTAAATATTTATTTCCAAGTTTTTTTCTTTGTTTCGTTTTTCACCTGCCCCTCCCTCTCCTCCTCTTTTGTTTGTTAACTGCCACTTCAGAGAATATAAGCTTTTTTAAGATTAATTTTTATTTATAATTGACACATAATTGTACGTATTTATGGGGTACAATGTGATATTTCAATGCTTGTATATGTAGTATAATGATCAAAGTATATTTATCACTTTAAACATTTGTCATTTCTTTGTGGTAACAACGTTCAAAATCTCTTTTAGCTATCTTGAAATAAACCCTACATGATTATTTGCCGTATTCACCCTACTGTGTAACAGAATGCCAGAATTTATTCTTCCTGACTGTAACTTCGTACCCGTTGAACAACCTCTCCTGATCCTCCGCCTGTCCTCCACCCCCTTTCGTTGGTAATCACTATTCTACTCTCTACTTTTATGAAATCAACTTCTTTAGGTTCCGTGTATGAGTGAGTTCTTACAGTGTTTGTGTTTCTGTGCCTGGCTTATTTTACTTAACATAATGTCTTGTCTTCTAGGTCCGTCTTTGTTGCTGCAAATGACAGGATTTCATTCTGCTTTGCGGTGGAATACTTACTATTTAGCTGTAGATGGGCATTTAGGTTGATACTGAGTCTTGTATACATAAACTTTTGATTATTTTCTTAAGGATAGATGCCTGGAAGTGAAAATACTGGGTCAAAAAGTCTAAACTTTCTTATGACTCTTAATATACATGCATATAGTCATGTTACTTTTCAAAGCTACTATACCAATTTAAGTTGTTTACAGTACTTAAATGTGTAAGTTCCACCTTCATTAGCAGAGTGTCACAACAAAATTTTTTTCTAATTCTGCAGGCAGAAATAGTATCTCTTTTGTTTTTTTGTTTTTTTTTTTTTTTTTGAGATGGAGTCTTGCTCTGTCGCCGAGGCTGGAATGCAGTGGCATGATCTCAGCTCACTGCAACCTCCGCCTTCTGGGTTCAAGTGATTCTCCTGCCTCAGCCTCCCGAGTAGCTAGGATTACAGGCGTGTGCCATCATGTCTGGCTAATTTTTAAACTTTTAGTAGAGATGGGGTTTCACCATGTTGGCCAGGCTAGTTTTGAACTCCTGACCTCGAGTGATCCTCCTGCCTCGGCCTCCCAAAGTGTTGGGATTACAGGCGTCAGCCACTGCACCTGGCTAGAAATAGTGTCTCATTTTTTGGACCATGTCAAAAGAATGGTGACATCTCATTTAAATATACATTTTTGGTATTACTGATTAGATTGAACATTTGATCACATTAGTTTTTATAGGAGATAATTGGTGTATAAGTTTCTGGCATTTTTTTGTGATTATAGGTAAATTATAAATTAAGAACAGATGTGATTATGAAGATGTAATGACATTTTTAATTGTGAGATTTATTTTTTCCCTCATAGTAATATATGTGTGTATATATATATATATATAATTTTTTTTGAGACGGAGTTTCACTGTGTCGCCCAGGCTGGAGTTCAGTGGCGCGATGTCGGCTCACTGCAAGCTCCGTCTCCTGGGTTCAGGCCATTCTCCTGCCTCAGCCTCCCGAATAGGTGGGACTACAGGCGCCCGCCACCACGCCCAGCTAATTTTGTTTTTGTATTTTTAGTAGAGACGGGGTTTCACCGTGTTAACCAGGATGGTCTCAATCTCCTGATCTCGTGATCCACTCAACTTGGCCTCCCAAAGTGTTGGGATTACAGGTGTGAACCACCGTGTCCGGCCTAATAGCTGTATTTTTAATTGTAAAGAATAATCGATGCAATTAGAAAATTTTGGAGTCCTGTGAATTTCTAATTTTGATCTGTTGCTTAGTTGTTGATTTTTAAGGTGAGATTTAATGTTTTAAAGAATTATGATTTAATATGTATAACGTTTCTTGTCTTTTTAATGCTGGGATAAAATTGCCATGATTTCTAACCATTGTAAAGTTGTGGAACTTGATTATCTGAAAATTATTAAAATTATAGTCGTATATGCTAAAAATTTAATAATATGTGCTATTCCAAGTGGTTAAAAAAATCGAGACTTAAAAGGTAAAACAAAGACTCTGCTGTATTCCTTTTGTCCTAAGTTAATTCCGTTAGTAAAATGTGCTCGGTCAAGGAGACTTTGACTTTCCTCAGCTGATGTGAGAATGAAAAAAGGTGTCTTGATCTTGTGTCTTAAGGATCTGTTTGAATACTTGTGAAGCAGAAGTGTTTGGCATGAACGTTTTAAAATTGTTACTATTTATTTGTGAATGTTTTAAAATTGTTTAAATTGAACAATTTAAAATTGGTTACTTCTGAGCCACGCTCATTCCAGCTACTTTAAACTGGCTTTCAGCAATGTGTATTACAGCGCATACTTGACTCATTTTTTTGGAACAGAAAATTGGATGTTAAGTAATATTTATTAAAATGCAGAATTTTTCTATGGCAAAATATTTCTACCCATGGGCTCTGATAGAAACAGATTTTTTAACGAAAGTAGAGGGGTTGGCACAGTTTAGTTGACAGCCAGTTGATGGACAAAGAGGAGCCTTGTCCTAGTGCTCTGTTATGTGGCTATGGATGAGTCACTTAAATTTCCTGCCTGTTTTCAGTTTTGGAAATGAAAACAATAACACTGGTTATGGATTGTTCATATTATAAAAACAGTTAAATTCTGATGTTCTGCCGAAAAATTGGTTCATCAGTCAGTTATAATTGCTGTTGCTACTTGGTTCTAAGTTTTTAAGTTTTAGATTTAGATGGATTTACTTCATGACTTGATCCAATCCAGCACTTTTTAAATGATTGCACTTTATAGATGTTAATTAGTTACCCTGGATGATGAAATGGGGTTATCAGTATCTTGTTAACAAAAGAAACTGTTAAATTATTCTCAAGAATATGAGGTGGACTGTATACTTATTTTCTACAAAGGGAAAAAAGGGGAATTTGTGCCGTGGAAACTAAAGATCCCATTTATTTTTGTCATTATGCCAAAAAATAACAACAGTGTTTTCTCTCTGGCTTATTCAGAGTGGTAGAGCTTCTTTGAAGTTTCCTATTTCTACCTCTGCTTTTATCAAGCTGTAGAATTCTTCATTTAGAATAAAACATTCGTAAATATTGAGAAAGTACTTTTTTTTTTTTTGTGGGGTTGCCACTAGGTGGTGGGTATAATATGTGAGGAACGATCAGCAGTAGTAATCGTTCTGATAGTTTTGGATACTCATATTTTTATGTTGTTGTGCTTTTTCTTTATTGTATATATTTGAACATTTCTGTGAAACTTAGTTTCTTTTCATAATTATTTTATTTATTTTCTTTAGAGACAGGGTCTTGCTCTGTTGCCTGGGCCAGAGTGTAGTGGTGTGATCATAGCTCACTGCAGCCTTGAACTCTTGGCTCAGGTGATTCACCTGTCTTAGCCTCTCAGACGGTTGGGATTACAGGTATACATCACCATACCCAGCTAATTTTTTTTTTTTTTTTGTAGAGACAGGATCTCATCATGTTGACCAGGTTGGTCTTGAACTCCTGGCCCCAAGTGATCCTCCCACCTCAGTCTCCCAAAGTGTTGGGATTATATGCATGAGCCACTGTGCATAATGATTTTAAAGTTTCAGAGATCTCAAAAGATGTTACTGTACCCTGGGATTAGTCCTCTTTCCCCTTAGGGAAAATATTTCCAATTTTATAGTGAAAGTTAGAATACAAGTCAGTGACAACATAGTCCACTTACCTGAAATGCATTTTACAGCAAACTGTTAAAGATTAAGTTACAATTCTTATACAAGGCAATTATATTACTAAGGATTGAGGCTTAAAAAATGTTTAAAATGTGCTGAGCGCAGTGCCTCAAGCCTGTAATCCCAGCACTTTGGGAGGCCAAGGCAGGTGGATCACCTGAGGTCAGGAGTTTGAGATCAGTCTGGCCAACATGGTGAAACCTCGTCTCTACTAAAAATACAAAAATTAGCCAGATATAGTGGCAGGTGCCTGTAATCCCAGCTACTTGGGAGCCTGAGGCAGGAGAATCGCTTGAACCTGGGAGGTGGAGGTTGCAGTGAGCCAGGATCACACCATTGCGCTCCAGCCTGGGCGACAGACTCCTTCTAAAAAAAAAAAAAATTAAAATGAGAAATGTAAAATTGTCAGATTAATAAACTTTATTAAACATTCTCAAGGCAATGATGAAAATAATTAACACCGAATTATTCTATAAAGATGTTTTTCCTTGTTAAACATTGTACTTCTTGATAAACATGGAGAATGTCTATGTACATTTATATCTTCTTTTCTTCTGAAACATCATTAGGATGATAGTGTAGGAATTTAAAAAAAAGTTCTGTAGTTGGGAACATCCCTACCAAAAAGTTAGATGGGCCTAGTTACTCTAGAATGAAGTCATAGGTCTCCATGTACTTACATAGAGCTGCTAGTTAGCTACTTAGTGACTTTCTAAAGATGAATGGAAAGTAAGTTGAGAAAAGCCTTTCCATGAAAAAGAAAAAAGCAATAGAAGGAAAAAAGCAGCCAAAAGGAATCAGAGACAATGGAGAGAAAATAAAAATGTGACTGCAGAAATAAAATTTTCTGTAGAAGGGTTAGAAAGTCAAGTGGAGGACATTCCCAAGACGGTGGAATAAAGGGGTAAAGACATAGGTAATAGAAGAGAAAAGAGGCGAGAGTAAGAGTGGAAATCTCCTAGAAGGAGAACATTGAATTATAGACCTCAGAAGGCAAGAACTGAATAAGAAGACATCTAAAAAACAGAAATAATATCAGAACATTCCTCACTGTATGATTTGTGCTTCCAGACTAAACATGTTCTTAGTGTATGTAGCATGATGAATTCAAGCAACACAGAGGCATATTATCATGGAAGTTTAGGGCACCCAGGATTAAGGCAAGATCCTTCAAGCTTTCAAGTCATAGGGAAGAAATAAAAAGGGGTATGAATAATCAGGAACCTAAAAGGCATAGCAGTTCTGGATGCTAAAATATATGTTCTCAAAATCTTGAAGAAAAATGGCTTTCAACCCAGAACTCAATTATATGTGTGTGTTCAATCAGTAATTTAAGTACAAAGGTAGAACAAAGACCCTCTTGAACACGAAAGGACTCAAATATGTTCTTAGGAGAGAGCAGTGAAGGGAAGCCCCAGAGTGATAGCTGGCAGTCGTTGCAGAGAGCAGCCAAACAAGGGAAGGAGGGGCGGAAGGCAGTGTTGTTGGTTATATGAGCAAAAAAACCAAAATGTGCTCTTTTATTACCTTAATAAGATAATTAATATAAAATGCATCTTTGTGAATCACTGTTAATATTGAATGGGACTTGTGAGAAGATTGTAATTAATACTACTTCATTGTGAACAACTAAACTGAAGAGAAAAAGGCTCAAGCCTTCAATGCAAAGAAATTCATCCTTCATGAAGAATACTCTGTAGTTCTAATGGATTCTATTCCAGGATGGTAATTCTTGTGAAGTGAGACAAAATTGTAGCTGAGTTGAATTTTAATTGTTGAATAATCACTGTGTAATTAATTCCAGAGAATGAGTGAGATTATAAAATAGCAACTGAGTACTTGTACTACTCTGAAACTTGAGATTTATCTGATCTTAATACCTATGGGCTTAAAGCTGGTAGTGTAAAGACTCAAGAATGAATTTTGGTAGGCAGAAAGCAGCAGCTTTAAAAGAAATCGTCGTATGTTGGTGGTTAGGAGTCAAGGCAAAATGCCCACAGCACAGTAGAGGAGAGAGTTTTTCTTGTGAGATCTACTTTAAAAAAAAAAAAAAAAAAAAAAAAAGTTTGCTTACTTCTAACTCTGGGGAAACTGAAGCTTTTTAACCCTATAAAGAACATTCCTTTGAGATACTGCCATGCTTTATGAGCTGGGAAGGCATATGGAGCTTTGGATCATATAATCAGCATGATCGATTATTTTTGTTTGTGAAAAGTTAACTGTTTGAGTAACTTTTTAAGTGCCTTGACAAAACCATTATGGTTTTACCAGGTTTTATAGAGGATCTCAGTAATGCATAAATTGTGTCTGTCTCAAGTCTTTGTCTGAAAATAAAAAAATCCAGGCATATTATTCCACTGGGAGACATTCCCATTATAGTGTTTATTGGCTACTTAGCAGAATTTTACAGAAATCTACTTTAAAAAAAACCTAACTCCCACCAAAACTTTGCCAACTGTTTGGATAAACGTTGTTTTTTTGTCCATGTTTTGAGATTCTGTTTTATTACTTTATTTCTTTAATATTAGTAATCTAGCACATTTGTGCAAAATGCTAAATTGGAGGGCAAGTGATGAATATATCTGATTTGAGGGTATTTTCATTCCAGCAGATTGGAATAATCAGAAAAATCTAGTTGCTGAGTAATAGCATTATTAAAAGATGATTGCTGTACTGAATTTGCTTTTTAATGGGTTTATGACACAAAGTCCCATAAGATCAGTGGACACTCAATAATCTGTATACATAAAGAATTAAATCTCTCATATGTATGAAGTTTTCTCTAATTTTGTTTGAAATACCCAGTCAGTTATTAATTACTTAATTCCTTGTTTATGAATTCACTAATTGTTTGCTATTATCTGGTGCCCTGCTTTTGGTGCTTTTTTCCCTCATCATATTGGATTATTGCCTACCACTCTCTTCTACCAGAGACCTTTTTAATATGGTCAGTGACCCTTCTAATATGCAGATCTAATTAGATGACCCTCAATTACCTGTAGGACAGAGTTAAGTCTGTTTACACCTTGGCATAGATCTGCCTTTATCTGTCAGGCTTTGTCTTCCACCACACGGTTTTTTCCCCTTCTCCCTCTCAGTACACCTTCCAGTCATACTAAGTAACATTTATATCCAATAGTTCAGCTTTTCATTTCACATCTTTGCACTTTTTTTTTTTAAAGAAAATTGTAATTTCGCCTTTTATTTTAAATACAGGACTACATGTACAGATTTGTTGCATGGGTATACTGTGTGCTGCCGAGGTTTAGGGTATGGATGATTTCATCACTCAGGTGGTGAGGACAGTACCCAATAGGTAGTTTTTTAGCCCTTTCCCCCTCCCTCTCTGCCCCCTCTAGTAGTCTCCAATGTCTATGACTCCCATCTTTTTTTTTTTTTTTTTTTTTTTTAAATTGAGGCGAAGTCTCACTATATTGCCTGTACTGGTCTTGAACTCCTGGACTCCAAGCAGTCCTCTTGCCTTGGCCTTCCAGAGTGCTGGGATTACAGGCATGAGCCATCATGCCTGGCTTCAGCTCCCATCTTTATGTCCATGTGTGCTCAATGTTTAGTTCCCACTTGTAAGTGTGAACATAATGTATTTGGTTTTCTGTTCCTGTGTTAATTTCACTTGGGATAATAGCCTCCAGCTGCCTCCATGTTGCTGCAAAGGGCATTATTTCATTCTTTTTAATGGCTGCATAGTATTCCATGGTGTATGTGTACTACATTTTCTTTATCCAGTCCATTGTTTATGGACACTGAGGTTGATTCCATGTCTGTTGTGAACAGTGCTGTGATGAACATACAAAGGGCATGTGCCTTTTCTTTTTCTGTGTGTGTATTTGTTTTTAATCAGGCATATTATGTTCAAAGAATGCATGTGTCTTTTTGGTAGAATGATTTATTTTCCTTGGGTATATACCCAGTCATGTGATTGCTGGTCAGAGAGTAGCTCTGTTATATATATATATTTTTTAGTTTTTATTTTTATTTTTTTGAGACTGAGTCTCACTCTGCTGCCCGGATTGGAGTGCAGTGGCATGATCTTGGCTCACTGCAACCTCCACCTTCCGGGCTCAAGCCGTTCTCCTGCCTTAGAAACCTGAGTAACTGGGACTACAGGTGCCTGCCACCACGCCTGTCTAATTTTTGGATTTTTAGTAGAGACGAGGTTTCACCATGTTAGCCAGGCTGGTCTCAACCTCCTGACCTCAAGTGATCTGCCTGCCTCAGCTTTCCAAAATGCTGGGATTATAGGTGTGAGCCACTGCGCCTGGTTGGTAACTCTGTTTTAAGTTTAGAAATCTCCAAACTGCTTTCCACAGTGGTTGAATTAATTTACATTCCAACCAACAGTGTATAAGCATTCTCTTTTCTCTGCAGGCTTGCCAGCTTCTGTTTTTTTTTTTTTTTACTTTTTAATAAAAACCATTCTGACAGGTATGAGATGATATTTCATTGTGGTTTTGATTTGCATTTCTCTGATGGTTAGTGATTATTTTTTCATATTTGTTGGCAGCTTTTTTGTCTTTTTTTAGTAAGTGTTCATGTCCTTTGCCCCTTTTTAAATGGAATTATTTGTATTTTGCTGAAGTTCCTCGTAGATTCTGGATCTCAATCCTTTGTTGAATGCATGGTTTGTGAATAGTTTGTGTGGTTTGTCTATTTGCTCTGTTGATAGTTGCTTTTGCCCTGCAGCAGCTCTTTAGTTTAACTAGGTCCCACTTGTCAATTTTTTTGTTGCAGTTGCTTTTGGGGATGGAACCAAAAATTCTTAACCAAGGCCAGTGTCAAGAAGGATATTTCCTAGGTTTTCTGCTAGATTTTTATAGTTTGAGGTCTTACATTTGAATCTTTATAATCCATCTTGAGTTGATTTTTGTATATGGTGAAAGGTAGGGGTCCAGTTTCATTCTTCTGCATATGGCTAGCCAGTTATCCCAGCACCATTTATTGAACAGAGAGTCCTTTTCCTATTGCTTGTTTTTGTTGACTTTGTCAAAAATCAGATGGTTGTAGGTGTGAGGCTTCATTTCTGTGTTCTCTATTCTGTCCCATTGATCTGTCTGTTTTTGTACTACTACCATGCTGTTTTGGTTACGGTAGCCTTCCGTATAGTTTGAAGTCGGGTAGTGTGAATACACTATGATCTAATAGTCTCTTATTACTGGGACGTAAGGGTGGTTCAACATATGCAAATCAATAAATGTGATTCACCACATTGACAGAATTAAAAGTGAAAACCATCTGATCATCTCAATAGAGGCAGAAAAAGCTTTCCGTAAAATCCAGCATCCCTTCATAATAAAAACCTTCAACAGACTAGACATCAAAGGAACATACCTGAAAATAATGAGTTATCTGTGATAAACCCATAGCCAACATTCTACTGAACAGGCGAAAGCTGAAACTATTCTCCTTGAGAACAGGAACAAGGCAAGAATGCCCACTCATACCACTCTTATTCGGCATAGTACTGGAAGTCCTAGCCAGAGCAATCAGGCAAGAGAATAAATAAAAGGTATTCAAATAGGAAAAAAGAAGTCAAACTATCTCTCTTTGCTGATGATACATTCTATATGTGGAAAACCCTAAAGTTTCTCCCAAAAGACTCCAAGAACTGATGAATGACTTCAGCAATGTTTCGGAACACAAAAGAAACGTACGAAAATGAGTAGTATTTCTAAACAGCAGTGACGTTCAAGCTGAAAGTCAAATCGAGAACACAGTCCCGTTTACAATAGCCACACAGACAAAACGAAATACTTAAAAATATAGCTAACCAAGGAGGTGAAAGACCTCTACAAGGAGAACCACAAAACACTTCTGAAAGAAATCAGAAGGCCAGGTGCGGTGGCTCATGCCTGTAATCCCAGCACTTTGGGAGGCCAAGGCGGGTGGATCACTGGAGGGTCAGGAGTTCGAGATCAGCCTGGCCAACATGGTGAAACCCCATCTCTACTAAAAATACGAAAACTAGCCAGGTGTGGTGGCGGGCCCCTGTAATCCCAGCTACTGCGGAGGCTGAGGCAGGAGAATCGCTTGAATCCAAGAGGTGGAGATTGCGGTGATTCGATCTTACCATAGCACTCCATCCTGGGCGACAAGAGCAAAACTGTCTCAAAAAAAAAAAAAGGTATTTTACTTTGGTCCTTTATTTATGTGGCACACCTAGGTTAAGGGAGAACAAACATGTTTATAGGCAAGAGCGTCTCATTTTTGTAATTTATCATCAACATTTGAAATTTTAAAATTAATATTTAAAAAGTATTAACCCTAGGGAGTCAATAAGGCAAGCAAATATAGACTTGTTTGTAAAGCAAGAAAATATTTGCTTTCTTTTTTTCCGTCTGAATTTACTTACTACAAGGTAGGGTTTGTGTGTAGGCTAGAGTTTGAACCTACATTTCAAGGAATGAAATGAAACAAGATAGCTCTTATTTCTTGATTTTTGCCTGTTCTTTTGGGCCTAAGTTAGCGTTCTCAAATGGGGAGAAGATGAGGAAGGAGAAGGTAGGTGTAGGCTAACTTTACCCATGCTATAGTGCTTTGGGATAGAAGCATAGCACTGCTTCTCTGAGTATTTCCTGCTTTCCCCCAGGCATTTGAGTACCTGGGATATTATCACTTTAGTTATTCCCCTTCCCCCAATGATTAATTCCAATTCTTTTAATGACAATGGTGGTAACTTTATAATTTTAGGAGTTTCTAGGATCTTATTTCTATGTGTGCTTTTGTTTTTTATTTAGAAAGAATGTGCTTTTGTTTTTTGTTTAGGATGAAGAATGCTAATTTTTTTTCTGGTACTATGCCTGACACATATTGGGAATTCAATAAATGTTTGTAGAATGCATTTGTAATAATTTCACTTCATGGTTCAACCCCCCTCCACACTCTACTCTCCCCAAACAGTCCTGTCGTGAGCCCTTACTTTCACAAAAGAAATTTCAAAATTGGTTATGTGGCTGAACAAAGGTAAATGAGTCAACATAATCACTCAGAAGCACCATACAGTGTGTTCCCTAACATAATTAAGAGGAGACGGGACCTGGGAGCTGCTGAGAAGTACCAAGGCTTCTATCTCAAGGGCCGTACAAGCGGATGTCCTTAATGTATTTTCAGTATTTCCACAAAGCCTTATGGAAGGTTTATATTTGCTATGATTAAGCTGAAGTAGGCTAAGGTATCAGATTTCTTACTGGAGCAACACCCAGCCTGGGTGACAGAGTGAGACCCTGTCTCAAAAAAAGAAAAAGAAATTGTCATTTAATAAGAAGAAGATAATTGCGAAAGAAACAAATTTAAACGGGGAGATAGGAGGTCAGTTTAGGATATGAAAAGTTTGAGATGGCTGTTGATTTCCTAAGTAGTGATATTGAATAGGCTATGAGCTCTAGATGTCTGGAGTTAGGAGAGAGGTATCAGTTGGAGATAGAAAATGGGGCATTACTATTACTATTTTTTTGAGACAGGGTCTCACTCCGTTACCAAGGCTGAAGTGCAGTGGTGGCACAATCTTGACTCACTACAATCTCTGTCCCCAGGTTCAAGCAGTTCTCGTGTGTCAGCCCCCTGAATAGCTGGAATTACAGGTGTGCGCCACCATACCGGGATAATTTTTGCATTTTTAGTAGAGATGGGATTTCTCCATGTTGGCCAGGCTGGTCTCGAACTCCTGAGCTCAAGTTATCCACTTGCCTCTGCCTTCCAGAGTGCTGACGTTACAGGTGTGTGAGCCGCCGTGCCTGGCCACATGGTGTGTTATTAGCATATTAATAACATTGATGCCATCATTAGCCATATGGATAATGTTTAAAGCCCTAAAACTAGATGTATTACTTTGTTTTCACACTGCTATAAAGAACTTCCCTGAGACTGGGTCATTTATAAAGGAAAGAGGTTGAATTGACTCCCAGTTTTGTATGGCTGGGGAGGTGTCAGGAAATTTACAATCATGGCAGAAAGCGAAGGGGAAGCAAAAGCACCTTCTTCACAAGGCGCTTCACAGAAGAGAGGAGGGGAAGAGGGGGGAGAAGAGCGAAAGAGGCCAGAGGAGAGGAGAGGAGGGGTGGTTCTTGCATGGCTTAAGAAGGAATAGGATCTGGTGGGTGAGTAGTGACTGGTTTTAGATAGGGGTAAGAATAATACGGACTTAGTAACAGGATGAAAGGAAGACTGTATGGGTACAGATGCAGATTGATATGTAGAGGTGATGGCGAGAGCTTAAAATTTCTTTTTAATGAGAAAACTTGTATGTGCATTTTCAGAGATAGTTTAGTAGAATACTGTCTTCAAAGCATGTTGTGGAGTGGGGTTGGAAGTTAAAGCGGCCCTTGGACATTTGGAAAAATAATTTGAGGGCTGGGCAAGTGGCTCACGGCTGTAATCCGAGCACTTTGGGAGGCCAAGGCAAGTGGATCACCTGAGGTCAGGAGTTCAACACCAGCCTGCTCAACCTGGTGAAACCCCGTCTCTACTAAAAATACAAAAATTAGCTGGGTGTGGTGGCGGGCGCCTGTAATCCCAGCTACTCAGGAGGCTGAGGCAGGAGAATCACTTGAACCTGGAAGGTGGAGGTTGCAGTGAGCTGAGATCACACCATTGTACTCCAGCCTGGGTGACAGAGCAAGACTTCCTCTCAAAAAAAAAAAAAATTTTGACTCTCATCTTATAGAATATCTGAATATACTTACTGCATAATTTTTATGTCAGTTAAGAAAGAATAATGTATTTTATAATTGATTCAAGAAATGAAAAATTCCAGGTCTTTTGATTGTCTCTCTGATTCTCAGTGAGTCATTTAAATGCATTACTAACCAGAAGACAAAATTAGCTCCCTGTATAAAGCATGTTTACCTTTTAAAACTATTTTTTTGGCTGGGCATGGTGGCTTGTGCCTGTAATCCCAGCACTTTGGGAGGCCGAGGTAGGCGGATCATCTGAGGTCAGGAGTTTGAGTCCAGCCTGGCCAACATGGTGAAACCCTGTCTCTACTAAAAATATAAAAATTAGCTGGGTGTGGTAGCACGTGCCTGTAATCCCAGCTACTTCGGAGGCTGAGTCAAGAGAATTGCTTGAACCCAGGAGACGGAGGTTGCAGTGCGCCGGGACCACGCCACTGGACTCTAGTCTGGGTGACAGAGCGAGAGACTCAGTCTCATTGAAAAAAAAGACAGTCTCTCGCTCTGTCACCCAGGCTGGAGTATAGTGGCGTGATCATGACTCACTAGCCTCAACCTCCCAGGCTGAAGTGATCCTTCCACTTCAGCCTCCCAGCCACGCCAGCTGGGACCACAGGCATGCAGCACTTCACCCAGCTAGTTTTTGTCTTTTTTTGTAGAGACAGGGGTCTCACTTTGTTGCCCAGGCTAGTCTTGAACTCTTGGGCTCAAGCAGTCTCTCCACCTTGGCCTCCCAAAGTTCTGGGATTACAGGCATGAGCCACTGCACCTGGTGGAAAAAACTGTTAAACCTAGCACAAATTACAAAACTAGGTAACTTCTGGGTGTATCATTGGATAATAAACAAGATTAGTCACTGCATATGGAATATTTAAATCACCTGGGATGAATATCTTGCTATTATATTCTGATACTTTAACATCTGTGAGAGAAATTTTTAGTATCTAGGTAAACTGGAATGTTTAGTCTCTTAAAAATATAGGGCTTTTTCTGAAAAAGTCTGCTTTTTGTCCATAGTATCATAATAAAGATTGCATATATTGTATGAATTATGTCTAAATCCAAATCTGTCTTGTGATGGTAATTTACGTAGGCATTTATATTTGAAATATAGTTTATGATTTCTTCTCTGAAAATCTGTAAGAACATTATATAATCAGTTCTCACAATTCAGATTGTATAGTATTTATAGTAATTTTCCTGGTATCAGTTTCCAAATCATGTATTTTAAAATATTTCATAGTAAGCTTATTAATGACATACCTGCTTTTATTTTTTTAATCCTCTTTTTTTTTTTTGTTAGCACATTAATCTTAGCTATATCAGTTAAGTTAGTGGTGGTGTTTGCTGTTTCTAAGAATCAAGTGATAGCGGACTTAGCTTGAAGCATTGATTGCTGCATTGGAGTTTCTTAGGTTATACTTGGAAGTCACTTTGTAAAAAGGTCATACATCAGGACCAGGGCTGTGATTAACTAGACTTTCAGAAGGGGTGTCATAGCTGGAATAGACAGTCTTATTTTGAAAAACAATTGATCTGCATATTTTGTCATCAGTATCTCAGCCTAAAGCAGTGCCTGGCACATAGCAGGTACTCAGTAAATATTCATTGAAAATAAATATCAAAATTACTTCTTAATTAAATTGTGGTAGTTAATTTTTAGATATTGTTAATGTTCAGATATTTTCTTCTTTGTCCTGAGTTTGGACTTAGTGATGGGTGTTTTCTTTCCATTGTTAATAAAAGTTTATTGCTGATAAAACCAAGATATTCACAATAAGTTCCATTGTTAATAAAAGTTTATTGCTGATAAAACCAAGATATTCACAATAAGTTTCAGTACTTATGTTCAATTAATACTACATTATAGCAATAAAATATCCAAATTTTGTTCAACTAGCTGAAGATGAACTTGGATTAATTTTCCAGGGAGGCTTTTTCTTTTTGTTTTTTGGTTTTGATTTTTCACACAGGGTCTTGCTCTGTCACCCAGGCTGGAGTGCAATGGCGCGATCACGGCTCACTGCAGCCTTGGCCACCTGGGCTGAAGCTATTCGTTTGCCTCAGCCTCTTAAGTAGCTGTGACTACAGGTGTGTACTGTCATGCCCGACCTAATGTTCGTACTTTTGATAGAGACAAGGTCTCACTATGCTGCCCAGAGTGGCTTCGAACTCTTGGACTCAAGCAATCCTCCCGCCTTGGGCCTTTTCAAGGTAATTTAGTGACTAAAGGGAACCCTGCTGAAATGTTTTTGAGAATGATTCAATTCCTGAACTTTGGTTCAGGAACCAAAATGCTTGATAAAAGACTGTGCTAGGTACACACAAAACTCACTAGCCACAGCCAGCTGTTACCTGGTGCCCCATTTTCTCACAGTATCTGGATACCAGGGAAGCTAATAGCCTTAGGATACACTGATAGAGGGGAGAGGAGTTGCCAGTGTAAAACTTGTGTGCCAAAGGTGCACATAACATTGTTTTGATCAGCAAGGCCAGGGCTTGGCCAGATGAAAGAGTAATCTTTTTGAAAGGCTAACTTGATATATCTACCCTACCCCTTCATACTCCCCTCCACTGGAATTTAAGATCCCTGAGGGCAGGGATTTTGCCAATTCTGTTTACTCTTCTATTCTAATTGATTGTTTTCCTATTAGATAGAAGGCTCCCTGAGGCCCGATACCTTGTCTCTTTTTGCTCATCTTTATACCCCCAACACCTGGCAGTATGTGGTACATGGTAGGTGGCTAAATAAATAATAGTTAACAGAATAAATGACTCTGTAAGGCAGTCTTGGAAGGGTTCTGTTTGCCATATGCTTTCTCCTTTTTGATATCTTATTCTAGCACTTACAGCCAAAACCCAAATTACTTTTAGCTGGTACTTAATGCCTAATACCCTAACATAAATATATAATTTTTTTTTTTTCTTTCCAGACAGAGTCTCACTCTGTCAACCCAGGCTGGAGTGCAGTGGCATGATCTTGGCTCACTGCGAGCTCTGCCTCCTGGGTTCAAGTGATTCTTGTACCTGAGCTGCCCAAGTAGCTGGGATTACAGGTGCGGCCAGAATGCCCAGCTAATTTTTATATTTTTAGTAGCAATGGGGTTTCACCATGTTAGCCAGGCTAGTCTCGAACTCCTGATCTCAAGTGATTCGCCTACCTTGGCCTCCCAAAGTGTTGGGAGGTGCGAACCACGGTGCCGGGCCTTAACCTAACTATATTTCTAAAAGGGTAACTTTTGAAGATAATGGTGACATGGCAGGCAATGGCTCATATTTTGTGATATAAATCTGCCTATTCTGCCTGTAGTATTTAATACATAGGTGTTACTGGAGTTATTGGAGATGCAGATAAAAGAGAATATAGTTGTGTATGTTTTTGTTACTCTCGCCTGCAATAAGTTTGCTCCCCAGGGAGCCTCTTGGTGAATGCTTTTAACATTTTGATACAGAAAAAATGAAAAATTAGTGTAGTAGCCTTGAAAGGCCACAGATTGCCTTCTGTGGATTACATAGTGCTTCTGTGGATTACTTCTACACATTACCACAGTATTTACATTAAAAATACATATCAATTGTCAATTAAGTACTAAAAGTAAGATAATTTTCAGTTAATGATGGGGAATCATCTCTCTTAGAATAACAGTAGGAATTTCCAAGATTTAAAATTTCCTTAACCCCAATAATTCTTATTATTTTTTTCTTTTAGTATTTGTGCGAAGTATATGTAGTTAGAAAGTTAGAATGTGTTTAAGACTTTTAGTACAATAGCACTGGGAATTGAGACTGTCTTTTAAAAATTTCTCTTATAGTGAGTGTCTTTTTAGGTACTCTTCATACCCAAACATGTTTAGTTAGAATGAATATTGACCACATGGATTTTCTGAAAGATTTTCTGGGAACAGATATTAACATATCTGAAAGAATTTTGTCACCTTTGGTGGGATGAATAAATCAGACTTCATTAATGAAGGATAATTTGTATTTAAATATTTAGGATTCCAAAAACAATTAAATGAAGACATTAAAAAAAGAGGTTTATTCTAGTGAAAACCTTGCACTAGATACAAAGTAATACTTAATGTAAGCCTGGGCAACATGGCAAAACCTCTTCTCTACTAAAAATACAAAAAGATTAGCTGGATGTGGTGGCACATGCTTGTAGTTCCCAACCATTTGGGAGGCTGAGGCATGAGAATTGCTTGAAACTGGGAGGCAGAGGTTGCAGTGAGCTGAGATCGTGCCACTGTACTCCAGCCTGGGCAACAGAGCAAGACTCTGTCTCATAAAAAAAAAAAAAAATGAATAGAAGGGGGAAGTGAGTGTCCATGGCTTCTTCCAGGCAGAAGTACATCATTATCACATAGCATAAGACATGTTCAGATTGTTGGGAACAAGCCCCCCAAAAATCTGGCCATAAACTGGCCCCAAAACTGGCTATAAACAAAATCTCTGCAGCACTGTAACGTGTTCATGATGGCCATAATGCCCACGCTGGAAGGTTGTGGATTTACTGGAATGAGGGCAAGGAACCCCTGGCCTGCCCAGGGCGGAAAACCGCTTAAAGGCATTCTTAAGCCACAAACAATAGCATGACGAATCTGTGCCTTAAGGACGTGTTCCTGCTACAGATAACCTAGCCAGACCCACCCCTTTATTTCGGCCCATCCCTTTGTTTCCCATAAGGGATACTTTTAGTTAATCGTTATCTATAGAAACAATGCTAATGACTGACTTGCTGTTAATAAATACGTGGGTAAATCTCTGTTCCGGGCTCTCAGCTCTGAAGCCTGTGAGACCCCTGATTTCCCACTTCACACCTCTGTATTTCTGTGTGTGTGTCTTTAATTCCTCTGGCACTGCTGGGTTAGCGTCTCCACAGATAAAAAACTGAACTGGGCTACAGTCACTTGGGCAGTGACTGTCTTTGATGGCAGTGCCCAACGTGGCTGTCTCTTGGATCATATTGTTCCAGTCCGGACTGGGAGTTTGCCTCTATATAGAGTTCTAGGTTAGAATTAATTTTCCTTCAGAATTTTAAAAACATTGTTTTATTTACTTACTGCTTTGAGTGCTGTTGAAGCCATTGTGATTAATGATCCTTAGAAGGACCCGTTCTTTTTTCTTCTTACTAATCTCTCTGGAAATATGTAGCACATTTTATTTATTTCTGGTGTTCTGAAATTTGACAGTGGTGTCGCTGTGTGTGTGTTTTCTAGTACATTGTTGAGGGCTCCATGGAAGTTTTGACTAGACGCTAGTAAATCATGTCTTTTGGTTCTGGTGTATTTTCTTTGGATATTTCAAAGCCTTCTTCCTCTCTTTTTGGGGAGTGGGCGTGTAGAGGGATTTGTTTTCCTAGTATTTTGATGCTGGATTATTTTTACTAGTCTCATATTCACATTTTATTTTCCTTTTTCTCTTTTCCCCCAATTTTCTATTGTTACAGGAAAGGGGTCCTGATCCAGACCCCAAGAGAGAGAGGTCTTGAATCTCACGCAAGAAAGAATTTCAGACGAGCCCATAAAGTGAAGGGAAGTTTATTTAGAAAGTAAAGGAATAGAATAGCTGCTCCACAGACAGAGTAGCCCCGAAGGCTGCTGGTTGCCCATTTTTATGTTTACTTCTTGATTATACTACCAGAGGTCTCTCTTGTTGCCATCTTGGTTTTGATGGGTTTTAGCCAGCTGCTTTACTGTTGCCTGTTTCATCAGCAGGGTCTTTATGACTTGTGTCTTGTGCTGACCTCCTCTCTCATCCTGTGACTTAGGATGCCTTAAATGTCTAAAACCCAGTACGTTTTAGCCTTATTTTACCCACCTCCTATTCAAGATGGAGTTGCTCTGGTTCACATGCCTCTGATTCTGTCTCTTTCATTTTATTTTAACTCTCTGAAAGATTCCCTTGTCTTTATCTTCTATAGCTTCTAGTGAATATTTCGTTTCTATTATTATGTTGTTAAAGAAAAATTATTCTGACCCTTGTTAAAACAGCAAGGAATACTTTATTCAAGACTCTTGCGGTAGGGGTGGTATTAGTCTGATAGAAGTGTAGACGACTCAGGCTGCCGTAACAAAATACCACAAACGTTTGTATTCTAACAACAGAAATTTTTTTTCGCGGTTTTGTAACCTGGATATCTGAGGTCAGTGTGTCATCGCGGTTGGGTTTTGATAAGAGCACTTTTCCTGGCTTCTGGGTGGCTGCCTTTTCTCTGCGTGTTCACTTGGCCTTTCCGTGGTGCATGTACTTGGAGAGAGATCTATTTCTCTCTCTTCCTCTTATTATGTGGCCACCAATCCTATCTGATTAGAACCCTACCCTTCCGACCTCATTTAATCTTAATTACCTCCTAAAAGCCCTGTCTCCAAATGCAGAGACATTGAGGGTTAAGGCTTAAACATATGAATTTGGGGGGAACAAAATTCAGTCCATAGCAGTACTTTCAGTTCTTATCAAGGGGTATTGCAGTAGCGGGAGAGAGATGGGCCTCAAGTCCTGAATATGGCAAAGACAGCTGGGGATTGTGAACCCAGAATATCTGAGATAGGTCTCAACCAATTTAGAAAGTTTATTTTGCCAACGTTAAGGATGCACCTGTGACACAGCCACGGGAGGTTCTGAGGACATGTACCCAAGGTGGTCAGGGCACAGCTTGGTTTTATGTATTTTAGGTAGACATGAGACATCAATTAATTTGTGTAAGATGTACATTGATTTCGTCCGGAAAGGCGGGTAAACTTGAGGCAGGGGGAGGGGACTTCCAAATCTTAGGTAGAAAAGAGACAAACTGTTGCATTATTTTGAGTCTCTGATTAACCTTTCACGGAGTACACAATTTATATGTGAGAGGAGGGTAGAGGAAATAATCTTATGCCTTAGTCTGGCTTAGTGAAACAATATGGTAGAAAAAGCAATGAGATGTGCGTTTGTCTCACATGAGCCTCAGCGGGATGACTTTGAGTTCTGGCTGTCCTTCATCCACAAGGAGTTTCCTTGTGGGCAAATTGTGAGGGAGGTATGTAGCTTTTAAAAAAAATCTTTGTAGCTTTCTTGTTTAGGAATAAAATGGGAGGTAGGCCTGCCTGACATAGTCCCCAGCTTGACTTTTTCCTTGGCTTAGTGTTGGGGTTCCGAGAATTTTTTCTTTTCACAGGATTTACAGCCAAGGAATAGAGCGAGTGGATCAGTGGATGGAAAATTATTCATGAAGACATCAAGGGCGTGGAAAGTCTTGCCAAACTGACTTAACAGGATTTTTGCTGAAGTCAGGTCAGGGACTTTAGAGTGTTAATGGAAAAAGCAAACTGTAAAATATTTAAAGAGGTTTATTTGGAGCCAGTATGAGTGACTATGGCCCGATGAACAGTCTCAAGAAGTTCTGAGAAAGTGTGTGTGAGGTGGTTGGGTTACAATTTGGTTTTATACATTTTAGGAAGGCAGGAATTACAGGCGAAGACATAATACA
The DNA here is from genome assembly GCF_047675955.1 of Chlorocebus sabaeus. Classification (NCBI taxonomy): domain Eukaryota; kingdom Metazoa; phylum Chordata; class Mammalia; order Primates; family Cercopithecidae; genus Chlorocebus; species Chlorocebus sabaeus. Next base: position 99,799,544 of record NC_132916.1, on the reverse strand, counting down.
TGGAAGGTATATGTTGGTTCTGCCTGAAAACTGGGAAATCTTGAAGTGGGGAGATAGCGGAATGGGGAGCTTATGGGTCCTAGGTGGATTCAGAGATTTTCTCATCGGCAGTTGAAAGAGTTAAGCTTTGTCTAAAGACTCGAAGTCAGTAGAAAGAAATGCTCGAGTTAAGATAAGGGGGACGTCAGTCGGGCGCGCTGGCTGAGGCTTGTGAATCCTAGCACTTTGGGAGGCCGAACCAGGTGGATCACTTGAGGTCAGGAGTTCGAGACCAGCCTGGCTAACATGGTGAAACCTTGTCTCTACTAAAAAAAAAAAAAAAGAAGAAAAGCAAAAATTAGCTGGGCGTGGTGGCAGGTGACTGTAATCCCAGCTACTCCAGAGGCCAAGGCAGGAGAATTGGTTGAACCCTGGAGGCGGAGGTTGCAGTGAGCCCAGATTACCCCACTGCCCTCCAGCCTGGGCAACAGAGTGAGACTCTGACTCAGGGGAAAAAAAAAAAAAAAAAAAAGATCCGTAGATGTTGAGGTTCTTGTTATGTAGGGAAGCTTCATAGGTAGCAGGCTACAGAGAGAATGATGGTAAATGTCTCTTTTCAGACCTTAAAAGATGTCAGACTTAGTTACTCTCGCCCAGATCCATCCTGGAAATGCCTGGCTGCGTTAATTACTATGAAATTCTCTGCAGATGCAAATTTCCCCCACAGAAGACGGCTTTGTAGGGCCATTTCAAAATACGTCAAATATATTTTGGGGTAAAATATTTTTATTCCCTTCAGGGTCTGCTGTCTGGCATGTGGATACTGTACCAGAGTCAGATTGAAATGTGTCTTATTGCTGCAAAGCATCTGTTTTGTGAGTCTTATGATCTCGATTTTAATATTAATATTGGTCAGTTGTGCCTAAATTCCAAAAGGGAGGGGGGTATAATGAGGCATGTCTGACCTCCCTTCCTGTCTTGGCTGGGAATTCAGTTTTTCAAGTTCCTCTGGGTTTCCCCCATCCTGGAGGGATCCCCATTCAGTTGGTTAGGGGCTTAGGATTTTATTTTTGGTTTATGACGTGAAAGGTGGGGGATTGGAATTGGATCAAGTGTCAAGAGCTGGGGAGTCTTTCTAAATTGATTTAGCAGGATTCTTGCTAAAACTGGGCTGTGCAGGCCTGGCAGGGATAGAACGGAGTTAAGGCCAAGGTTGAGGCCTTGTTGAGGAGAGGTTTCAGAGGAGCCTAATTAAAGTTGGTTGGTCAAGGAGAGAGTCTCGGCCAGGGGCAATGGCTTATGCCTGTAATCCCAGTTACTCAGAAGGCTGAGGTGGGAGGATTGCCTGAGTCCAGGAGTTCGAGGCTGCAGTAAGCCGTGATTGTACCATTGCACTCCAGCCTGGGCGAAAAAGTGAGATCCTATCTCCTAAGCGGTTGTTTTTTTTTTTTTTTTTTTTTTTTTTTTTTTTGGCGTAGTCATGATTTTTTTTAGTGTTTCTCATTCCAGAGTCTTCTCTAGAGAATAGGCTCTAGACTTCTCTTGGTGGGGGTGGTGGGGATTGGGTGGGGTCGGGGGGTCAGTTTGTCCATTAATATGGCGTTTGTGTGGTTGGTGTTAGGAAATCTCTTTCTCAAACAACTTTCACCTAGTTTTCCTTATTTTAGATTTCACCCTTGTTCTGGAACCTTGTACTGAATTTCTTGTATCTTTTGAGGATTCTGTAGTATAATTTGGGTTGGTTTTCATATTTTCAAATTCATGCCTTGGAATTCAGCTCTTTTGTGGTTGCTGTTGGTTGCCTCTCAACCATTTGCTTTCCAAATTAGAAAATGCTTCTGTTTTCTGCTTTTTGCTTCTCTCCATCCTCATGGGCTGATGTATTTGTAAAGAATCCCTGTACTGTAGAAAGAGGGCTTTGATGAAGGAGCATCATTAGCTGTGTGCCTTTAAATATGTTACCTTAACTGGGAAGTCGTAGTTAACAGTTGAAAATAGGAAAGTAGTTTGAAGTTTAATTTGCCATTCTTTTTTGGACTTTGGGAGTTTTGCTTTGCTGTGATTTTTCTTTTCTTTTTTTTCACTGTCACAAATTTTACACACAGTGACATCAGGTGATTTTTCCTAAATGATCCCTCTAGTCTATTCTGTAATTTCTCTTTGTGTTTAAAATGACCACAACTATTGTCTTGAAACTGACTGGTGGCTTCAAACAAGGGATATAGTGGGGAAGGAAAGAGGAAAGGGGGAGGGGTGTGACTAGTATCTATTGGGTGCCAGTAGAACAGTGATCTCAGTTTTGTCACTTAATCCTCACAGCAATTCTGAAAGGTAAGTGATATCCCACCGTATGGATAAGGACAAAGATAAAAATCGAAGAGGTTAAATAACTTGCTTAAGAGCTTGTCAGAAAGTGGTGGAGCTGAGTTTCAAGCCTAGGTTTTTTTTTTTTTTTTTTTTTTTTTCCCCCAGAGACAGGGTCTTACTCTGTCTCCCAGGTTGGAGTGCAGTGGCACAATGAACTCCTGGATTCAAGTCATGCTCCTGCCTCAGCCTCCTGAGTAGCCAGGACTACAGGGCTATGCCATCATTCCTGGCTGATATTTAAAATTTTTGAGTTTTGTAGAGGTGAAGTCTTGGTGTGTTGTTCAGGCTGGTCTTGAACTCCTAGGATCAAGTGATCCTCCCACTTCGGCTTCTCCAAAGTACTTTTTTTAAAAATTAAATTTTTTGTGTGTGTTGATACATAGTAGGTGTATATATTATGGGGTACATGAGATATTTTGATACAGGTGTAGTGTGCCATAGTCACATTGTGGTAAATGAAGTACCCAGCAACTCAAGGATTTATTCTTTCTTTGTGCCACAAACAATCCAATTGTACTATTTTAGTTATTTTTAAATGACGGTAAGTTACTATTGACTAGTCACCCTTTTGTGCTATCAAATACTAGATCTTATTCATTCTAACTATATTTTTGTACCCATTAACCATCCCTACTCCCCACCGCACTACCTTCCCAGCCTCAATTATCATTCTACTCCCTGTCTTCATGAGTTCAATTGTTTCCTTTTTTTTTTTTTTTTTTTTTTTTAAAGCTCCCGCAGATAGAACATGTGAAGTTTTCCTTTCTCCGCCTGGCTTGTTTCATTTAACGTAATGACCTCCAGTTCCACCCATGTTGTTGTAAATGACAGGATCTTTCTTTTTTATGGCCGAGTAATACTCCATTGTATATATGTACCATGTTTTCTTTATCCATTCTTCTGCTCATGGGCACTTGGGTTGCTTCCAGATCTTGGCTATTGAGAATAGTGCTGCAGTAAAAATGGGAGTGCAGATATCTCTTCAATATACTGATTCCTTTCTCTTGAGTATATTCCTAACAGTAGGATTGCTGGATCATATGGTCTTTATATTTTTAGTTTTTTGAGGAACCTCCAAACTGTTCTCCATAGTAGTTGTATTAAATGGTTTTACAATTACAGTTTTAGAATATTCTGTGTACTTAACTATTACCAGTGAGTTTTGTACCTTCAGATGATTTCTTGTTGCTCATTAATGTCCTTTTCTTTTGGATTGATGCCACCTGGGAGGCAGGGCCTGGCGTCAGGAACCTTAGAAATCTACCTGCTGCTGTATTCTCTGAAGCTGAGCTGGCACCCAAGCCACAGACAAAGTTCTTCCCACTCTTTCTCCTCTTTCCTCAAGCAAAGAGTCTCTCTCCATGGCCACCACCATTCCAGGCCCATGGCAAGTACAGCCTGGCTACTGCCAAAATGTTCACTCAAGGCCCGAGAGTTCTTCAGTCAGTTCGTGGTGCATGCTGCCAGTCCTCAGTCTCCCCCTTTAGAACAGTGGCCTCCCCTCTGGCCCAGGGCACATCCGGAAATGCCACCCAAGAGTCAAGGCCGGGGATCAGGGACCCCAGGAGCCCGCCTGGTGCTTGTTAACCCACTCTGGCTGAGCTGGTACCCAGGCTGCCAGAGAAAGTCCCCCTTACTCTTCCTTTTCCTTTCCTCAGTCAGAGGCAATCTCACCCCATGGACACCACAGCTGGGAATGTGCTGGGTCACATCTGACACCAGCGTAGCTCTCAGTCTCACCTGTGACCCATGGTGAGTATTGCCTGGCTACCACTGCTGACTGTTTAGGCCCCAGGGGCTCTTCAGTCAGCAGGTGATGAATTCTGCTGAGACTGGGTTCTTCCCTTCAAATCAGTGCGTTGTCTTCTGCCTAGGGTGTGTTTAGAAATGCCCGGGAACTAGGGCCTGGAATGGGGGCCTCCGGACCTGCCCTGTTCTCTATTCTGCTATGACTGAGTTGGTTGGTATCCAGGTTGCAAGACAAAGTCCGCTTTACCCTTCCGTCTTCTCCTCTGAAGTGGAGGGGAGGAGTCTTTAACAGAGCGCTGAGCTGCGCTCCTGGCCACCCAGCTAGTGTTCTCACTAGGTCACATGCTCCCCAAACCCAGTGGCTCTGAGCCTATCATAGCACCACGACTTGCCCAGAAAATGCAGTCCTTGTGGTCTAGAATGCTTTTCAAGTTTATTTAGGATCCCAGAGCAATTTAGCCTGCAGTGGGGCTTACCGAGATGAACTATTTGCCTCTGGCTAGGGCTTCTCTCAATGCTCTGTGAACTCTCCCTCCCACAAGCCTGTAGTTTCTCTCACCACACCACCATTGCTGCTCCCAAGGGCTGGGGAGAGAGAGGGCGGTGCTGAGAGTTGAAGACTGTTTTTGCTGCCCTCTCCAGTGCCTTTTTCTTTGATGGGATGTTAAAACCGGGGACTGGTTTTAACAGGTACGTTGCTCACCTGATTTTTTGTTCTTATGAAGATGCCTTTTTTGGGTGAATAGTTGTTAAATTTGGTGTTCCTGAAGGGGAAATGATTGCTGGAGCCTTCTGTTAAGCCATCTTGCTCTGTCTCCTTCCCCTAAAGTGTTTTGACTACAAGTGTGAGCCACTGTGCCTGGCTGAGCCTAGGATTTGAAGATATTTCAGGTTGAGCCCAGTGGCTCAGGCCTGTCTTTCCAGCACTTTGTATGGTTGAGGCAGGTTGATTGCTTGAGCCCAGGAGTTCAAGACCTCCCTGGGCAACACAATGAGACCTCGTATATAAAAAAAAATAAAAATTACAAAAATTAGCTGCATGCACCTGTGGTCCCAGTTACTTGGGAAGCTGAACTAGGAGAATGTCTTGAACGTGGGAAGTCAAGGTTGCAGTGAGCCATGATTGCATCACTGTACTACTGCACTACAGCCTGGGTGATAGAGAGACCCAGTCTCAAAAAAAAAAAAAAAAAAAAAAAAAAAAAAAAAAAAAAAAAGATATTTCAACTCTTCTAAGTCTACACCTGCTTTTACTCTTCCCAAACTGTGTGAACAATTCATTCATTTACCAGTGAATATTGAGTTGCTTACTGTGTGCTGGGCCTTAGGGACACAGAGAGGAATAGTCCAAGTCCTGATGAAACAGAAATTAAATGATTAGATTTACCTTTTGGTAGGATTACTAGTGATATGTATGAAGTGGCACGAGTAGAGTTGATTACAGAAGTCCGGGTAAAAGATGATGTTCATTTGAACTAGGATGGTAGAGGAGATGCAGAGAAGGAGGTGGATTTGTGATGCCTTTTGGAGGTAAAGCTGATAACATTAAGGAAGTGATACGAATTTGGAAGGAGCTCAAGGATTGGGGATGATTTCGGATTTGATTAGAATGAGTGTTGTTAGTGCCTTTACTGATATAGGGAAGAGCAAGCTGGAGTGGTAGACCTTGGCAATAATAACATAATAATTATATTACACCTATTAGATACATTTGTGAAGGGGTGTCCGGTAGACAAGTAAACATCTGGGAACTCAATGGAGGTTTCGGCTAGAGCACCGACTTTGAACACTGACTCATATATAAATGGTTATTTAAAGCCATGGGACTAGATATGATTAGGGAAAGAGTATAGATGTATGTGTGGTGATGTAAGTCTGAAGTAGTGGTATTGATTCACTTCTATGGAGACTCTTCATCTAAGTTGTCAACTTGGAATTATATATAAACCTGATAGCATTTGCTGAATAGGAAAGCAACTCACTTTGTAGCCACTGCATAGATAACATTAACCAACAAGCAAGTTGCAAACATGCCAATAGTTAGTTGCTTTTTGACTGAACTGTATGCCGAACGTCCTTGACTTGCGTGAAAGTGCACCCCAGAGCATCCACCTGAGGATCCCAGATTTGAAAATGCCACACAAAAGGAGGATTATGGCACATGAATCAGCTTCTCTTTTTAAATACAGATAAGTAGTGAAGAAATAAGTTCCTGTGAAGATGCTGAAACTACATCTGGGATCTTTCACTAGATGATTCATTGTTACACATTAGTCTCATAGCATCCAGGCTCATTAAAACAACATATTTTGCATGTCATGGATTGTTTTGGCTACTCTTTATAGACAGAATTATGAATGTGAAATCTCAGAATGCTAAGTATGAAAGAAACCATACAGGGATAATGCAAAAATTAGGTTAGAATTCATAATAGGCAAAAACTGGAAACGGTCCCAATGTTCATCAGCAGAGCAACAGGTGAACAATTGTGATATAGTCATTCATTGGACTAGTACACATAACAAGGTTAAATATGTTGAAAGCAAAAACATTTTGTTGAATGAAAGAAGCCAGACACCAAAGAATACATACTGTATGATGTCACTTACATGAAGTTCAAGAATAGGCAGAAACTAACAGAACAGTAGGGATGCCCATGGGGGATGGTTACTGACCAAAAGGAGTCATGAGAAAACTGTTTTGTTTTAGAAACAGGGTCTCGTTCTGTCTCATAGAATGGATTGGAGTGATACAGTAATAGCTCACTATAGCCTCAAGCAGTCCTCCTGCCTTGGCCTCCCAAAGTGTTGGCATTCCAGGCGTGAGCCGCCACTCATGACCTTGATTGGAGTGTTTCATAAATGGCTATATCCATTTGTCCATTTTCATCAGCTTGTATACTTAGATTTGTACATTTCACTGTATGTCAGTTTTACCTCAGTGGAAAATAAGAAAACGACAAAAATGGCCTGCTGAGTAGTTCTATGAGGATGAGCTTCGGGAGCACATCACTTCATTCTCAGAGAGTGTGGGAAAGTTTCCCAGAGATAATACTCTCTCTTTTTATCCTTTTACTTCTGCAGTTGATTTATTTTTTTCAACTCTTAGTATCTCCCCATAATAATATCTATTCCTATGACCGTTTAATGTATTGTGCAAATGCAGAATACTTTAGGTAGCAAAAGGGAGTGCTGTTATAAATTACACTCAACTGGTAAAAACTATGGTTGTTTGCTTCTGTTCTAGCCAGAGGGTTATACTCTACTGCAGTCATACCTGAAGGAAGGCAGTAGTAGAGCAGGTGTACCTGAGGGTGGAGCAACCTCTGCTTGGCCTCATCTAAAAGTAGATAAAGGCAGCCGGGCGCAGTGGCTCACGCCTGTAATCCCAGCACTTTGGGAGGCCGAGGCAGGCGGATCACGAGGTCGGGAGATTGAGACCATCCTGGCTAACACGATGAAACCCCGTCTCTGCTAAAAGTACAAAAAATTAGCCAGGTGTGGTGGTGGGTACCTATAATCCCAGCTACTCGGAAGGCTGAGGCAGGAGAATGGCATGAGCCCGGGAGGTGGAGCTTGCAGTGAGCCAGGATTGCACCACTGCACTCCAGCCTGGGTGACAGACCGAGACTCCTTCTCAAAAAAAAAAAAAAAAAAAAAAAAAAGCCGAGGGGGGCGGGCAGAGTTCAGCAAGATGCAAGGGAGGAGGTGGGGATTTTATGTGGCAAGGGTAGATGTGTTTGTTAGTTGGGATTTACATGTGAACTTTTGAAAAAGATACGTTATTTGTTTTATATATATTTCGAAAATGATTCATGTTGCTGTATTTGTTCCTTTGAAACAGGTGACAGTGGAGAGTGGAAACAGGAGATAGTGGATTCTCCTTCGAAAATGGAGGATGGAAAGCCCGTTTGGGCGCCACACCCTACAGATGGATTTCAGATGGGCAACATTGTGGATATTGGCCCCGACAGCTTAACAATTGAACCCTTGAATCAGAAAGGCAAGGTGAGTTTCTCAGAAAGATGTTAAAGTGTGATTTCTTTCAAAAATAGGTGTTTTTTCACAAGAGATAGGTCTGTCTTCTTAATGAAGTAGGTATTTGGGAAAGCATATTTCTGGTAAGTGAGTCTGTTTTCTCCTGACTTCTTTGATTAAATCAGAGGCATGTGCCCTAGGGGAAAAATGGTGTCCTATGATAAAATCAGATGGAAATTTAGTGAGCCTTTCATTCTTTGTTTTTTCACATCCCTTTGATCATCCAGTTCTTAGTGAGCCTTTCATTCTTAAGAACTAGCTATATGATAAAATATAAACAATAATGACATTTTTATTTCTTGTACCACATTACTAAAGTTATTAGTGTGTCTGTGATCGACATGTCACAAAGTAAAAATATGAAAAGTGAATGTGAGGTTATCAGATTTTGCTTTTTTGCCTTAGCTTCTATTATAAAGTCTTTTTTAAACATTTTTGTTCACTTAAAGTTATTGCTGTCATTTTTGTGATAGATGCTTTAGTTCTGTACACATGGTATTTATTTCTTTGTATGCATAGACATAAACTAGACAGCATTACAAAATGAAAGTCTGAGGGAAAGGTGACTAGGAGTTGTAAATCGTTTACAGAGAAGGCGTCATTGTAAATACCTCTTTTAGTCTTCGTGGAGACTGATACAGTCGTTTTTGTGGAAATTCACTCTATTCTCAGAGACAGAGGGGAAATTTTCCAGAGGGAATAATCTCTTTTTATTCTTTTGGTTCCACCATTGATTTATTTTTCAACTCTTAGCTATCTTTGCACAGTAATACGTATTCCTATGATAGATGTCCACAATTTTTAGTTTAACAAGTATGCCTGGTAAACCGTTCTTCTGACTAAATTAAATTTGTAGATGTCATTTCTGTTTACTTTAGACTGAAAATGTTCATGAATAATTTATATTGTACGATACATGGTTAACTAATGCCATATGACTACCATCCTTCTGGGAACCTTAGAAAAACAAGGTAGATCTCTCATGAGGTCTTTTCACAGAGAAAACTATTCTGTTACTGTAAACAACCCAGGAACTGAAATGCATAATGTATAATGTGCCATGTTAGAGGAGGCCAATTAAAGATACCCTCAGGACAGGAAAGACAAAGTATTTCAGGTTTTTTCCTCTTATTAACAAGTACCTGTTTGTACTTACAATACATGTTTAAAAAAATAAGCTCGATTACTTTGCATATTTGAAGGTTTTTGATTTTTGTTTAACATGTTTTATAAGCACAGTAAATCAAAAGGCCAAAATGAAATTGAGAGTGTATTTCCTAGGTGTATATATATAGTTGTTATGTATATTTCATTGTATCCACAAGTGACAGAACAATTCAGTTCAATTATAGAAGAAACTTGATTTAAGGGGATACAGTTTTTCATATTTTAAATATTTTAATATGCTTATACTGTGCCTTATTAATATTATTCAGGTACATATGTAGAACCAATAAAAACTGTTTACATTAGGAAGTGATATAAATTTCATGGATCTGTAGATAATTCTGTGAACTAAAGTGTATGTTTTTTCCATAAAAATTTTTTTGAAGATTAACAAGTTCTCAGAGATTACCTTTAATCTTAATTTCCCTCCCTACTTTCTGATCAGGGTCTTAATAAACATACTGCCATAATAACCAGACAGTTAAAAAGATCCTTAAGAGAAGCAATCTTTTGCTTAGCTCATTCATTGCCTAGAGATCATCAGCTTCGAAATATAATTAAGGAATTAAGTACATAAAGGGGTGGATTGGTCATACACACCTTTGTGCAGTGTGTGCGCAGTGGAAGTACAGTGGAAATGTAGATGAGGGAGTGAGGAACATGTCTTGATGATAGCAATTGCTTTTCAGGGTTTTTGTTTGCAACCCATAGTAAAATAGATTTCACATTGCATTAGGTATGTGTGTGTGTGAATTTATAAGAAATAAATTTTACATTTCAACAACTGTGTATGTAGTGTTTGTGTGTGTTTACTTGTAAATGAAACAGTTGGTCAAAAGAAACATTCTCAGCACATGCTGTGCATTCTGATAATTTCTAATAACTTTCATTCTTTTAAAAATGCTGTTTTAGGCTAGGTGCAGTGGCTCACGCCTGTAATCCTAGAACTTTGGGAGTCCAAGGAGGGAGGATTGCTTGAGCTCAGGAATTTGAGACTAGACTGGGCAACATAGTGAGACCTCGTCTCTACAAAAAATTTAAAAAATTAGCTAGGTATGGTGGTACATGCCTGTCTTAGCTACTCTGGTGGCTGAAGTGATAGTAGCACTTAAGCCAGCAGGTCAAGGCTGCAGTGAGCTGTGATTGTGCCCACTGCACTCTAGCCTGGGTGACAGAGTGAGAGATCCTGTCTCAAAAAAAAAAGAAAGATATTTTAATCCACTAAATTGGTTTCATATTCTGTATTTGCAGCAGTCGTAAGAAGCTGCTCTGAAGCCTTGTAGGCGGAAGTCGTCAATTTATGACATAGAAGGGTCTGCATTTTCTTTTCCCTGTCTGCTTTGCTGGTCTTATGTTTTGTCAACCAAGTCCCCGCTTCATGCTCTTACTCTTGTGTTCCTCTTTCTCCTTCTCTTCTGCAAGGATTAAGTCCTTACTGTGCCCCAGGTGATGTTACGTGCTTTGTGTCATTGCTCACATTGCCTTCGACTGGAGTGCTACTATCCATACCCACTCTTTTTTTTTTTTTTTGAGACAGAGTTTTGCTGTTGTTGCCCAGGCTGGCAACAACAGTGCAGTGGCATGATCTTGGCTCACTGTAACCTCTGCCTCCCAGTTTCAGGCAATTCTCCTGCCTCAGCCTCCCAAGTAGTTGGGCTTACAGGTGCTCCCATGTCTGGCTAATTTGTTGTATTTTTAGTAGAGATACGGTTTCATCATGCTGGCCAGCCTGGTCTCAAACTCCTGACCTCAGGTGATCCACCCGCTGGGGGCTCCCAAAGTGCCGGGATTACAGGTGTGAGCCAGCGAACCTGGCCAATCTCCATATCCTTTTGCTTAGAAAATACTTATTTTACTTTAAGATTGAGGTCACCTTGTTGATGAAGTTTTTCTGCGGATACCAATCTCCCCCTCACCCCCATTCAGTAGAATTGACTCTTTGACTACTTTTTCCTTTGAGGAGTGGTATAAATTCTTAGCTCTCCTTTAGTCTTTATTGGAGAGAATTGCTTACCTTGTCTCCCCCTCCCTACTAGACTGTGTAATCTCAAGTGCAGGGCCTATTTTATTCTGTTATTAGAGCTTGATGCTCTGTATTTGATTTGTGGTAGGTGTTTAATGCTGAGGGATCAAGATATGTTTTTAGCAGAAAAAAGCCTCCTTCCTCTAAGAGAAAACAATTAGTGAAACACTTTAAGGAGAGAGGAAGATGGGGCTGGTGATAATTTAAGAAATAAAGCAGGAGGGAGACAAAACACCTTTCAGGACCCTTACTGGCCTTTTAGCTTGCTCTTAACTTTCTCATTCCAGCAGCTCTTTGTCATTGGCCTCCCCTCAGCCCCACTCCCCTCATCATCTAACTTCTTGGAACCTTTTTAATTTGACATGGCTCCTACCAGGCTGGCACTAAACCCTGAAGTCTGGGGAGCCCGTAACCCTCTTGCCATGGCTGTGAAAGTTGGGCGCATACATATATGACATTGGCAGTTATTTCTGAATGCATTTTCCTATAGAATCATTATTATAAATTGTTTTCTATTACCATTAATATACTTAATGTACATTATGGGTTAATTTTGCTTTTGTGTGGCCTGTCCTATAAACTTTTCCACATTTATAACCTTAAGAACATGTGTACTGGGTTCCAAATAATTAACTTCCAGAGTTTTTATGGCGTAACAGTTTTCTACATTGGGTGTCTTAGAATTGAGGTAGTCCCAGCAACGTGGATTTTGATCTTTATAGTTGTAGCTTTACACACACACACACACACACACACCCGTAAGTATTATTTTAAAATAATTGAACCATTTTTCTCTGCAGTTTTCTTTGATACAATTAGAAACTTCAACCACAAGAGTAATTGTCATTGTTTGAGAAGTACTGTGTCAGCTTCTAAATAACTGTGAGAATGGCATGGATTAAAATTTAATTCTCTTTGGATGTCATTCGAGATCATTTGTTCTCTCTGATGAGATGTTATCTTAATTCTACAGTGTCTGCTAGAGCATTTAAGTGATAAAATAAATATAAGTATTCATTTTACAGACGAAATATTTTTAGGTACTTTTTGTATTTCTGACAAATTTTTGTACAGGAGTTTGTGTCAAATATATTTTACTGAAACAATAGCTATTAATATAATCCTCTGGTTATATCTTGATTGAATGTTACTTTTTAATTTTTAATTTTTTTTTTTTTTTGAGATGGAATTTCACTCTTGTCATCCAGGCTGGAGTGCAATGGCGTGATCTCGGCTCACTGCAACCTCCAGCTCCCGGGTTCAAGGGATTCTCCTGCCTCAGCCTCCCGAGTAGCCGGGATTACAGGTGTGCCGCATCACGCCCGGCTAATTTTGGTGTTTTTAGTAGAGATGGAGTTTTACCATGTTGGTCAGGCTAGTCTCAAACTCCTGACCTCAGGTGATCCACCTGCCTCGGCCTCCCAGAGTGTTGAGATTATAGGCATGAGCCTCTGTGCCGGCCACTTTTTCCTTTTTTAAAACACTAAAATTGCTGTATCTACCACATCAAAATTTTATTTTAAAAAATTGTTAAATAGCATATGTATGTAAATTTAATATTAATGTACCTCTTTTTTTGTCCTTCTCTAGGTGTTAGAGCCTAGGATACTTACTTACTGATTTTTATTGTTGATTTCACATCCACAGTAATAGTAGATAATATTTTTGAGTAAAGTTGTTGTTCTGTTTTGGGGTTAATAACTTGTTAAACAGTAGGATCTGTATTATATTTTAATATAGAGCATATTGTTGCCACTATTACAGTGTATGCAACCAATTAAGCCCTTCTATTGTTCTTACTATTTAAAAGCCTTGAGTTTAATGAGCATTTGTTTTGCTTGTTAGACATTTTTGGCTCTCATAAACCAAGTGTTTCCTGCAGAAGAGGACAGTAAAAAAGATGTGGAAGATAACTGTAAGTACCAAGTTAAAAATCAACTCTCTGCACAGAAAAGGAAACTGTTCTTTTAAAAAAATAAATTAGTGGTTATATTCCTAATACACTATGCTGGTTCAGAAGCAATCTAGTCCTTTGACACGAATGTTCATGTGAATGAAGGAACTCGAGTCCTCCATGTTGTCTCATATTTGCATTTTGGTGAAAGAGTCTTGGGCATTCTTTTGGTGTTATTTGAGTGGTATAAATATGGGAAATGGTAATTACTGTGAGGCTTGAACTAAAGGTCTCTTTTTAACAGTTTTGAAAGTTATTGAACCTTATCTAGAGTCAGGTGGTTTTTATAGTACTATATGTGGTTCACTAATTTGGAAGTTAAGTTGGTAGGAGGCATTAAACATCACTATTTGAAGCAAACAAGCATTTAAAAAAATTCTATATAATTACTAATTGAAAAATTAATTTCAGAACGATTATATTAAAACACAGCATTAATTTGACTTATAACATCTTGGCATGTTTGATGAAAAAAGCCTTTCTCTGTGGAACAGGCCAATGTTTATTCTTACATTTTTAAGATTAAGCAGTAATCATTTCATATTGGGGGCAGCAGTGTTAACAATTACGTACACTTGTCATGGATTTCATTAAAGGTACCTCATACTACAAACTCTCCATTTGAGAAGAAAAGGTAAGAGAAAGGCATAGATGATTATTATTGATTTTCTCTGGAATTCACATTTGAGTAAACCTATGAAACCCCCATATGTAGAATGGTGGCAGCATAGAATAGTGGGAGTAATGGGAGAGCCGTGAACTGTAACTGTAGAGCTAGGCAAGCCTAATTCTGACTCTGACTATGTTATTAGGAGACTGCGTGCTCGTGGGCATTTCATTTCTCTTCTGAAATTCTCATCTGTAGAATCGAAGTAATGTGTATATTGTATGATTAGAGATGATATAAAGTGCTTTGCACAGCGTCTAATGACTCTTGATAAATGGTAGCTGTTTTTATTAGGTACAAGACGTTGAGGAAAAGAATGTAGAATTTCCTTCCTTTCCAAAATTGCTGGAGAGTTTGTCTGATTAAATAATACATTTTTGGATAGCAATCAGAATAAAATAATAAGGAATGAGACTATACCATATGTAAAATAGAATTTTTTTTCTTCTGTTAAAACTTGCTTGGGTATGCAGAACTGGGAATCAATCCTATTCATATATTAATGTGTATGTCTCTGAATGTAACAAGTGGTTTTGAATAGTTTTTAATCCATTTCTTAAATTAATATTTTAAAACATTCTCTCTCCATTTGCTTTGTCTTGCTATACTTGTCTAACTTTTAAATTTTCACAACCTCAGTATTTGCTGCCTCTTGCAGGTCATTTCCTTGGTGATGCCAGATGGCAGCAATGTTAATGTGTGGGTGTTAACTATTCTCATAAGATAGTAGCCCATCCCTACTGAAGGCCCTTTTCTGAAACCACATTATTAACACAGCTTTGATTGTTGAATTTAGAATATAGGGTTTCCAACTGCAGTGGTTCTATCACTTAGTACCTTCATCTGAGGCATGCCACCATACCATTGTCCTCTGCTGAATGACACACTGTAACACAAGCTACCACTATAGTGGTAACTTTGTGTTATACACTTGCACACACACACACATGCACACACACACAGGGTCTCATGTGCATATTTCTAAAATTCTTTTCTTCTTTCTATTATGGTAATAATGTGAACATTAAATGATTGATGCCTGTAGAGAGTGTTCTGAAGTACGTGTTGAAGGTTCTACTGAAACAGAGGCATGTTAAGTCTGTTTTTTTTTTTTTTTTAATGGAGAAAGTGGGGACAATGATGAGGATATTTCACTCCCACACCACTATGTGTTGTCTTTTAATAGTGCCCTAACAATGTAGCAACATTTATTACCTACTTTTAGGTCTAAGTTTTTTTTTTTTGAGACAGTCTCGCTCTGTCACCCGGATTGGAGTATAGCGGCATGATCTCAGCTCACTGCCACCTTCGCCTCCCAGGTTCCAGCAATTCTTCTGCCTCAGTCTCCTGAGTAGCTGTGACTACACGTGTGCGCCTCCATGTCCAGCTACTTTTTGTATTTTTAGTGAGATGGGGTTCACTATGTTGGCCGGGTTGATCTCAAACTCCTGACCTTAGATGATCTGCCTGCCTCGGGCTCCCAAAGTGCTGGGATTATAGGTGTGAGCCACTGCACCGAGCTATAGCTCTTGAGTTTTCTATGTGAAGGGTTTTAGATGTAGAAATTAGTATGTTAATTTTGCTGTTTTGCTTGACTGTTGGTTATTGTCACAAGACTAGGAAAATTGGGCATGTGAAGTCAGTAATTAAAAGGAAAATAATAGCGTTTTTCCCTGCTGATTTTGAGCTACTATGACTTTCATGGCACGTAATGTTCTTCGTGAATTATTGTCTATTAGATTTTGAGAATAATAAAGTATAGAGCATAAAATTGGAAAGAAACCGGGCGCAGTGGCTCACTCCTGTAATCCCAGCACTTTGGGAAGCTGTGGTGGGTGGATCACCTGAGGTCAGTACTTTGAGACCAGCCTGGCCAACATGGTGAAACCCTGTCTCTACTAAAAGTACAAAAATTAGTTGAGCATGGTGGTGGGTGCCAGTAATCCCAGCTACTCGGGGGGCCGAGGCAGGAGACTCCCTTGAACCCAGGAGGCAGAGATTACAGTGAGCCAAGATCACGCCATTGCACTACAGTCTGGGTGACAAGAGTGAAACTCTGTCTCTAAATAATAAATAAATACAATTGGAAAGAATTCTAAAAGTTGCCTCAGTCTCTTTTTCAGTAGTGCAATGTCGTCTACAACAACATATATTTAGAATTGATTGACTTCTGTACTGAAGTTGTTTGTGGGTTCCTTTTTTCTTTTAGTGAGCCAGAGCTGTAATGATTAAGCAGGATCTTAAATGCTGAGACAACTCTCTGGTCAGATATCCAAATTTAATAATGAAGTCATACCTAATCTTCATGAGAAACGTTTACATATATTTGTTATATATTTATTTATTAAAACAGTGTTTATAAAGAAACTAATTGTTTATTCAAATATTTTGTTATATGTCTTAGCTTAAATTGTTTCAACATTTTAATATTCTTTTGGGTATAGTTAAATATGTTAATAATTAGGCATAAAAGGTAAAAAGTTTACATAAAGGGTTGCATGTAAATAGCCAAGCCAAGTAATCCTAGGACTGACTACTAGGAAAGGAAAGGAAGAAGGAATTATTCGGTAGAGCCGGAAGCTATTTGAGAGGCCCTCGTGGACATCCCTACGTCATACCTTTAGGGAGATGTAGGCAGTTGGGACTTAGCATTTCACATTCTGGCAAAACGGGTTGCAAATATTTTCCTCTCCCTCTCTCTTTTTCTGTGTCTTCTTGAAAATGGAATGGCCTGTGTGGCATGATTTCAGAGGAATACCCTCCTGTCCAAATTCTTACTGTAATCAGCAGATATTTCATCAGTTGGAGATTTATTTGGTTTAATAAACACACATCCCTGAAAAGGTAGGTGGCGAGTGTGGAAGGAGTAAAGATAGGAGAGCAAGTAGTAATTCCCATGTCTGTGTAGGCTTATATGATTAGCATTCACAGGGGAAGTATACTGTAGGATTAGGAGTTTTTACTTAGAGGAAGCAGTGACAACATCATGCAACCAGGTATTTCAGAGGAAAGTGAGAGAGATGGGGAGTGGTTGAACAGAGTGCTTTGGAAAAAGAAAGAGGAACATGAAGACCAGGCTCCAGGGGACAAGGATGGAAGAAGATTAGGGATATAGAAATGTAGGTGACCTCATACCCAAACCAGATATGTTAATACCTCTGCTGCCTAACCCTCTCTATATCCTTCCTCAATTCAAAAGAAAGCTGCCATTCAGCTGTTAGGAGCCTCTACCCACTTCTTACTGTCTTTTATTCTGCCCTAAGTGGCACTAGAAAGCAATGAGGTGACTGAGGCAGGAGAATTGCTTGAACCTAGGAGGCGGAGGTTGCAGTGAGCTGAGATCGTGCCACTGTGCTCCAGCCTGGGCAAGAGAGTGAGAGTTCGTCTCAAAAAAAAAAAAAAAAAGCAGTGAGGTGAAAGTGAATTGGCTGCATTAAATGAGTATAGATGCATGGGCAGTCTGTGGAGGTAGGTATATGGCAAGAGGCTCTTGTTTGACAACATTGGTTAGGTGTTGAATCGTGTGTTCAACACCTAACATACATGCAGTGTAGGCACATGAGCAATTTCAGTGAGGGACCAAACAAATGAATCAGGCAGCATCTTGCCCCCAAGGATCTGATATAGTAGACAAAACCAGATACGTTAAATTATCATAACACTGGCAGTGTGTGGTAAGAGCCATAAAGAAATTACAAAGAAGATAGTAGTTCTAGTGGTGGTGGTGAGAATGGGGAAGTGTCATTTGTGAGGTAACCTTTGTACTGAGCTTAAAGAATAGGTAGATTTTTGACACCTAGAAATGTAGAGGATATTCTACACGGAAGCTGATAGATGAATGATACCTGCATTTAATAAATAGTTCAGTCTGCCTGTAAGTTAGTATTAAGGTGAATTGTGGAAAATTATGTGAGAAGGTCATGAATGTAGGTTTATTAAGAGCCCTGATCAGACATGAATATGGATGTTGATAGAGACCCAGTGATGATTTTATGAGGAGAGAGATTTGATGAGGGCTCTACTTTAGTTAATGTGCTGAGAAGTCTGGATTAGAGAGGAGAGAGACTGAGGCAATAGGTAAATAAGAGGCTACCATGATCACAAAACAGGTAATGAGAACTAAACTGGTGTTGGAGCCGTAGAAATGGAAAGAAAGGAGATACATTGAGAGACTCAGATTATGCTTTGAGTACCTGCCATGAACTGGCACTATGCTATACTTTCTTACATGGCATAAAGATTTGGAAACTGGTTTAGAATAAGGAGGGAGAGAGAAGATGATTTTAGTGTTGACTAAGGTTTACAATTTCAGTGACAGAGAAAATGGTAGTGCTAATAACAGAAACAAGGTGGTTGAGAAGAGGAGTGGTTTTTGTCTACTCTAGCATGGGATAGAAATGGAGCTCAGGAGATTGAAGGACTTGGAGAATAGATTGGGAGTCAACCCTGACACTTTAGTAGAGCAGATGTCACAGAAACGAGATTTATCTGTTCAAACTCTGCTATTAATTAGCTTCATATTCTTGGTTAAGACATACATAATTTATCCAGGATTCTTCTTATGTCAGTTGTGAGGGACTCCCTGAACGATTTGATGGTCTGTTCCCATTCTGAAGTTTTATTTTTTGTGTTTTATCTGTGAAATTCTGAGTATCAGATTGGATTAGTGTCATCACTTTGTTGTGTCAGAAGTATATTAAAATCAGAGCTATCTATTATAGTACTTTTTTCCGTCTTGAATTGTACTTTTTAATCAACCTTCATTAACGAGTACTCACTTGGTACTCACTAGGTGTACTCCTTTAGTTGAAAATTCATCACTTAAAAATATCACTGTAACACATGTAAACTGGATCACTTTTAAATCAGCTTCTAGGGTTTACATCAGCCTGGGTTTTAAAAAAGATGGGAGTTAAATGTAACCTAACAATTGATTTTTAGGATAAGTCAAAGTGATTCAGATTAAGATAGTATTGTTTTATTTTGTTCTCTTCAACTCTCTAATGATATATAAATTTTATGTCTTAGGTTCACTAATGTATTTAAATGAAGCCACACTGCTCCATAATATCAAAGTTCGATATAGTAAAGACAGAATTTATGTAAGTATTTTCCTATGGTGTCAGTTTTTGTGGAGATAATTATTTCAAGTGGTACTCTTTGATTTTGTCACCCTTGATGTTTTCTAACAGAAAATCATGCTTGATCTGAGCCTCTTGTATGGAGTATGAGCTTAGTGAGGACAAATATTTTTTTCTAATTTACAACTCGAACTCCGGGGGTTAAAACATGCCTGGTACATAGGAAGGCACTTAATCAGTGTTCGTGGAAAGAAATTATGAATTCAGAGTGTTGCTTATTATCTTTTGGACTTAAAAATGTCCAGTTTGAGTGTTTTTGAAAACACCATAATGGTTTTTGGTTTTGATTTTTTACTTTTGGTATGTCTGTAGATACGTTTGATTCACTTTCCACATTGTTTGGAAGACAATGTAAGGCAGCCTGTAAGGAATGTATATTGAAATTAAAAATTTGAATGAGGAAAAAAATGTAAATTAGAATAGAAGGGAGTATCTGAGGAAATATTAAGAACACAGGAATGCTGACCATAGAACCTAAATATTTAGTTGCTGAATTTCATTAGACCCTAGATACTCTACCTTGAAAGTCCAGAATATTCAAAAATGAAAGAAAATGCTTTCAGTGTAAATAGGGCTTCATTCTGAATCAAACAATGATCTGAAATAATCATTCAGATGGATACTTCACCTAGTATGTTTTAATTATAATTATTCTTTGGGCATGCATGAGACTTTATTACAATATGACCTAACCATATAGTCCTTTGGTGGCTGGAGATGAATTACCCCATTGTAGTTCTCCTGTTATAAAGATGGGGCTCTTCATTATTTTTGAACGAAGAAAACACATGGCTTCTTTGACACTTACTAGATCAAATGACAGTCTTAATCTTTTATATCACTATCAATTTGCCTAATTGTACTTACTTAATTCTGACTAAATTACATTTAGTCTCTGCCATCTGTCCAAGTAGTGACAGCTGGGAAATAGGACTTATTTATTCTATTCCAAAAGAGTGTACTTGCCATCTTCTAGTTATATATGGTTTTAAGACTTTACTTTTCTCCCTGATTTTTTTCAAAATCAACTAAATAAAGAACATATTTAAGTTTACATGTGGCTATTCTTGATTAGAAATATATTTAGAGGCAAAATTTACTCAATCAACTGACTCATGTTGAACATCTAATATGTGCTAAATTCCAAAATAAAAAGCAAGCTTAAGTTGCTTATTAAACATTTAACCCATAAATATTCTAGGTAATGGTTAGCATATATTGTTTTGAAGAAATCTGGAACCAAATGGTCACCACAGAGCTAAATCAATCCTTGGCATTCAGTGATAGGGATGGGCCTAGAAGGTGCTATGAGCTGTATTAAACTCCTCAGTAGCAGGGTGAATACACTAGATAAGGAATACAAATGACCAAAACATAGGTATAGGAGTAGATTTCGTAAGCAGAGTCAACAGAAGAAGGCTGAATGAGATAGAGCTAGAGACTCAGATTTCTGTCTGTGGTGACTTGGTGGTGATGCCATGTCCCTGGGGAAGCACATGGAAGGAGAATACTTTCTTTGAGGCAGAGGTAGGTGGGAAGAGATGATTTTGAGTTTGGATGTGTTGAACTTGAGGTGCCTATGGGTTGGTAAGATACAAATATTTATTAAGAATTGGAGAAATATGGGTCCTATAAAGATCAGGGAATACTTGGAATATTTAGGACTGATTTGGGAGTCTTAGTTATATAGATAATTTAGATTTTTTTGTATTTTATTTCTTCTGTGAGCTTTGTTTATCTTTAAATGAAAACAGTAATTGGAAAATTTTATGTTTATGCTTTTCATATTTAGACATATGTCGCCAACATTCTGATTGCAGTGAATCCATACTTTGACATACCTAAAATATATTCTTCAGAAACAATAAAGTCATATCAAGGAAAATCTCTTGGGACAAGACCACCTCATGTCTTTGCAATTGGTAAGTGATTTTAATTGTATTTTAATTCTTGTCTTTCTTTACATTGTACAGATTTACTCAATTTTTCTTTTAGATTAATAAAAGATACCATAAATTGAACATGTATTTTGGAGGAACTGTATACTTCTTGGATATCTCAACATTGTTAGGAGCAAGTATTTTACACAGGGTGGGGAAGAATACTTTTGCAGTCAACTAATGGGGCAGGCATACTGTACAGCATTATCTGTGTAAATGCCTGTGTCCTGTAAGGGGTGTCTGCCCAGTTGAAAGTAGGATGCAATAAAACTGACCTAATGGTACTTTTAGGCTCTTTAATACCATCAGCTCCATCTTAAAAGTGTCCTCCTTCACAGTTTTGAGGTCCTGGCCTTCATTTCTTACCCAGCTCATCCGTTGTGAGTGTGTTACTTGGACTAGATTTGAACTATAAGAACAGACTTCTGGTCATCATCTTGCATCAGGGGTTTATAAAATTAAAGGATTAAAAGTAGTATATGCTCCATACTGCTGGAGAACCTGTGTGGGAAGATAGTAGTGTCTCTTTGCCTTTCTCAACTTCTCTTTTATTTTGAAGTCCTCCAGATCTGAGGCTTAGGGGGTGGAGGTTTTTGATCAGAATGAGCAGTTACCCCTCTTCCCACCAAATACGGAAGTGTTAGCTAACCCTTTGCATTCAGACGTAAAGCAACTAAGTGACATGTGTTGGAACTAGTTCATAGTGCAGCCTGTTTCTCTTTGGGCTTTCTCTTTATGCTTGTGTGTTGTCCTAACCAGACTTCACTTCCAGATTTGGTTGACCTGTGTGCTGTCTACTACTAAGTAGGGTAAATATGGCTGACATAATTACTCTACCAGGGCAGCAGCAGATTTACTTTTGGCTGAAAGAAGCTATGACAGGCATCGTGTGTTCAGCCTGCAAAATCCCTTAGAACCTGAATATGCGCAAACTTATCACTGGAGAAAAGTTACATGTTTAAAATGTAAATCGATGAGCTTTTATTTTTAGCTTTTTACTGCTAAAAAACAAGTGTTTGGAATGATTCTTTAAAAACATGTGGAGGATGGGTGTGATGGCTCATGCCTGTAATCCAAGCACGTGGGAGGGCGGATTGCTTGAGCCTGGGAGGTCAATACCCACCTGGGCAAACATGCAAAACCTTGTCTCTATAAAAAAAATGAAAAAATTAGCCAGGCATGCGCTTCCCTGTGGTCCCAGCTACTCTGGAGGCAGTGGTGGGAGGATCGATTGAGCTTAGGAGATCGAGGCTGCAGTGAGCTGAGATCGTGCCACCACGTTCAACCTGGGTGACAGAGAGAGACCATGTCTCAAAAAAAACCCAAAAAACCAAAAATGGGTGGGGGGTGGAACAGGGGAACAGGCTGCTGATAGATTGGACAAAGGGATGTGTGTACTCTTGCATATGGTTTGCACTGGGATGTGTGTACTTTTGCATATGGTTTGCATTCTCCCCTTAGAGTAAAAGCCATTTCTAAAGTCTTCTTGGCACATGTCTGAGGTGAGAAATAGTCTTATATAGCCAAATTGTGATGACCTAATTTTGGATTACAGTTGTCTTAATTTGAGACTGCTTTAACAGCATTAAATTGTTTCAACTTGTCTGTGTAGACTTGACATTTAATACAGTTTATAGCCTAAATTGTTGGAGTGTAATGAAGATAGTTAAAAATTGTATGTATAAACAGTGACAAATCTAGGAAACTTAAAGCTGTTAATTTTGCGTCGTTGTAAAATGTTGACAAATTCTACAAGATTCATAAATTTCATTGTTGTATTACAGGAAAAAAACCCACAGATTTAAATTTTGCCATTATGTATTTTGTTTTCTCCAGCCGAATTTGTGGTTGCCAGATTTCTTAATTGGAAGCTCATTAATTCCTGCTTTTCGCTGGGGACTTCATTAGTTATGCGTAGTGACCATTTTCTAAATCCCTCTGCAGATCAGCTCTGGAATTGCGAAGAGATGAGCCATAGCCCATAATATCAAGACATTCTATCAGAAACTTAAGAGTTGTTTGTTTGGATTTCATATCACTTAACTTTTAGAATAATAAGATAGAATATTTAAAGTAAATACTTCTAAAGTGATTTGAACACTTTTGAATGACTTTATTTTAAAATTTCATTAACGTTGAACATTTATGATTTCTTTAAAAGTAAGTGCTCCTAAAGTGAACTTTCTGTTATTAACTTTGTATTTAATATATTGCCCATCATTAATGTCTTATTTTGACCCTAGCTGATAAAGCTTTTCGAGACATGAAGGTGCTCAAGATGAGTCAGTCTATCATTGTATCTGGCGAATCAGGAGCTGGTAAAACAGAAAATACAAAATTTGTTCTAAGGTGAGTATTCAGCTAACTTGAAATATTTGAGCAGGTTGATCGTATTTTTCCCCCCTTGAGATAGGGTCTTACTGTGTCACCCAGGATGGAATGCAGTGTCACCACCACAGCTCACTGTAGCCTTGACCTCCTGGGCTCAAGCGATTGTCTCACGTCATTCTCCTGAATAGCAGGGACTGCAGGCACATGACACCATGCCCTGCTAATCTTTTAATTTTTTTGTAGAGATGAGGTCTTACTGTGGTGCCTAGGCTGGTTTCGAATTTCTGGGCTCCAGCAACCCTCCTGCCTTGGCCTCCCCAAATGCTGGGATTATAGGCATGAGCCACCATGCTCGGTCGGCCCAGGTTGACTTTTTTCTGGCAAAAAAAAAATACATATGTAAAAGTTGTCAACCATTTCTAAGTGTATAGCATAGTAGCATTAAGTATATTCACGTTGTTGTGCAGCCAATCTGTACAACCTCCAGAACTTTCATCGTGGAAAACTAAAACTTGACCGATTCAACAACTCCATTTATCCACTCACCTAGTAACCACCATTCTACTTTCCAGTTTTTCTGTGAATTTAACTACTATAGCTATCTCTCATGTAAGTGAAATTACACAGTATTTGTCTTTCTGTGACTGGCCTATTTTATTTAGCTCAACTTAAGATTCGTCCATGTTGTAGTGTGTGTCAGAATTTCTTTCCTTTTATTTTTATTTTTTAGTATTTTGTATCCCATCCTTCCTTTTGAAGGCTGAATAATATTTTATTGTAGATATATGGTACATTTGTTTATCCATGCATTTGTCAGTGGATATTTAGGTGACTTCCACCTCTTGGCTATTGTGAATAGTGCTGTTATGAACATGGCTGTGCAAATACTTCTTTGAGAATTTGAACTGGTTGATTTTTAATACCTTTGCATACTTCATGACATAGTTTGGAATGGTGGGCTCTACCCCTTTTAATATGCAGACACCTTATATGGAAGCTGGTCTATAGATGACTGAAAGCCTGCTCTGACATGTTATTCACGTGAGGATCTTGGAGGAGACCAGTACTGGTTAGACAAAGGGTGATCTAGAAATGTTCCTTAAGAATCTAACTTTTACGTTCTGTCTATATTTCTGTTGTTAGCATGGTTAAAACCATTTTTTACCTTAAACTTATGATAATTGATTGGCCTCCTTATTTCTATTTCCCTATAGCCTGCCTCTGAACATGTTCCCTTTGCTGCCATTAACTTAAACTGTCTGCATTGTGTTTTTTTGTTTGTTTGTTTATTTGGTTTGGTTTGGTTTTTTGAAAACAGGGTCTTGCTGTGTTGCCCCGTCACCCAGGCTGTAGGGCGGTGGTGCGATCATAGCTCACTGCAGCCTCGACCTCCTCCAAGCCAAGTGATCCTCCTACCTCAGCCTCCCAAGTAACTGGGACCACAGGCATGTGCCACCATGCCTGGCTAATTATTTTTTTGTGGAGACAGGGTTATGCTATGTTGTCCAGGCTGGTCTCCAACTCCTGCACTCAAGTGACCCTCCCACTTTGACCTCCTAAAGTGCTGGGATTACAGGCATGAGCCACCATGCCTGACCTTACACTTTGTTTAGAATTATAGCATTTTAAAAATGGAAGGAATCGTAACACTCATTGTAGTATAGTTCTTTTAATTTACATACCCATGAGGTTAGATCTAGTGGTTGAACTACTGCTAGAAGCAGCATACTCACCAGTGTTACTCCCACAGAATTACAGTTCTTAGTTGATTGCTGCATAGTGATACTATGAAATTTTGCTATTCATTATGTAAATATGTAAGCTGTTCAGAGTTATCTATACAAAATCAACTGAAGAGTTTAACAGCTATTTTATACACATACACACACACACACACACACAAAATTCTGGTTAAATGAATGGTTCCCAATATTCTTGGATTCTAAGTGTTTCAATTTCTTTTTCTTTCTTTCCTGTATGTAATAGTCTATATGAGTCTATGGTTAATATATGAAAATGAACAAAAAGTTAAGGAATTATAAACTTATGAACTTATATTTTAAATTAAGGATTGCTTTTTGTTTTGAAATGCCAGGCAAATAGTTATTTGTCTGTGTTTCATATTTCAGTGAAACAACATGAAGAGTGATAACTTCCCAGTTGTTCGGAGGCAGATTGCCTTGTTTTCTGTAGCCGAAGATTGAATTAATAGGCTCTCACAAAAGGCTTTGAAATCTCCTGTAGTTGATGAATATGATATATTTAAAATCAAATAGTTGGATAAAATCAGAACATTCCCAAAACAATTTTAAAAATAATGTTTTAGATTAGATGTTAAATGTAATAGATTAGATGTTAAATGCAATACAAATAGAATTTATTTTTCATTTTTATAATTTCAGCATTTAGATTCATGCCATACATGTACAAGTTTGTTATGAATATATTTTGTGACATAGACATTTGGGTTGTGAATGATCTCATCATTGAGGTAATGAGCATAGTACCACCAAACAGAATTTTTTTTTTTTTTGAGACGGAGTCTCACTCTGTCACCCAGGCTGGAGTGCAGTGGTGCAGTCTTGGCTCACCGCAACCTCTGCCTCCCAGGTTCAAGCGATTCTCCTGCCCCAGCCTCCCGAGTAGCTGGGATGACAAGCATGTGCCACCATGCCTGGCTAATTTTTGTATTTTAGTAGAGAAGGGGTTTTACCATGTTGGCCAGGCTGGTCTCGAACTCCTGACCTCAGGTGATCCACCTGCCTTGACCTCCCAAAATGCTGGGATTGTAGGCATGAGCCACTGCACCTGGCCCCAAATAGAATTTTAAATACATTTAAAAAGCTGTTGCAGAATAGTTGCATTTAAGTACACATTTGTTATAGTGATGATCTAGGTTTCAGTTTTATATTTACTAAATAATAAAATTATAAATAATTGTATACCATATTATTGTCATCAACATTTTTTATCCTATATTTTAAACAGATACCTGACTGAATCCTATGGAACAGGTCAAGATATTGATGACAGAATTGTTGAAGGTATTGCTAATTTTTCTGTTGTTATGCATGTACTGAAATTAAGTTACAAGACTTCTTTCAGTGGTCTGGAATGTTCTTCTCTCAGAGGTGCAAAAGACTCTCTTATCTCCTACAAATCATTGCTCATATATCATCTTGTTATTTACCTAATATCAATTGTTTCTGCCCCCACGCCCACCTCATGAAAACCCTAAGAAGGCAGGGATTTTTGTTTCATATTGCAAACCCCTAGAATGGTAACTGATACAGAGCGTAAATATCTGCTGAATGAATGAAAGAAATACAGGAATGTCTTTAGCTTCCTGTTTGTTTTGTGGAGCTGTTTTGTGTAAAGGGAAGAGGAAGAAGGGTTATTTGGCATTAGGTGCTTTTTTAGGGAAGTCATTTTTTAACAAAGGCGGTAGTGTGTAAATTGATTTCCTTAAGCTAGCCATGCTTGTATACCCCCTTAGAAAATCTTCTTGTAGCTCAGTTTGGAGACTGCTGGCCTAGACTACCATTATGTTGAATCTCCTGCATGATGCCCTCCTGCATCATAGACTCCTGCTTGGTCTCTTCACTTAGATTCTTACTTCTCCCTAATCCAGTCTCTGTATGGAAGTTGGAATAATTTCCTTTCCTTTTTTTTTTTTTTGAGGCAGGGTCTCACCTGTCACCCAGGCTGGAGTGCAGTGGCTTGATCCCGGCTCACTACAACCTCTGCCTCCTGGGTTCAGGTGATTCTCCTGCCTCAGCCTCCCGAGTAGCTGGGCTTACAGGCGCCCACCACCACGCCTGGCTAATTTTCGTATTTTTAGTAGAGACGGGGTTTCACCATGTTGGCCAGACTGGTCTTGAACTCTTGACTTCAGGTGATCCGCCTGCCTCAGCCTCCCAGAGTGCTGGGATTATAGGGGTGAGCCACTGCGCCTGGCCGGAATAATTTCTTTTGCTTTAAATCGTCTGATGGCTTCATATTGCTCTCAACATCATGTGCCAGATGTGTAACATCACCCACAGTGCTCTGTGTGGTCTGGCTCCTGCCTCTTCTGATCTCCCCTAGAGTCATGTTTCTTCTAACTCCTTATGCTTTAATCACATTGGGCTCCTTGTAGTTCTTTGAGCTGTCTTAAACAGGCTTCTCTGAACACTCTTTCTCCTTCTCCCTGCCTTACTTTCCCCCACTATGTACTCAGTAAGCATTTTTTAATAATGATGGTGATAATAACATATATGGGATGTATTAGGCATTATCTTATTTGTTTAAAAATCTGTTACCTAATTTAAATCTTCACAGAATGAATTAGAAACTATTTTATCCCTACTTTAAAGATGATAATATTTAAATATGCTGAAGCTCATATAGCTCATCAGTTGTGAAATTCAGGTATAAACCTAGACATCTTAACTACATGCCATAGTGAATGCATATTTTAACACTCTCTTGGCCTTTTTTGTTTTTAAAGTAGAGACAGCATCTCACTATGTTGCCCAGGCTGGTCTCAAACTTCTGGGTTCAAGCAGTCCTCTTGCCTCAGCCTCATAAGTAGTTGGGACTCTACGAGTGCAACACACATGCTCTTGACATTTTAAAGAAAAATGTTAGTTGAACAAAAACTTATTGGGGCCTTGTATGTTCATGCATTTTGCTAGATCATAGCAAATGATATGTGCATTTTTCACAATGATGTAAAATCTGCATGTAGATCAATCTAAATACAACTCTAATAAACATTTTTAAAGTTGAGCATCAATAAAGTTTTTTTTAATATAAAGAATTTTCTGGTTTCATTTATAGTTTTTATGTGGTGTTGTAACATACCCAAATACGTACTTATCTCGTAAGTAATGCTTTATTCACAGTAAAGTGCCTTACTTTAGCGAGGGAGTCATTCTTAAAAACTGAACAAATTAATAAAAAAGAACAAATTATGGGCTGCCTCAGTAAAAGACTAATTCGTATTGTGATTTGCTCACTTGAGGAGCACACTCAGTTTCTTCCACAGTAATGTGCTGTACAGTATGTAGTGTGTCATAGTGGAGATAAGTTGGAAAGTGTGTTATTCCAAATGCTTCTATAGGTTTTTTTTTTTTTTTTTTGAGACTGAGTCACTCTGTCACCCAGACTAGAGTGCAGTGGTGTGATCTTGGCTCACTGCAACCTCTTGTCTCCCGAGTTAAAATGATACCCCTGCTTCAGCCTCCTAAGTAGCTGGGATTATAGGTGTGTGCCACCATGCCTGGCTGATTTTTGTATTTTTTAATAGAGTTGGGGTTTCACCATGTTAGCCAGGCTGGTCTTGAACTCCTGACGTCAGGTGATCCACTTGTCTCAGCCTCCCAAAGTGCTGGGATTACAGGCATAAACCAGTGTGCCCAGCTCTGTAGCCTCTTAATGGATAATAGTAAATGTAACTAGAAGGGCATAGAGTCTTTTGATGCCATCCTTAATAGAAGTTTGGTTGCTGGTTTTGGAATGAGTATATTATTAGTAGCATTAATATGATTTTCTGTTGAAGAGGTTCTTATCCTGTTTTGGGATATTTTACTTGTATTAAATTCTTCAGCAAAAACTAGTGGATTACCAATAAGGGAGTTGGGGAGACCTGTAATTGAGTCCTCTTTTTGTCAACAGACAGTTATGTGGCCTTTGAAGAGTGAGTTGACCATGTTTTTTTTTGTTTTTGTTTTTTTTCCTGAGATGGAGTCTCACTCTTTCACCCAGGCTGGAGTGCAGTGGCATGATCTTGGCTCACCTCAACCTCCATCTCCCGGGTTCAAGTGATTCTCCTGCCTCAGCCTCCTGAGTAGCTAGGACTACAGGCGCCCGCCACCACGCCCGGCTAATTTTTGTATTTTTATTAGTGACGAGGTTTCACCATGTTGATTAGGCTGGTCTCAAACTCCTGAACTCACGATCCGCCCACCTCGGCCTCCCAAAGTGCTGGGATTACAGGTGTGAGCCACTGCGTCCCGGCTGACCATGTTGGCTTCAGTTTTTTTGTCGCATCTGAAACATGAGAGATATATGCTAATATTTCTTTTAGTTTTAATGTTTTCTTTCTTATTTTGGCACGTGAAATGGCTGGGGAATGATCTTTAAAAGAGTTTAGAGACTAGTTAAGCATTCTGCTGTGGATAGAATAGGAGAAATTGACCTGGAAAGTCTTCATAAGAAATATGGCTTCATGTTTATTTTTTATTTTATTTATTTATTTTTTGAGATGGAATCTCGCTCTGTCACCCAGGCTGGAGTGCAGTGGCGCGATCTCAGCTCCCTGCAACCTCCACCTCCCGGGTTCACGCCATTCTCCTGCCTCAGCCTCCTAAGTATCTGGGACTACAGGCACCCGCCACCACGCCTGGCTAATTTTTTATATTTTTAATAGAGATGGGGTTTCACCATGTTAGCCAGGATGGTCTCGATCTTCTGACCTCGAGATCTGCCTGCCAAAGTGCTAGGATTACAGGCGTGAGCCACTGCGCCCGGCCGGCTTCATGTTTATTATAGGAAGAACATGCTTCATAAAAAAAATTTAACACTAAACATTATGAAGCACTTTAAGTTTGTTGAAGGAGAATATGTGTGTAAGATTAACCCTAATTTGGTATGTGTATGATTGAGACTTAGGTGAGTATAAGAGTAGACTCTAGTAACTCTTATCCAGTCATGATATGTGGATAGGTGATTATAAAATAACAGTGAAAATGTTATATTTGTTCATTAGGATTTTAAAACCTTTTATTCTGAGAATCTTTCTTAGGTAATTCTGTAAACTCTTAATATGTTAAATTTCACTGGATATACATGTAAAAATGTTAAATATGGAGACTATTAATATGTAAAATGTTTTAGATGTTTTAGAAAAGTAAGTCAAGTAATACAACCCTTGTCTGTATTTTCTCACAAGAGGTTTACTGTTTTATCTAATTACTCTTGTGAGCCTAATATACTTGATGAAACAGTAAAATTCTTAGGGAAAAAATTTTAAAGTCGAATTATACATTTTGTAACATAGTAGCTTAAAAATTTAGTCCTATAACATTTACATTTTCTTTTTATATTTTTGAGAAATTTTCCCATCTCCTGGACTTGAATAGTGCCTGAGCATAGTGGGTAGTCAATAAATATTTGTGGAATTTGGCATTACATGTGAATTCCTTCATGTTAATTTTTTTTTTTTTTTGAGATGGAGTCTTGCTCTTGTCACCCAGGCTGTAGTATAATGGTGTGACCTCGGCTCACCACAACCTCCGCCTCCCAGGTTCAAGCAATTCTCCTGCCTCAGTCTTCCACGTAACTGGGATTACAGGCATGCGCCACCACTCCTGGCTAATTTTTGTATTTTTTAGTAGAGGTGGGATTTCATCCTCTTGGGCAGGCTGGTCTCGAACTCCTGACCTCGTGATCCACCTGCCTCGGCCTCCCAAAGTGCTGGGATTACAGGCGTGAGCCACTGAGCCTGATGCATGTTAATATTTTTTAGTACATTTTTTTTAGACATATACATTAACAAATGGAGATATACTATGCATATTTTGTTTTGTTCCGTCATGCTAATTTTTTGATTGATTTTTTTTTTGTTTCTCAATAGCTAACCCACTCCTAGAAGCCTTTGGAAATGCAAAGACTGTTCGCAACAATAATAGCAGTCGATTTGGGAAATTTGTAGAAATACATTTCAATGAAAAGGTAAGTGAGAGTAAGCTTTGGAATGATATTTTTGGGGAGTGTTCGTAAAAATGCAAGGGTCAGTTGGTGCTGTACTTGCACTTAATGGTAAATCCCTTTAAGTTTTATTGTTACTTTAGATGGTTGCAGGAATATACATGTCCACTACGACCATGTAAAAGCTCCTTTCACAATTTAAAGCCCAGATACTGATTTTGACTTCAGCATTGAGTATTACTGTATAGCTAGTCATGTAAGATATTCTAGCACCTGTGTTGAGGTACAGTGCAGGATCAATTGTGATTCTTCATTGGCTCAAAACTTAGCAGGATTTGGGTAGAGACTTAAATGAGGATGTTTAAAATGAAGGATGACCATTATAAATACTCTATGCTTACATTTAGTTGTTTTTTCCCCTTTATTTGATGAATATTATAACTTCTTTGATAGACAAATATGTATTAGAAAAGGTAAATCATTTGACATTGGTAAATAATACTTTTAAGACTTTACATGCAAAAACATATTTTCTCTGTGTTTTGTTTTTTAGAACTCAGTTGTTGGAGGATTTGTTTCACATTATCTCCTAGAGAAATCTAGAATCTGTGTTCAAGGCAAAGAGGAAAGAAATTATCATATCTTTTATAGGTTGTGTGCTGGTGCTTCTGAAGATATTAGAGAAAAACTTCATTTGAGCTCACCAGATAATTTTCGGGTAGGTCAGAAGAAAAGAAATTTCATATAGCCGGGTGCAGTGGCTCACTCCTGTAATCCCAACACTTTGGGAGGCTGAGGCAGATGGATCGCTTGAGCCCAGGAGTTCGAGAGCAGCCTGGGCAATGTAGCGAGACCCTGTCTCAAAAAAAAAAAAAACCCAAAAAATTAGCTTGGCATGGTGGCAATCACCTGTAGTTCCAGCTACTCGGAGGCTGAGGTGGGAGGATCACCTGAGCCCAGGAGGTTGAGACTTCAGTGAGCCATGATTGTGTCACTGCACGCCAGCCTCGGCAACAGAGTGAGACCCTGTCCCAAAGAAAAAAAAAACTTTTGTACAATTTTTGAAAACAGAATTGCCATCAAGCCTAAAACGTATTTTAGTGGATTTTGAAATCTACTTGTTGTGTGTATGTAACTTACATTGGATCAGGTATAACATGTTAGAATGACCACTGTACTGAGAAGATCTCTATTAAGGTGTACTGCTGAGTTTATAATATATTACTATATGAGGAGGCACATAATGGAATAGATAAAAGGATAGATGTTAAACCCTATTATCAATTTAAACTCAATTAGAAATTTATAATAGCTCTGTAATACTAACTTTAAAGTTACCTTTGACTTATCTGTAAAAATGTTTGAACACTGAATTAATATTAATAAAGGACAGATGATTGTATTTCTGAATTCACTTCAACAACAAATATTTATTGCTTACCCATTGGGTGCCAGGCATTGGCCAGGATTAAAAAGATAAATAATACCCAGTCCCTGCTCCTGAGCAACTTAGAATGTGGTGGCGCGCGCACACACACACACACACACACACACACACACACACACACACACACCCCGAGCATTATAAGCCAAGGGAGTAGTTTCTAGGAGCGGTGACTGGGGATGGTTAACACAATTTTCAGATTCTCAGGTTAGGAAACAGTGTCCTTGTATGGAGTATGGGAATGTTGTTTATACAAAGGAATGGAATGTGAGTAAGGAATGTCATTTGTATAGAGTTTCCCAGCTGATTCCGATAGTCTTTTTTGGTCAGAAACCCTCCATTTGAGAATCATAACACACATAATTATTGCTCTGTGGTTGTGTGTGTGTGTGTGTGTGTGTGTGTGTGTTTTTGCAGACAGCTTTTCTTTTACTTCAACCAATTTCTTTTAATGTGTATTTGCAAATTTTAAAAGTCTGTTGTCCTAAAACGCTTTATAAATGTATCTATATACTTCTAAAATGTCCAGTCTTTTCTAGAACTCTCCAAATTAATTGGAATTTGAAGTTAGTTGCCCACATTATTTTTATGAAAGTAAAGAAAGCATTTCTTTTTACTATGGTTTTTAAAAAAGGAATAAATTACTAGGAACTACATAAAATGTAATAATGATGATACGGTTTTGTCAATACTTATTTGACAATAAAGTGATGTGACTATTCTGGCCTTAATCTAGCTTTTCTTCCTGCTTGGAGGCTTGGGAACATAGTATTTTTGGGTTTCAGAATATACAGCCTTTCCTGGTACAATGGCAGGCATCCTGAAAGGGCAGCTATTGAAATTTTTCTGGTCGGAGGGTTTCCTGATTCTGCAGTGTGAACCAGGAGGCCTGATTTCCTTTCTTACAGGAGAGTCCTTGTGATGGTAAGAGGGAAAGTAGGGGAACAGCGTTGCGTACATCTGCCATCTCGTATGCCGGCACACGCACACTACTATATCCACTTCCCCCAAATAATTCTGCCTTAAAGTGACTTAAAAGTGTGTTAGTGATTTCATCAGGTTTTTCTGTAGTTTAGCCCTCTGGTTATAACTGAGAGATCAGGTTTTAAAAACAAAGGGGAGACATGCAATAGGTTGAACACTTCCAAAATTGTTGAATGTTTTTGGTCACTCCTTTATCAAAATTAGTGTGTAAAGAATTGTAGATGTATACCTGTCTGAAAACATTTGTATTAATCACACATATACTTTAAAAAGTAAAAGGTTTAAAAATGTTCGCATTATTTAGACATTTCAAATATTTCTGCACATGTTTTATGGAGCCATTTGCTGTAATCATGGATAGATCCTTGAATGTGAAGAAAGGGTGGATAGAATAAGAATAGATGGCAGGGGTAGTGTTCTAGTTACAGAAAAACTAAAAGGACACATTTCTATCCAAGGTTAATATTAGGCCCCACTGTCCAGAAACAAAGTATTTGACAAAACAATTGGAGTGAGGAGACAAAATGCTTGGTAGCAAAGAACATATTTGTTTTGGCTCTATGTGTTTAAGCTATTATTCTGCTAAGTAAAAGAGCTCTTATTTGAAACAGTCCGTTGAAAATGCTTACCAACATTGTCCTCCTTTCTCTTTTATTTTTATTCACAAATATTCTAGGGTAGAATGAAAAAAAAACATGTATATAGTTGTCTTGTTTTTACTGTATTTTAGCATTTAATTATAATAGAGAAGGAATGATAGATGCATTGATTGTCTAAAATATTAAATTTATCCCCATATCATTCAAATTTATTATAAATTTTTTTTGGGTGTATGTGTGATGTGGTGTATTTAATCTGGGAATTCATGCCATGGTACAATAAAATCATAGTCACCTGATTTAAGAGATGTTTACAAGCTGAGATGTTTAAAAAACTTGTCCATCCTGTTCTCTGTGTACATCCTTCCTGATCAGATTTGCCCAATTCCATGTAAATGTCTTTAGGCTGTGTGTAATTTTCCGAAAAATGCAGTATTTTTAGTCTGCCATATAGCAAATATGTCCATTCACTTTTTATTAGAAACAGTTTTTAAATGACGCAAGACTTCAGTTGCAAGACCAATAAATGTGAGCAGTAGATTCTTGTTGATACCGATATATGCTCTTTTTTTGAACTACTCCTCTTGTTTTATATTTTGGAAGCATTTAGCTTTTGAAAGCCTTTGGTAAGCAAAGTAAATCATTGAAATAAGAAAACCTTAAATTATTTGATCCATAAAGCAAGTACTGTAATTTATGTACAGTCATTGTTAGTTTTCAATAAATGTGAAAAGCATGTTTTAAAAAACTGACTCTAAAAATAAAAAATTAAGAAAATCAAGGATAGTATTTATCTTTCTTAACTTTTCAGAATTTAAAATACTGCTTGAAAAATTAAGCTACAGTATGGGTCCTTACTTGTGATTCTACATATTTAGTAGGAAGTTGATTTTCAGGATTTTATGCGCTGTATTTAGATTTTTGATACTGAAAAGATATAAAATTGTTGCCCTTTAAAAGTAGAAAACCTTTATGTCATTGATCTTTATTTTAATCATTTTATTTAATCTCCTTTCAGAGATTAGGATTTTTAATATTCCTGGTTTTATTAGTAGGAAGAAAATGTTTATAAAATATAGAAGTATTGATTTTAATGGTGAGATTAAACAGTACTTAGGTTGTGTTCAGAAATTCGTCATGGTTGGCACTATTTTATAAGTTGTGTTTTCTCCTGTATTATTTCCCTGTGGATCATATATGTTAATTATATTTAATTTGTTTTTTCATAGTATTTAAACCGAGGCTGCACTAGATACTTTGCTAACAAAGAAACGGACAAACAGATTTTACAGAACCGCAAAAGTCCTGAGGTATAGTAGACCATTTTTCTTAAAATCTTTAATGTAAAAAAAAAAAAAAAAACATTCTGAAAGATGTGTTATAATTTTTATTTTGGAGCCCAAGTAAGAGTTCTGACTTTTAGGCTTATACTTTAAAAAACTAAATATTCATCTAAATCTCTTTCACAGTGTAATACTTTATACCTCTTGTTGGTATCTAGTGAAGCAACAGGTTCTGTTCTTTCTGGTTGGGCATCACTGCACTGCTCTCCTCTCATTCTGTTTTCAAGCATGAAGGTATTAAATTGCGTAAGAATCAGTCTCTTCTAGCATTTTTGAAACTTACTCTTATGTTACCACTTGAGCTTAAGAATATGTCTTTTATAATTTATTGTCTATTTCAAGACTGAAGTGAGCCTTGATGTAGACAGTAAATAGATTAAGCATTCTTGGGAAGAAATGTTATAGGCTGGATGTGGTGGCTCACACCTGTAATCCCAGCACTTTGGGAGGCCAAGGCGGGAGGATCATTTGAAGCCAGGAGTTCGAGACCAGCCTGGGAAACATAGTGAAACCCCATCTTTACAAAAAATAAAAAAAATTCGCTGGGAGAGGTCATGTATGCCTGTAGTTCTAGCTATTTGGGAGGCTGAAGTGGGAAGATTGCTTGAACGCTGGAGGTGGAGGCTGCAGTGAGCCATGATCATGCCATTGTACTCCAGCCTGGGCAACAGAATTAAAAACAAAAAAAACCTGGTCAGGTGAAGTGGCTCGCGCCTGTAACCCCAGCACTTTGGGAGGCTGAGGCGGGTGGCTCATTTGAGTTCAGGAGTTCGAGACCAGGTCGACCAACATGATAAGACCCTGTCTCTCCTAAAAAATTACAAGAATTAGCCAAGTGTGTTGGCATGTGCCTGTAATCCCTGCTACTCGGGAGGCTGAGGCAGGAGAATCTCTTGAACCCAGGAGACGGAGGCTGTAGTAAGCGGAGATGCGCCACTGTACTCCAGCCTGGGCAACAGAATGAGACTGTCTCAAAAAAAAAAAGTTTGTATATTATTGTAGTTCTGTTTAAAACATCATATTTATGTAATATGAAAAATTTATATATTGGTTTCAGTAAATTATATTTCTAAGAATAATTAGATATAATTATACCATTAATTATTTATAAAACATTTTCTTAATCTAGAAATTTACAACCCTTCTAAATTTTAATATGTAGTGTTTAGTAGGTGGTACTAAGTTGCATGTACTCCAGGGACTTAAATTATGAAATACTAAGGATTAATGATAGATACTTGTTAATGTTACTTTTATTAATTTTGTTAAAAATTTAAATTGAGTAAGCGAACAAGTTTTTATAATAGTCAGTTTTTAATGCTTCTACATTTGTAAGCCCGATATTTTTGACTCCTCTTAAAATGGATGAGATGATTTATGTTTTTAGTATATTTATATAAAAGGATAGAAAGCAAATAAAATATTCCTTTATTTAAAATTCTAAGCAGACAACCCTACAGTTAGTTTTTGTTTAATTTGATATTTTATATATCATTATAGATACAGAATCTGAATTACAAACTATAAGCTTTGTTATAGCCATGGTTGGTACTTTAAGAAGCAACATTAATATTTATTATGGTGTCTTTCTTTGTCTTGATAAGACTATGTTTTTCTGAGATATCAAAATATAGTAGTTATATTCTTTTCACTAAGATAATGGAGACCTTTCCTAGTGGGACATTGCAGCAGTTCTGAAGGGTGGGGGGAAGACAGAAATTTGATCATTTGCCATGGAAAAAAATGGAGTAGAGAGGAAAGAAAACTGAAGTTTACTCTCCAAAGAGTAGCATGTACTCTCCAAAGAAGAAAATTACCCTTTTATTCTAGAGTCAGTATACTCTGTCAGAAATCTTATTCGCATTGAGTGTGTGTGTGTTTATGTGTATAGTTAAATAATGGATTAATATGTTTAAATTACTTTTTATGTCTTCTTTATCAGGAGGATGAGGTGATCATTTTGACTAATTAAACCCTTTGCCCAGTTCCATCTGAATGTCTTTAGGTTGTGTGTAATTTTTAGAAAAATGCAGTATTTTTAGTCTGCCATACAGCAAACATGTTCATTAACTTTTGATTAGAAACAGTTTTTAAATGAAGCAATTCTTCTACTGCAAGACTAAAAATTCTGCATGATGTGTGTTTTCTGCTGAACAGTTTTGGCTGCATGTGATTGTTTCCTTTGCTTCTTTTAAGAATAAATTGAATTTTATTGTCTTAGATATTTTCCAGAAATGTTGCACATTCATAATTGAACATTTTAAATAATTTTGTGGAAAGACAATTACAGCTTGAGCTGGGAATCATTTGTTTACTGGGAGGAAAAAAAATCCGTCTCCAGGAGGCATCTTTAATGACCAGTTAATTGTGATCCTGTTACTTAATGTTAAATTATGTATTCTCAAGTTCTGGAAAATTTCTAGTACAATCTTTTTGTGTCCAGTAACTTTTAGGTTTCTCCTTCTAGTTTCTGCAGACCTGACTTTCTTCTTCTTTTTTTCTTCTGAGTTGGTATAGAGTCTAACAAATGAGTACATTAGATGCAAGTTCTTTTAGGAGAGAAAACAAATTTTCTTCTAATTTTTTCTGAAATGTTTCAAGTCATTGTGTAAATTATTAGAGTAAGCATAGTGCTTACTCATATACTTTACCATATATATATATATGCATATAAAAAACTTTAAAAAAGAATTCTAAGGTATGAAAATTGTATCAGCCTGCTCATTATTTACTACTACTTAATATTGGTGCAGTTGGTGGCAGTTAATCTAAAGAAGTGTCATACTAATTGTCACATTTAATTTTTTATTGCGCTTTTTAACTTAGTTTTTCTTTTTTTTCATTGACAAGAATAATATATATTTATACCGTACATTGGAGTACAGTGTAATGTTTGATACATGTATACATTGTGGAATAATTAAATGAATATATTTATCATTACCTAATTTTTAAAAAATCTGTAATGTTGATACAAATATTGATATTCCCTCCTTTTCCACTGAATTTTTTATCTTTTTCTAATATCCTTGGATTATAAGACTTTAGAGTAAAAATTGTAATTTAATTGAAAAAACATCTAATTCCATTATTTTAATTGCAATTTTTGCTAGTAAGTGTAGATTCACACGTAGCAAATAGAGAAATAGAACAGAGAGATCCTGTGTATACTTTTCCTGGTCATTTAGTTTTTGAATGTTAGAATAGTGAAGATTTTCCCATTGACAGAATTTATTTTTGCATGTTATGTAGTACATTAATTGACCTGGTGTAGTAGTTTTAGTGTACTTAAATAATGTAACAATCAGTTAATTGGTGTCTTCTTGTTTTGTAGTACCTTAAGGCAGGTTCTATGAAAGATCCTCTATTAGATGACCATGGTGATTTTATTAGAATGTGCACGGCTATGAAAAAAATTGGTTTGGATGATGAAGAAAAGCTTGATCTCTTCCGGGTAGTAGCTGGTGTCTTGCACCTTGGAAATATTGATTTTGAGGAAGCTGGCAGCACTTCAGGTTTGTTTTTTATTTTTTTAAGAGGAAAAAAATTAAATAGAATTTCTGTTATTTGTAATATGAAAATTGAATCTGTTTATGTGCAGCAGCTTAAAAAATGCTTAAGAAATATCTAAAATATACTGGGTTACATGTTGAATCTCCCAAATGAAGACTGTTTCATTATCGGTAATTCTGATCAACAAATCAGTGAATAAATCAGTGATATTGCTTAGGAATAAACTTCTCATTTTTGAAGAATAAACAACTGATTATTTTATCCTGATGAATTTAGGGTAATTTTTAGTTAAATTTTCCAGTTATATTCACTTTTTAAAATTTCCAGTTATATTGCACTTTTCCAATAGGTGAGGAGATTAACTCTCTATCATCTATTAAGGCATTTTTTTTTTGAGGCGGAGTCTCACTCTGTCACCCAGGCTGGAGTGCAGTGGCGCTATCTTGGCTCACTGCAAACTCCGCCTCCTGGGTTCACGCCATTCTCCTGCCTCAGCCTCCCGAGTAGCTGGGACTACAGGCGCCTGCCACCATGCCCAGCTAATTTTTTGTATTTTTAGTAGAGATGGAGTTTCACTGTGTTAGCCAGGATGGTCTTGATCTCCTGACCTCGTGATCCGCCCACCTCAGCCTCCCAAAGTGCTGGGATTACAAGCATGAGCCACCATGCCTGGCCAGCTATTAAGGCATTTTTTAAAATGTTCAGGATCATTGGATAAATTAATTAGGGCAATTTAATATATAAAAGCCCATGTACTTTATTAATGATAAATGAAAATTTTAATCTTATACACATTGAAAAGAAAAGCAACTTTTCAACTCTAATGTTTCAGTCTGTACATAAACAGTAGGACTTTACATAATTCAAAATTTGATCTGTGAATACAGGGAATGTCAAACTACGAAGAATTTGGCCCACTGCCTGTTTTTTGTAAGTAAAATTTTATTGGAACAATGCCACACCCATTTATGTGTGGTTTGTACCAGCTTTTTTGCTAGTGTCAGAGTTGAGTAGTTGCAACAGAGGCTATATGTCCTGCAAAGCCTAAACTATTTACTGTCTGGCCCTTTAGAGAAAAAGATTGTCAACCCCTATGTTAAGACATTATTGTAGGATCTTATACCAAGGATGAGTTAAGGAAAACCTACAGCACCATTTAATGTAGTACTCAATAATGGGCTTTGGTGTTAGATCCCAGAGGCTCTCTGAGCCTTGGTTTCTTCAGTTGTAAAATTGAATAAACCATGAGAAGGACTTTTAAAGTACAATCAGTAGCTAGTGTAACGCTAAAGGTTCTTGCCTTAGCCACATCAAAGAATTGGTGTGGCAGCTGCCCGCGGTGAGTGATGGAGACAGGGACCAAGAGAAAAAAAAAGCTGTAGACTTTATTGAGCAGAGTGACAGTACAAAGCTTTCACAGCGTGGAAGGGGTCCTGAGTGGGTAGCCAGAGTTAGATTATGCAGTTGCCTTTTAAACTCTTTAAGGCGGGAAATACGTGCAGCGGGAAAATGTTACCAGAGCGAGAAGCAAAGGCAGCAAATTATTTTGTGATATGTTTTAGATTTTGAGGAAAACCGGAATTAGGTTTTATTTACTTTATGACTTTGCCGCAGCATAGCAAAGGAGACAGGATTTTATGGGACTTTACAAAGTGTGTTTACAAGGAATTGGAATTAGGAGCATAGATAAGGCCGGCTGGTCACAGAAAAATGGGCATTTAACATTTCTTTTAGTTTCAGGGGAGGGGAAAGGGAGAGAGGGAGAGAGGACATAGGGAAGCTTACGGCAAAATTTTTGCTGTTTATAGCTTTCTTGGGGAAGAAAACACATGTACAAATCCTGGTGTTAGGAATATTTTAAGCACATATTTTTAATATTCATCCAGGACCAAAGTAAGTCCTGATGCAGGACATGAGTGAGTTTCACAGCTTTCTGAGCCCCTACTCCACCCAGGAAGCCCAGCTGGCGCCTCCTCTCACTAGCGGTAGTGTGCATACAGGGAAAGAGCACAAGAAGACAGGAAAAAAAAGAAGATTAAAAAAAGTTATATGCAGGTCCCTTCTTATTCTGTATGTCATCATAAACATCATAATTGTAATCTGTATATCATAAATATAATGAGGTAGGGGATATCATCTCCATTTTACAAAAGTGGAACCTGTGTTGAAATGATGCATGTGGTTATTGATGAAGTTGTAGATGTGAGAGCTGGTTCTGCTCATGTCTGACTAACTCAGAGGCTTGTGATAATTGTCCCTTCTTTCTCCCAGGCCACTGAAATTTGTGATCTGTGAATGAACAGACTAAAATAGATGTCTTAATGATTTTCCGATTTAATGTTCCGTAATGCTGTGAAATCAATAATGTGAGATGCAACATAACACAGTAGATGGGAGCATGTGCTCCTGATCCAGATACTTTACCACATACTATTTGTGTGACCTTAGGCAGGGAACTTAGCCTTTTCATGTCTCAGTTTCCTCACTGTAAACTGAAGATAATAGTCCCTACCTCATGCTATAAAGAGGAATACCTGAGTTAAATATTTGTAAAATGATTTGAATTCTTGTGTCTGGCACATAGTAATCATTGTAAGTGCTTTAAATGAGTAAGTACAATTAAAATACAGATTGCTCCCAATTTAAAATGAAAAAAAATTCAAGCAAAATTAGATATGCTCTTAATGTGCATTAAAATTTTTTATTGTTTTTTGAAGGATTGGAAGATTTGTTTTGAAAATATAATGAATGTTAGCATACATTTCATTTGCTCTCTAGCATTGTTATACCAAAGGAGCACATGTGGGAGATTCTAACACAAAAAAAATCTTTACAATAATTAATACACACTTTAGAAATGTTGTTAGAAGTGATAAATGGCATCTTCACACCTCTTGTTACTACCCTGTGGTAGAAGATGCAGTTGTATAGAGTATTTTAAGTGTTGCATGATCAGGTTAGTTGAAGAGTATGACATGCCCAAAAGGTAGTGCTTTTTGCA
The DNA here is from genome assembly GCF_047675955.1 of Chlorocebus sabaeus. Taxonomy (NCBI): domain Eukaryota; kingdom Metazoa; phylum Chordata; class Mammalia; order Primates; family Cercopithecidae; genus Chlorocebus; species Chlorocebus sabaeus. Next base: position 99,757,613 of record NC_132916.1, on the reverse strand, counting down.
TTATCTCTTATTTTTCTTCTCTAACTTCCTTCTGTTGAAGGGAAAGTGAACAGAAATCAAGGAAGATTGGAAGGAGGCAGGGAATTAATAAGATTAATACATGATTAAATTAATTATTTTAAAAGCTAAGATTTTATATTTGTCTTCACCCTTCCTGTGACTCTTCCTATAGGTCCAAATGGTTTCTTTCTAATTAGAAGTGATTTCTTTTTTCCCTAGGGAGCTTAATTTGGCATGTCTTAGCAATTTGAAAAAAACTTGGTTTTGGCAGGGCATGGTGGTTCATGCCTGTTATCTCAGCATTTTGGGAGGCTGAGGCAGAAGAATTACTTGAGCTCAGAAATTTCAAGACCAATCTGGGTGACATAGTGAGACCCCATAAAACAGAACAAAACAAAAAACAAACAAAAACAAAAAAAACCCAAAACACACACACACACACACACACACACGCACAAAATAAATTAGCTGGGCATGGTGGTGCATGCCTGTAGTCCCAGCTACTTGGAAGGCTGAGGTGGAATGATTGAGCCCAGGAGGTCGAGGCTGCAGTGAGCCATGATTGCACCACTGCACTCCAGCCTGGGAGAGTGAAATCCTGTCTCCAAAAAAATTTGATATTGTTGTAATTATTCTACTGGAAAGATTATTCTCCAATAAGCACTTACAGGACTTTTAACTGTCATAAAGAAGTTGCATGATGAAAATGCAGAAAACACTTATTGGGACTGCCTGTGTTCTTAAAATTCCACATAACAAAATGTTATTATAACAACAAACTTTTAAAATGTTTGAAGAAGTTCTTTTTTGGAAACAAATGATATGAAAACTTTACATGATAGTATTTTGCCTTTTAAGACTTATTAAAAATCCTGGGTTTTTTTTTTCTTAGTCTTACATAATTTTTGGAGTTATGTAAGAAACTTTGCAATATAGTAAAAAAGAAGAAATATTTAAATGAATTATTTGATGGTTGGTTTTTTGAGAGCTATATAATTTTAGGCAATATGTACATGTATAGAACCTACACGTGGGTAATAAGCACATTTTCATAGAATGAAACATTCAAAATATTCTCAAAGTATCTCTCTTTTTTCTTTTTTTTGGGTAGGAGCTTTATTGAGATCTAATTAATATACCATACACTTCACTCAATTGAAGTGTACATTTCAGTGGTTTTTAGTATTTTCAGAGTTGCGCAACCGTCACCATAGATTTAGAACATTTCATCACCCCACAAAGAAACCCCATACCCATTAACAGTCACTCCTCATTGCCCACTTCTCTCAGCCCTAGGTGACCACTAATCTACTTCCTGTCTATAAATTTATTCTGGATATTTCATATAAATAGAATTATATAATATGTGGTCTTTTGTGATTGGCTTCTTTCACTTAGCATAGTGTCTTCAAGGTTAATCCATGTTATAGCATTTAGCAGTACTTCATTTTATTTTTATTGCCGAATAATATTTCATTGTATGGATATACTACGTTTTGTTTATCCATTTGTCAGTTTCTAGACATTCGGGTTGTTTTCATTTTTTGGCTATTATGAATAATGCTGCCGAGAACATTTGTGGACAAATTTGTGTTGGGATGTGTTTTCATTTCCCTTGAGTAAATACCTTGGAGTGGAATTACTGAATCACATCATGGTAAACTCTGACCTTTTGAGGAACTGTCAGACTTTTTCAAAGTAGCTTTTCCACTTTACAGAGCTATTCCCGTCAAAAGTGTATGAGGGTTTCATTTTCTCCATATCCTCACCAGTACTATGTGTGTGCTTATAGCAATCATAGTGGGTGTGAAGTGTTATCTCTTTGTGGTTTTTATTTGCATTCTCTTGATGGCTCAAAATGCTGAACATCTTTCTGTATGCTTACTGACCATTTGTATATCTTTTTTGGAGAAGTGCCTGTTGAGATTCGTTGCCCATTTATTAATTGGGTTGTCTTTTTATTACCAAGTTGTAAGACTTTTAAAAATATATTCTAGGTACAAGTCCTTTATCAGATATATAATTTGCGAATCTTTTCTCCCATTCTGTGTGTTATCTTTGCTCATTTGGTAGTGTTCTTTGAAACTCAAATTTTTATTTCAGTGAAGCCTAATTTATCTGTTTTTTCTTTTATTGCTTGTGATTTTGGTATTATATCAAAGAAATGAAGATTCATACCTATGTTTTTTTTGTAACAATTGAATAGCTTTAGCTCTTATATTTAAGTCTTTGATTCCATTTTGAGTTAATTTTGTGTATGGTGTGAGGAAGGGGTCCAGCTTCATTCTTTTGCATGTGGACATCCAGTTGTTCCAGTACCTTTAATAAAGAAGCTGTTCTTTCCTCAATGAATTGTCCCAACAACATCTTATTATAAGGTCTCATTTTTCACATTTTTTTCTCATACATATTCTGAGATTGGTATGTTAAGTAACTTATGAATTTCTCATAAAATTCTCATGATTTTCACACATTCTTTGTAGTTTTTAAGTTAGGTAGTCTTAGAATATATCAGTTATTAATATTAATCTGAAAATATTTAGAAAATGTTACTTTTATTATAATGCAAATAAATAAATACAAAGAATAGTTAATCTTTATCTAGTACTTTCTGTGTACCAGACACTATTCCAAGCACTTCACATACATAACCTTATTAATCTAAATAACAACCACATAAGGTAGGTAAAGTAATTATCCCAGTTTTGTGGATGAGGAAACTGAGCACAAAGAGAATAAGTAACTTATTCAAGGTCATATAGCTAGTAGTTATAGAGCCTGATCAGTTCTGAGACTAAAGCACTGTCTTTCTTTATAGTATTTTGTAAAACAGCCCTTATAAATAGAAATCTATAGATATGATGTACTAAGGCAAAAACGACCTGCCTGGCCGCCTTCTGCTGCAATATATCTTTTCCTCACATGCCCCTGCACAAGCACACAAAAAATAAAATGGCACATGTGCAGGCTGGATGTGCCAATGGCAGATTTCTCAAAATGCCCACATGGGTCAAGACCTAACTGCATTGCCCCTTTTTTTTTTTTTTGCTATTTTCTGCTCTGCAGTTTAAAGATACTGAAAATGTGAAAAAGACTTGCAGATACCCCTGAGGGTAACAAGAGGAAGCGTTTGTATGTATTGATCTCTAGCACAGAAAGTCAAGCTGTTGGAGAAACTGGACAGTGGTATACATGTATATTAATGTGTATATGAAACATAAACGAATTTTGTGTTTAGAATTGAGCTCATCATGCAGATATTCCAGAATTGGAAAAAATCTAAAATCTGAAACATTTTTGGTCCCAAGCATTTCAGATAAGGGAATACTCTACCTGTACAGGTAATAGTAATTGTCTCTTCACTCCCTTCAACCCACTTCAAAGCAATATGAGTACATGCTTATTACGTATGCATAAACACATCCATAGACAGATATATACGTCCAAATTGATCTATTCAGGTACCTTACAGCGTTTGCACTAAAATTACTCCTTGAAATTTATTGGAGTCATATGAATTTTAATGAGATACTGTATTTCTCTAAAGAGTTAATATATTAAAAAGGATTATAATCTGTCATTAGTGTAGTTTGCTTATAGGGTCATAAAAAATGAAACAGTGGCAGTTTAATATTGATGTGCTTAAAGGATTATACCATGGACTTCCCCAAGGGAGGGTCGTCTGTTGATCTTAGCAGTGTGGGTGTTTGACAAGGATGGTGAAAAAGTGAGGTGGGTTTAAGAGTTACAAATAAGCCTTGCTCATTATATAGTTTTTTGTAAGTGAAGTATAATTGTAAGAAATGGGTCTTGAAAATCTGGTTTATATAACACTTATTAATTTCAGTTAAAATATATTTCCATTAGGTGGTTGTAATCTGAAGAATAAATCTGCTCAGTCTTTGGAATGTTGTGCTGAATTACTGGGTTTGGACCAAGATGATCTTCGAGTAAGTTTGACCACAAGAGTCATGCTAACAACAGCAGGGGGCACCAAAGGAACAGTTATAAAGTAAGTTCCTTAACTAATTGCGCAGCAAAAATTTTGCCTTGCGGTTTGTCAAGGAAAAACATAAGTTACATTACATTTAAAACCTGAGCTTGATAGATCAAAATTCTGTGCATCTCAGTGTAGTGATCCATCAAATAAATAAATGGAGTTTAACATAGCTCTTAAAAGTTGTTCCGTGTTGATATTTGGAATTTATAAGGTAAGAGACATTTATTTTTCTACAACTATGAAAATACGAGCTGATGATATAAATCAATATGTGACAGTTTTAGGCAACAGATCATTTTACTTTAATTTTTTATGCTAATAATGTTTACTAAAACTTGTATTAAGCAGATTTCACTTCAGCAAAATACTTAGCAAATGACATTTTCCTTATGTTTAGGATTCTTTATTTGGGAGAAATTACAAATGACAAGAAATAAGGGCTTAACCAAGATTTTAAAAATCAGTAACCAAGAACTTTTAGATTGTACCTGGATGTTTCTATACTTTTGTCTCCGTGTCCTGTATTTTATATATTTTTGGTTTTGGTAATGTAGAATAAAATTGACATTCAGCCTTGTCATTCTGAGGCCCTGCAGGATCTTCATTTGTGAAGGGAAAAAGACCCTTTATCTCTTACTAAATAAGACAGGCAGTGAGCTCTAGTGACATATTTCGGAAAAATTTGCAACAAATTTAAACAGGAAGAATTTTTTGTAAAAGCTTTTAGCCTCTCAGAAAATTGGCTACCTCTTACTCTTTTGAAAATTTTAGCAAGGTATGCTTAACCTGATTCTTTGCTAAGCAAATTCAAAATTGTTCTTCTTATAAAGAAAAACTCTGGAAGAAGTTTGTAGGGCAGCACCCTACAGCCTGCAGTTACTTGGTTCCTTAGAGATATCTCTGCGGCCCAAGGGAAAGCCCATACATGTGCAGGTGGGTGGTTCTCAGGCGTTGCTTCCTCCGTTTTCCCATTTTCTCCTTGTTCCAAAGCAGTTTTTTGTTGTTGTTTCTTTTTTTCAATCGATGCCATTCCAGAATCCAAAGCAGCTCTTTTTATGTATTCTGTATATAGCGTGTCCACATGAAACTCACTTCAAGAAAGGGTTCCATTGCAGAAAACGTAAGTGAGAAATCACTGTTTAGAGAGGCTCAAGTATCAAGTGTCAGGCTGATCTGAATGACTTACAATTCTTCTTCCAAATTTGACTTTTTTTTTTTTTTTGGTGCTCTCTTGGTACCCCATGCTTATCTTTATGATAGTATTTAGCATGGTGTTTGGAAATTCTCTTCTGTGCAGTGTCTCTTCATCAGACTATCGTTTTCTTGAGGACAATGGCTGTGTGTCTGTACTTGCAACATTTAATACTGTTATACCATATAGTTAGTTATATTAAATAGTAGGATGGGACAGTTCAAATTTTAAGATGTAAACATTTTATCCTAAACAGTGTAAAGAAGTTACCAAACTTTAAAGTTATCCTGAATTAAACACTGTTTCCTTTGCATTTAAGGAAAGCCAAAAGGAAGGTTATTCCTTTGAATAATTTTGGATGAATAATTCAGGATGTAAATTAAGGTCAAAATGATTTTTTAAGCCTAACTTTTTTTTAACCCGATAATAGACTTTTGATCTAATTTTAGGTAATTCCATTAGTTCTCTTGTAGCAGTTTTCTACTTAGCCCCATTTTGTCCTATTCTCACACGACCTTTGGTATTTATTTTGTTCTCCCTGTGGGTATGTTTAGGTGCACTCTGACTGTGATATCGTTTTCACAGTATACTGTCATAAATAATTTTTACTAGTATAGTTTTCTTTTATAGGGTACCTCTGAAAGTGGAGCAAGCAAACAATGCTCGTGATGCCCTGGCAAAGACGGTGTATAGCCATCTTTTTGATCATGTGGTAAACAGAGTAAATCAGTGTTTTCCTTTTGAAACATCATCTTATTTTATTGGAGTCCTAGATATTGCTGGTTTTGGTAAGTAGAGTTTCTTTTGTGAATATGTATTCGTTTCATACTTTTTCACACATTAGAATTTGTTCTTAAATCTTTTCTCCTTTGTAACTCATTTTACTTGATGTATGTGTAATTATATGTCCACACTCACATTTCGTAATATGACCTAGGTAGGGAGCTGATACTTTAAAGAGAAGAGGAAAGACTCGTGGGGATTAGTTTTGATGACACTAATGTTAAGATTAAAACATTGATTGAAACTGCTATAGTTAAGGATATCTCTATACTCTAAAAGGAATACAGCTGAATAAAGGTAAATCCTTGTGTGCTACTAATAAAGATAATACTTTCACTGATTAAATAACAAAAAAGATAAATAGAGTTGCTAAAACCATTGACTAATTTGTAGAGCTGGGGATAGGTTGACCTAACTTACAGGACAACCTCATTAGTATGTTTAGAAATTCATTGCTGTTGCTGTCAGCAGGTAGCTTTATTTTCCATCAAATGGATAAGATATCAAGATAAGTAATTAAACCGCTGTAGAGCTGTTCAACCAGAAATGAAATGAGTCACCAGCATATGAATGCTGCTTTGCTCTGAATGACAAAAATATAAAAATCTTGAAGTGTAAATCTAATGGGTTTTGTATTGGGCTTTATCGATGTGGGCATTGTTTCTGGCTGTGAAGGAATAGTGTCTTCTTTGTGGTTTTTGCCGAAGAAATGTATGAGTGTTTACATTTGGGGAGGGATGGAGTATTGCTTTTGATGCAATATGTATTTTAAACTTTATAATTCTCTACCTTTGAACTACCTTTGGTTCAAAGGTAGAGAATTATTAATTATTATTATTATTATTATTAATTTTTTCCTTTTTTACAACAGTTTTAGCATAACGCACAAAGGATTATAAAATTGTAAAGCCTAATGTATCTTAGACATCATGTAATATAATCTCTTAATTTTAGAAATGAATTCGTATCCACAGCATTTTTGATAAGTAATTTTATCGATTATGCAGGAAAAAATCTTCAAAAGCACTTGTATTTTAAGTCATTTTTGTGCTTAATTTAGATTGCTTTAATACCTGTGCTTTAAAGAATTGTTGACCGGGTGCAGCGGCTCATGCCTGTAATCCCAGCACTTTGGGAGGCTGAGGCCGGCAGATCACTTGAGGTCAGGAGTTCAAGACCAGCCTGTGTAACATGGTGAAACCCTGTCTCTACTAAAAATACAAAAATTAGCTGGGTGTGGTGGCACATGTCTGTAATTCCAGCTACTTGGGAGGCTGAGGCATGAGAATCACTTGAACCCGGGAGGTGGAGGTTGCAGTGAGCCAAGATTATACCACTGCACTCCAGCCTATGTGACAGGGAATCTGTCTGAAAAATAAATATATAAATAGTTACAAGTGACTTACATTTTATATCTTTTAGTATACAACATTTATCTCATTTGAGAAACACCTTGTCAACTGAAGCAGAGTATTTTTAATACTTTTAATGCCTATAAAGTTTTGTCTTGAGAACATTTGGGAAGTATAGAACAAATATATATATATACATGTGTATATGTGTATTTTTAACCTAATTTTAAATTAGGCCATTATTACAATTACATTTTATTCTATGATAAATTGAAATGAAGTTGATCTCATAATGACTCTTGGTTCTGGTTTTATATTTTCAGAGTACTTTGAGCATAACAGTTATGAACAATTTTGCATCAACTATTGCAATGAAAAACTTCAACAATTTTTTAATGAAAGGATTCTGAAGGAGGTAATTGCCCTTATAACTTAAATTTAAGATCTGCATAAAGCTGTTTTAAATTTCAAGGAAGAGATATGCTGCAGTTACCCTGGTTGGTGGGGATGGATGTTATATAATGGAAGGTGACTGAAGCCCGGCAGAGGCCCCGGGGCTCAAACACATCAAAAGTGTTAATGGTTCAGCTGAAGTTTAGGGACCTGATAAAAACTCTTAATGGGGGCTTCCTCAGAAGTGAACATCTATTTTTATTAGTGACTTTTAATAGACTTGAAGCTCTGTTTCTTTTTATGATTTTGTTGTCTCTACTTTTTTTTTAAAATTTATTTTTGTTTTTATTTTTTTTTTGAAATAGAGTCTTGCTCTGTTGCTCAGGCTGGAGTGCAGTGGTGTTATCTTGGCTCACTGCAGCTTCCGTCTCCCGGGTTCAAGCGATTCTCCTGCCTCAGCCTCCCCAGTAGCTGGGACCATAAGCGCGGGCTACCACACCTAACAGATTTTTGTATTTTTAATAGAGACGGGGTTTCACAATTTTGGCCAGGCTAGTCTTGAACTCCTGGCCTCAAGTAATCCGCCTGCCTCGGCTTCCCAAATGCTGGGCTTACAGGTGTGAGCCACCGCGCCTGGCCTGTTGTCTCTACCTTCTACCACACCAAACAACTTTCTACCCTCATCCCTACCTTTGGCATCTCTCATTCTGTTTTTTGTTTTTGTTTGTTTGTTTGTTTGTTTTGTTTTGTTTTTAAATGAAGTCTTGCCCAGGCTGAAGTGCAGTGGTGCGATCTGGGCTCACTGCAACCTCTGCCTCTTGGGTTCAAGTGATTCTCGTCCCTCAGTTCTCCTGAGTAGCTGGGACTACAGGCACGTGCCACCATGGCCAGCTAATTTTTATATTTTTAGTAGAGATGGTGTTTCACCATGTTGGCCAGGCTGGCCTTGAACTCCTGACCTCAGGTGATCTGCCTGCCTCAGTGTCTCAAAGTGCTGGGATTAAAGGTGTGAGTCACCATGCCCTACTGTACCTCCCCTTCTTCAGGTCTCTCTGCTTCTGCCTACTCTGCTGCCTGCTCACCTTTCTCTGTCTGGCAGCAAAGCCACCAAGTCAGCAGATTTGATGCATCGATTGTCCTGGAGTGCCTCTGGGCAGTACTTTCCTTGTCACGCCACCTTGTGGACTGTCAGCTGCTTCTACTGTATCTGGGCTGAAATGTGCAGTATTTTATTTCCTATTCCCATCCTTTCTATCTTTCTCACATTTTTATTATGTTTATGTTTTTATGGGCTTCCCAGCACATTCTAGCTTCTGTACATTTTACTTACATTCTATAGTTAAATGAATTCTGGCATAAACAAACAGGTAAAACAAGTATTTACCAGTAAGATAATTTCTCTGAAAATGTTTATCCAGTCACATTAGTTCTATTACCATGTGAAGTTTTACCTTCATGCCTCTAATTTAACATAAGCTAATCCTTCCCTTCTATACCAACCTACCAAAAAACTTTATCTAGAAACGTTATAAAAAGGAGACTGTATTTTGATTTATGTTCACCTTTTTAATATCCTTTAAAATAAATGTGAATTTCAAATTGAGATGTGTTAAAGTGGACAGTGCCTTCTAGAATGTTGGAAACCTTTTCTAGTATCTCTCATGGGAGGAAATATTTAAACATTCAGGAAACAGTGTTAAAACATATTTCCTTAAATTCATTGCATAGTTTACCCATCTATGATAAAATCCCTTTAAAAATTTTAAGAAGACACAAGACATAGTTGAGGACTCAAATTTGATCATATATTGTTCTTCCAAATTACGCTTATTTTCCCCAAGTGATGTATGCCTCGTATATATTATATCACTGTGTTGATATTAGAGTCCATTTGCAGTTAATTGCTATTTCCTTGCCTTTAGTGCCTGTCTGCAAATGTCCAAAATCTGTTATGTTTTTGGAAAACATTTAAGGCTATACCAGTTTGTATAAACCTTTGCATTCTAATTAGTAAATGTTATGTTCAGAAACAGCACAAAATTCACTATTGCTCTGTGTTTGTGTATCTATGATTATGATTATTTCATTTTTAGGAACAAGAACTCTATCAAAAAGAAGGTTTAGGTGTTAATGAAGTACATTATGTGGATAATCAGGACTGTATAGGTATGTGTTTTTTAACTTCACCTTTGAAAAATATGGGAAGATGAAGTGAATGTGTTCAGTACTTTTTCTGTGCTTTGTAATTGACATGACTTGTTATATGACTTGAAACTGGTATTTGAGAGAAGGTTAATTCTTTATTACTGCTTGAAAGTTATTTTTTCCTACCAAGACATCAAAGGTATCTTTGTTGGAAGTTTTCTATAATCTCTTCTTTTCTATTTATTTTGAAGGATGTTTTCCTACTTAAATAGTTAGCGTGTGAATTGGTTAAGGGGGAAACTTAATTGCCTAGTCAGCAAAGAGATTTATTCACCTGAGGAATTCCATAGTTAGGCCAGGCTCCAGGCAAGTTTGTCAGTGTCTGCCCTGCTTTTCTGTGATTCTCTTGGTTCTGCTGTACTCTGTGCATTGACAGCACCCTCTAACTGGTTGTGAGCTGACTTCATGTGTCACAGCCAGATGACACTGTGCAGCAGGAGAATAGAGGCTCTGCTCTCATTTTAGTGGTAAAGAAACCTTTCCCTGTAGCCCCACAGTCGGTTTTCAGTCTTTCGTTTCTTTCCCACCCCGTCTCTAAAATAGACCATTGGGCAAGCCTTGTTTTTAAAACACAATTTGACAATCCTGTTAGTAACTGATGGGCTAGATTTGAAAAAAAAAAAATAGTATAATAATAATATTACTTTACATCAGTATACATTTTCAAAGCATTTTCACATTTCATCTGGTCCACTCCACATTTCCTTAACACACTGACCCTTTCTAACCTCTGTGTCTTTGACTGTGTGGTTTGATATGGCTGGAACTCTTTCCCTTCAGTTTGTCTTTTGGCCCACTTTCACCTCCTGCTCGTCTATCAGAATACTCGCATTCGTAGCTTAGTTCAGCATGCCCCTCCTGCACTACCACTAGTTACCCAAGAAGCATCATTTTCTCACTAATGTAGTTAGAATCTTTCTCTTCCTATGTCTTATCGCTTTGTTCCACTCAATAATTGTTACATACTGTATTCAAGCAGTTTACATTTTATAGTTAGTTTGGACAGGAAGGAAATTCAAACGAATGAAAGAGTGTAAAAATATGTTGTTACAGATTTTGTTTGAAAGCATTTACATCAGTTTCTAAAAGTATTATTAAAAAGCTATGCATGCAGAAGTTTCTGTAGTTTTACTTTACTTTGAATATAGCTATCATTTGGAAAAGGAGGAATTTCCAATTCCTTAGCCTCTTCTCCTGGTTTACAAATGGAATGGTTATTATAGTCATTTGCTGTCTTTATGTAATAGTTTTTCTAAAACCTGTATTAATTATATACTGTTACTTTTTTATAAATGGCCAGATTTGAAATAAAAATCCATCAGCTCTGTAACTTTTGAGAGAACACGTATAGAATCACGTCCTATCTTGTTTCTGATCAGTCCTTGAAACCTGTGATCAGTAAATTGTTCACATATCTTTAAAATGTTATGTTTTTACACGTTGTGAGTGTTTCATTTTTTGAAATAGATTTAATTGAAGCCAAATTAGTGGGAATACTGGATATTTTGGATGAAGAAAATCGCCTTCCCCAGCCAAGTGATCAACACTTTACATCTGCAGTTCACCAAAAGCACAAGGATCATTTTCGACTCACTGTGAGTTTGCCATTCTGAAACTGAGACTCTATGGTGGGACGAGACATTATTAAAAGGGTGCATTAGCTATTAGATATTATTAAATAATTAGAATAAAAATTATGGCATGCGTAGAGCAACTATATTATATCCAGCACAGTATCTTCCTTAGATGGGTATTTATATATGATTTTTATGTAATCAAGGGACTTTTTCTCTGATGAAAAGTACATTTCACCTGTCTAATATGTACAATGTGCCTGTAGTCTGAGCTACTAGGGAGGCTGAGGTGGGAGGATAGCTTGAGCCTAGGAGTCGAGGCTACAGTGAGTTGTTAGCATGCCACTGCACTCCAGCCTGGGCAAAACAGCAAGATCCTGTGTCAAAAAATTAAAAGTACAATGAGGATTACCTGCCGTCTTCATGGTCTCCCTTCTGAGCTAAGTGGATATCACATTCCAGGAGTCTCAAGCAGCCGTCTGTCTGCTCATTTATAAGACCAGCAGTTGAGGTTGTGGCTTAGAACTCTTGACTGGTGCAGGCAATACATATTAGATAATGATCAGCCAATTCGTTTTGACCCTCTTTCCTAAGGAGTTTTGAGTGGAAAATATACTCAGAGAGGGAAATTGAATCTGAAGCAATAGAGAGATTAGGTAAAGAGAAGAGCAGACACAGACAGCAGTAGAAATAAATGAGAGGTGCACTCTAAAAGGGCCAGAAGACCTGGTTTCTTTTTTTTTTTTTTCTTTTTTTTTGAGACAGTTTCGCTCTCGTCACCCAGGCTGGAATGCAATGGTGCGATCTTGGCTCACTGCAACCTTTGCCTCTTGGGGTCAAGTGATTCTCCTACCTCAGCCTCCTGAATAGCTGGGATTACAGGCGCGCACCACCACGCCCAGCTAATTTTTGTATTTTTAGTAGAGACGGGGATTTCACCATGTTGGCCAGGATAATCTCAATCTCTTGACCTTATGAACCCCCTACCTTGACCTCCCAAAGTGCTGGGATTACAGGCATGAGCCACTTTACCTGGCCCAGAACACCTGGTTTCTGAACAGCTGTTAGGTCCTAGAGCTGTGCTTGAGTCTTTGTGGCAATGAAAAGTAGAGCCATTCTCCATGGGGGTGGACTGTGTGGCTATTGAGATGTTTCCTGTGTTCACCTCTTCTGAGCCTGTCTTTTCATTCAGTCATCATCACCTGAGGTAATAAAAGCACAACTCCATCCTTGTACCCACAAGAGCTTGGCTAGTACAGACAATGTGCTAGCCACACAAATGGATGTCAGTTTCAACCACAAAGATAGGTGCTGCCTCATCTCATAGATAACGTCATTAACAACAACAACAACAAACAGGAGAGTGAGAAAAAAAAGCTGTTTAGAGTTGCTTAGTGGAATTAGGAAACTAATAGGCAAAATTGCCTCCCAAACAAACTGTATATTATTTTGAGATTGTAACATAGTATAATGATTATTGCTTTAATGAATCCAGAAACTTAAGTGAATGGTAACAGGTAGTTTTGTTTCCATTTATTATTAACAAAATCAGTGGTAAATAGGTTAAATGAATTTACCTGAAAAGCTGATATAATTGTGTTAACCTTCACTAGAGTCTAAAATCTCACAACCACCTGCTCCATTGACTTGCAATTCTTCTGTATCCCTAAATGTTTCTTGTAATGTGGAACCTATTTCTGTTACTTCAGTGGAGATAGAAATAAAACAATATGTATCCTCAACAAAACTTTTGCTATAATTGAAGATACATATCCAATCCTATTCATTCATAGCTCACTGGTCTTTGTATGACCAGCCTGTGGATGCGTGGTTACTTTTACCAGGAGTTGGCACCTAGAGTCACAAGCAGATGACTTACCAGGGGCACTGATTGCTAGTCAACAGAATTTTCACGAGGGTCTCAGAGGCATGTGACTTAAAGGACGGTAAACTGAAGCATCAAGAATGGGCCTTGGCTGCTTTTGTCAACCAAGAACAAGAATAAGGCAGTAAATCCTACTTTATTTAGGTTATTCCTTTTGTTGTATTTTTCGAAAATAAATAATCCTTTGTCAAACACTTAGATGTGGCAGGCACTATTCTAATGTTTTTACTGAATTATTTAATCCTGTTAGATGTGTATGCTACAGATGAGGAGACATACAAGGAGAGGTTAAGTGACATGCCTAATATAGTACGTGAAAAAATCGTAGGTTGGGAGTCAGGCTAGACACTTTGGCTGCAGAGCCTGCACTTTACTTGCCCTGGTGTATTGCCTCCCACAGGGAAGAGCCTCTCTGTTCTGCTGCCTCTTCAACCTTGAGCAAGCCTCTGAGGTTCCCAAGTCAGTTTTCTCAGTTTTCTTTTTTTAGATTTTTGTTTTTCTTTTTTTTTGTAGAGACAGAATTTTGCCATGTTGCCCAGGCTAGTCTTGAACTGAGCTCAAGTGACCTACCTGCTACAGCCTCCCAAAGTGCTGGAATTATAGGCGGGAGCCACCGTGCCTGGACAGTACTAACTGGGCGTGACCCTGCTTAGCTTTTGAGATCAGATGAGATCAGGCGCGTTCAGGGTGGTATGGCGGTAGACCCTCAATTTTAAATGATATCTTTTTTTTTTTTTTTTTTTTTTTTTGAGACAGAGTCTGGCTCTGTTGCTCTGGATGGAGTGCAGTGGTACTTTCTTGGCTCACTGTAACCCCTGCCTCCCGGGCTCAAACCATCCTCCCACCTTAGCCTCTCGAGTAGTTGGGACTACAGGCGTGCTCCACCACGCCTGGCTAATTTTGCATATTTTTTATAGAGATGGGGTTTTGCCATGTTGCTCAGACTGGTCTCAAACTCCTGAGCTCAAGCATTCCACCTGCCTCAGCCTCTCGAAGTGCTAGGATTATAGGTGTGAGCCACCGCACCTAGCCCAACATCACTTTTCTTAACCTTAGGTTATTTCAAGGGTCACATGTGGTCTTGTAAGTGAAAACATTTTAGAAACTTTATGATACAAATATGAGATATTATGATTCAATGGGACAACCCTAAACTGATTTAGTTTTCTTGAAATAAAATCAGGCTCCTTGTGTAAATACGTTAGGCTATATTATTTGAAACAGTAGGAGAGTCCCTGTGCTGATGTCAGGTGTTTCTTTGACTGGCTGCACATGGAAATCATTTGATATAAATGGTATGGGCTTTGGGATGTTTAAAAGTTCTCCAGGTTGATCCTTTTGTAGTTCATAAGCCTGTTGATTGGATTTTCATGCTCATGTGTAAGACGTTCCTCCCTCAGCCTTGTTAATGTGTTGGCGCGTTACTCATCTGATGTGAAAGAGGTAGATTTTTAAAAGTTCTCCAGGTAATTCTAATAGAGCACCAAGGTTGAGAACCACTGCTTTAGAAATAGGTGGTTAACTTTGTAAAATGCCAACTGTGTTTTGCATGTGCTTTAAAATTTTTTTTTTATTATAACCATGTACTTTTAAATTGTGTGTTTTTTTTGGGGGGGGTCTCTCTCTCTGTCTCTGTCTCTGTGTGTGTGTGTGTGAGTGTGTGTGTGTGTGTCTTACTCCTATTTTCTTTCCTAAGAGATTATACCAAATATTTGCTAGATTTTATTGATACTTTAAGGCATACTCAATGCATAAAAGCAGTATAATTGTGAAAAGTGTGAAAATTTCCTGTATAATTTCAAGTGTTTTACATCTCAGTTGTTTTCTAAAGAATGATCATGTAATATATTTTTGATCATTTAATAACTCACATATGTATTGTTTTTCAGATTCCCAGAAAATCTAAGCTGGCAGTTCATAGGAACATCAGAGATGATGAAGGCTTCATTATCAGGCATTTTGCGGGGGCAGTGTGCTATGAAACAGTGAGTGTAACTTTTACAAGGAGAAAACCATTTCATGTTGAAGCTGCACTGTACAGTATGATAGATTCTAGTCACATGTGGTTGATTATTTTTTCACATGCGGTTATTTAAGTAAAATTACAAATTCAGTTCCTCAGTACACTAGCCACACTTCAGGTGCCCAGCATCCACACTGACTAGTGGTGACTGCATTGGACAGTGCAGATATAGAACATTTCTGTCATGACAGAAAGATCCTTTGGACAGAGCTATGTTAAGCGATGTTATCACAAGATGGACAGAAACATTCCTGTTTGATTTATTTTTCAGACCCAGTTTGTGGAGAAAAATAATGATGCTTTACATATGTCTCTTGAATCCTTAATATGTGAATCCAGAGATAAGTTTATACGGGAATTATTTGAATCAGCCACAAATAACAACAAAGATACTAAACAAAAAGCAGGAAAACTTAGCTTCATCAGCGTGGGAAACAAGTTTAAGGTATTTAGGTTATTTGTTTATTTTTTTTAGTACATTTAAAATGAAATTATTGTTTTATATTTTAAAGTGGATAATGTAGATCACTGTCAGAAATCTCACAGTGAAGTTCAAGAGCAGACCCTGCATTGTTGATATTTGTGTGTAAAATATCATAATGTAGGCCTAGCAATTGAACATACAGAAATGCTTGTAATTTTCTGAATGTGTTCATTCTTGGTTCTTAACATATCTGATTGCTTCTCCTAATGTTCTTGCTTCTGCATACTGTCTGGTTGACCTTCAAACCTTCTCTTTCCCATGTGTTTTCTGTTTCCTTCCTCATTCAGCAGTTTTGTTTTAGCTGGAGTAGTCCAGCTCGGGATGGCTAGAGAGGACTAGTTGAGTTGAGAGAGGAAAGCAGGCACAGCCAGGGGCTTCAGGTAAATGATCGCCTTCATGGACTCCTATTTATAAAGTGGCTGCCATGTTAAAAAGAGCCCATCTCAAGTTAATGATTCAGTTTGTAATTCATTTTCAATGTGTTTCTCTCACAGTGGCATTTTGGGTGTGCATATTACACTAAAATTTGATTAAAGCTTTTAATAATTTCTGTTAAAGATAAGCACTTAGGTGTGGCAAACTCTTCTAATTGCTTACTTAACATGGAAGAATTTTTCATTTGTTTTATTAATTTTGGATCAGGAATTTGTTCTTTAAGATCTGACAAGGAATAGCACAGGCTTTGTCTTAGAAACACTACTAATTGGTTCTAGTTGTTGAGTATTTAGTGTATAAAAAATAATGTTAAAATTTGTGATGTTATGAGTTTAATGAATGACAAACTAATATGTAGAACAAAAATATATATGAGAATTAATTTATTATATATTTCCACAAAGTATTATTGTTATATTTATAATAAAACTCTGCATTTGCTTTTCACTATATGTACTTTAAATATTTAAAATAATGTAATTAGGAAAAAGATTTAAATGTCAGAATGTTATGGTGCTGATAGTATAAGCCTTCCCAAATTTGTTTTGGATTGAAATGGACTCTAAATAACTAAATCAATAAAATATTTATAAGAGCTAGGTTTTCTTTTAAAGCTTAAATATGAATATAGGGAAAACCTCATAATACATTTTTAGGTAACTGAGTAAAAAGTCTTGAATTTTGTTATAAGTTATATTCATTAATTATGAGTTCCTGATTCTCTCAATGAACAATCTTTTTTTCTTATTTGAATATTCTATTTCTGAATCGACATTTGATAGGTTAGTTTAAAAATAGTATATTTGCCTATAAGAAATGGATGTCACTCACTATTTTCCTACTCTAGTATTATTGTAGTATTGCTGATAAGAACATACTTCAAATTTTAGACAACATAAATAAATTCATAAAGTTTTTCTTTGTATTACATAATCTTTTAGGTTGAGCCTTGAAACTTCTTATAATTGCTTATATTTAATACACTTTTTTTACATTAAGCCTCTGAAAGTTATAGGTGAATACTAATAATAAAATATTTCACATTTTCCTCTGAGATACCTTGAAATAAAATAGTAATAGATTCTTAATTTTAAATATAGTAGAATAGCTCATTAAATTAAAATCAAAGTATATAAAGCAATAAACACAAAACAGGCTATCGTTTACAGCAGTACTTCAGTTATCTAGCATCACTGGAAACTGGAAATTTTCTACTGGGAAGTGCCTTTTTCAGGTTATTGAAACATAAACGCTTTACTGTCAGTGTTTTAGAAAAAGTCATCCTTTTTTATGGAAACATAATTCTATTATACGAATATTGGTATGTTTTCTAATAAAAATAAAATACAAATAAAGCGTGAGTTGCCTGAGGCTTTTTACTCTTAAGCCTTATGGTCTTTGACTGTTCTTTGATAGTTGACTTTCTTCCCTCTCTTCTCAGCTGCTAAAAGTTTATTTTGATGCTTCTATTCTGATTTTATCTCCTTTTTTTTTTTTTTGCGGGGTGGGGAGAATACTGTGCTTAGTCTGTGGATGAAGGAGTCTGGACTTTGTGACAGGTGTTTTCTTTACAAATTAGTCACTTTAGTACTTCTCAGGCATGGTGGTTCAGATTGATTAAGGTTGTCAAAACTCTGTCAACCAGATAAGTGAGATACAACTATATTACTGTAATTCAATGACAAATCCATTCCATTTTAATAACTTAAGCCTCTCAGTATATGTGATGTGTACTGTAATAGTATCACTCATAGGAGAATGAAATTTGGTGTCAGGCCGATGTTGGAATCATGTTTGCCATTATTAGCTCCGTAATCTCAGGCAAGTTATTTATTTCCTTGAATCTCAATGCTTTCACCTGTAAAATGAGATCCTTAATTAGGATTGTCATGTTCTATCCTTAATTAGATTAAACATAGTAACGCCTGTGAAAAGCTTTGAGCAGTACCTGACTTATAGATGACATTCGGTAAACTATACTTACTATTAATTATAGCTATGATGAATATAATATATTAGTTTAAAAAATAACATATTAGTTTGTCTTTTGTAAGTAGTATAATAAATATCTCAGTATAAAATCCAGATAGAAAAATTTTACATTATTAACTTATTTTGCAGAGTAGTAAGGCAAATAAATAATTTTAATACACTGCACCATACCACATTATAATTGATGTTATAAAAACAAGAAAGTGTAGTAACTTGTAATGTTCATTGTCAATTTTTTTTGAGAAAATTGTCCAAGCATTTAAAAATAACTGAAATGTAAAATGTTTTAAAACATTAAAGAGGATATCTGTAGCTAGGCAGGACAATTTTGTTTATGCTAAGTGTTCCATAAAACAATCCTAATATATACTTGTAGTGTATATTTTAAACATGTCTTCATTCTTAATGTGTGTGACACAAACTGCAGTTTGCCACATTCAAATACTGTGCTATTGATCTCTTATTAAATGCATCCTCAGTATTTTCATTTACTTCCTTCATTGCCTGTACATTTTTTCCTCATTCATCCCATCTGCAAATATGAGTGTATGTTTTTAAATATTGCTAATTTTCAGTCTTTTAATTATACAACTTCTGTGTAAGTTATTGTCCTTGCTTTACATTAGTCATTTTGCATGATGCTGTCTGTTAAAGAATTTGTGTACCAGGTGGTTGTTAAACTGAAATGTGTTGATTTTGGATGTTATTGCATGTTATTTTATCCCAATACTGGAAAGCTAATATTAACTCATGACACTGTGTACTTTGGCTTTTTGAAATAATAAACTGATTTCCTTTCTTTCACAGACACAGTTAAATTTGCTTCTGGATAAACTTCGAAGTACTGTGAGTACGGTTAAAAAAACAGTTTTTTTTTTTATTGGTCATCTAAAACTATTAATGGTAATTATGCAAGTAAGCATAGTAACCCTGTACTAATTAAAAATACATTTTAAACTTTATTCCCTTATTTTAAAAAATTAGTTTTAAAAATAGTTATCGTTTTGATTAGGTTTTTCTGAAGAAATGTCAAATATATATGTTAAATCAGATTATTTTATAAATATATAGAATTCTTGACTGTTTGAAAATTAAGATTATCTTACAGTTTCAGGAAGGTGAAAATAAGTAGTAATTGTAGAGAAGAATTTTTTTTTAGAATTAAATATTAGGCAGGAAATTCAATCTCATTTTATTTCTCTTATAATAACATTCTCCAGACATGGCAATGTTGATGTGGAAAAAATGGACAAAATATTTTTGCGCCCTGCTATAGAGGCAAAATATATTAGAAGCCTGTTTTTTAACTATACATTTTAGTAATTCACCCCGTTTTCTTAAATGAGAAAAACATAGAAAGAAATTTCATATGTGGTTTATATAAATGAAGCATAATTCTAAAGTAAGACTTATTTTTTACACAAATCCGCAGAACTTGAAAATTTGTTTTTGTGTTTGAGACAAAGTCTCAATTCTCTCGCACAGGCTGGAGTGCAGTGGTGTAATCACAAGTCACTGCAACCTCCGCCTCTCGGGTTCAAGTGGTGCTCCCACCTCAGCCTCCCAAGTAGCTGGGACTGTGGACATATACCACCGGTCCTGGCTCATTTTTGTATTTTTTGTGGATATGAGGTTTCGCTATGTTTGCCAGGCTGGTGGGCTTGAACCTCTGGACTCAAGTGATCTGCCTGACTTGACCTCCCAAAGTACTGGCATTTCAGGCCTGAGCCACAGCACCTGGTTAGAACTTGTGTATGCTTTTTCAAATAGTCGTTTTGAATAGCCATTTATTATATCAGTATTATTGTTGCTTAACTTACTGTCAGATTTATTTTTGGAACCATTAAAAATCTTTTTAATATCCTCTTTGGCTGCAAATATCTATCTCTTAAGGCCATGTATCTTTAAAATCCAAGACTGATGAAGAGAGTATTTTATTTTTATTTCTTAGATAGGGTGCTGCTCTAAAATTATGAGATTACTTTGTGATTTATAGAAAAAAAGGATTTCTAAAACATGTTCTAAAAGTGTTTGTGGGCTGGGTGCCATGGCTTACATTTATAATCCCCAGCACTTTGGGAAGGCTGAGGCGGGTGGATCACTTGAGGTCAGGAGTTTGAGACCAACCTGGCCAATATGGTGAAACCTCGTCTCTGCTAAAAAATACAAATATTAGCTGGGCATGGTGGGGCACACTTGTAATCTTAGCTACTTAGGAGGCTGAGGCAGAAGAATCACTTGAACCCAGGAGGCGGAGGTTGCAGTGAGCCAGGATCGCGCCAGTGCACTCCAACCTGGATGACAGAACAAGACTCACTCTCAAAAATAAAAATAAATAAATAAATAAATAAATAAATAAATGTGTTTGTAGGGGGCATCATTGTTGAAATAATTCTTCCGTTTTGCAGGGTAGCTACTTTGAAGAGAAACAGTTATTTGGATGTCTAATTATTTCAGTAGTCAACAGTACATTTCATTGTATACATAATCAGTATTCTTTTTACCTCATTCAGCATAATATGATATTGATTCCAACTGAATGCCTTTAAGCTTTTAGAAATATTGTTTAACAAAATGTTAAAATGTACAACAGTGCGGCTTAGAGACCTACTGTGTATTTTTGAAATAGAATGATTGAAAATATTGTTTCGTTTTCTTTTACACATTGGCTTAAATCTTAAGGAGCATAATTTTATTTACTCCTTTTGTCAGAGGGAAATTTTCTTATAGAAATATGTCATACATAAATACATTTAAATATAGAAAAGATCACATGTATGTCATCCTGCAAAATGTATTGTTTAAATATGTTAAACAATTAAATGTGTTAAACTTTACAGTGAAAAGCTTTTCTTTTTACAGTTTTTGACATTCAAATCTAAAATGTAATATTTTTGTAATGTTAATTAATAATGCAAAAAGTCATTGTAAACTTTAAATCAGAAAAAGTATGCTTATAAAATTTTGAGTTATTTTATGTATATATTTTTGAGATGGAGTCTCACTCTGTCACCCAGGCTAAAGTGCAGTGGCGTGATGTCAGCTCACTGCAACCTCCACCTCCCGGGTTCAAGCATTTCTCCTACCTCAGCCTCCCAGGTAGCTGGGATTACGGGCGCCCACCACCATGCCTGGCTAATTTTTGTGTTTTTAGTAGAGACGGGGTTTCACCATGTTGGCCAGGCTGGTCTTGAATTCCTGACCTCAGGTGATCTGCTCATCTCAGCCTCCCAAAATGCTGGAATTACAAGCATAAGCCATTGCTCCCAGCCTTGAGTTCTTTAGTAATTACTTTTACAGGTTCATACGTTAATGTTAATATGCTTTGAAAGTTGCAGGTATTCATAGAAACCGAAAAATAAGGATGCTATATGTATTGTAACAAAAAGTACCTCTATTTTCCTAGGGAGCGAGCTTCATTCGTTGCATCAAACCCAACTTAAAGATGACAAGTCACCACTTTGAAGGTGCTCAAATTCTGTCTCAGCTTCAGTGTTCAGGTATTTTCATAATCTCTGTCACTGTGTGTTAGTAGTTGTAGCTCAAGTACAAATTAATAGGTTGGATATTTTCAAATGATTCACCATTATCTTGATTATTTTACAGTGCAATAAAATTTTCATCTTTTTTCTTTAATTATAAGAAAAGTATAGAGCCACATGTGGGTGGCCTACACCTTTAGTCCCAGCTACTTGGGTGGCTGAGGCAAGAGGACTGTTTCAGCCTGAGTTCAAGGCCAGCCTGGGCAACATAGCAAGATCTATTTTAGAAAAGAAAAGAAAAGCATGGATGGCAAATTATTTGAGCAATATTGAGATATTGTATATTGTGAAATAAACAATTTCACATTAAACATTTATGAAAACTCTCTAACAGCAAAACTGGATCTTCCTTCAGTCGGCAGCTTTCTCAATCCAGCAGTCGTTCATTTCTCATTCCACACATGACGGTCAGAAGGTTGGTTTTGTTGTCCTTTCTTCCCATTCCACCACTTGTTTAAAAAAAAAAAAAAAAAAAAGAAAACACAATTCCCTCTGTGTCACTTCATGGCTTTGCTTAAACTATCACTTCCTATCCCTCACCCTGCCGTGTCTGACCTTGCTCAGGCACCAGGCTTGCCCTGTTTGCTTTATGCCATGCCCATCCTCCCTCCTCGCCAACACTACCCCTAATTTTTCCCAAGGTATCAGCCTTCCTTCTTCTTTACCTTTTGATCCAGCTCAGCTTCCTGATACTTCTTACAC
The DNA here is from genome assembly GCF_047675955.1 of Chlorocebus sabaeus. NCBI lineage: Eukaryota > Metazoa > Chordata > Mammalia > Primates > Cercopithecidae > Chlorocebus > Chlorocebus sabaeus. Next base: position 99,735,051 of record NC_132916.1, on the reverse strand, counting down.
TTTCTTCTTCTCTGACTCCTTATTTTGCTGCTTTGAGAGGTAGATTTACTATGAAGCTAAGGTTACTGAAGCTTCAGGGTCCTTCATTTAAATAAACCCCTTCCAAAGCCCTGCATGTAATTTTCTGCTTCCCTAAAGGCCTCTCCCCAGCTGTATAAGCTTCAGCCCCCGCCTCACAAATCTGGATCTACCCTTGACCTTTCTTACAAAACCATAGCTATTGATGAATCTAATTCTGTTTTTTCTTCTTATCTGCATAGGGTTGATAGACAAGACAGGATGGCATCAGTTAAATTCATCATCACTGATCTTTAAAGGGCTCTCAAACCTGTCCTGCCAAGTTTTCCTGGTCAGCATGTTCTGTTTCTCATCAGAGATTGGTCAGACCCATCCTGCTTTCCTCAGATCTCTGCGCTTCTGCTAGCAGATGGGCTTACCTCCTTCACTAAATATCCTAAAGTTTCTCTTGTCTGCCACCAAGCACTTCTGCCTACCACTTAATCGTCCCTCCTGTTAAGAAAGTAGGGGTTGCCTCTCTTCCTGGTTGAGGCTTATAGTTCCTTGAAAGCCATCTCTTCCTACTTTTTCATGAATCTCCAGCATTGTTTATGTTTGTCATACTATTCCCTTTCAGATGAATCTTCCCCATTACCACTTAAACATGCTGAAATCTCATCTCTGAGCCACATTCCCTTACAGCTATCTCCTCCTCCTCACTGTTTTTCTTTTCTCTCCAAGAATAGGTTGTTCTTGCTTTTTCAGCTTCATGGGTTCCACTTACTCTTTAACCCTAGGATAATTTAGCTCCCACCTTGATGAGGTCACCAGTGATTGCCTTGTTCTGAAGGAAATGTCCCTTTTGCAGTCCTTATTTTAGTGGACTTCATAGCCACATTTGACTCTTTCTTGGTTCCTGACATGGCCTATGCCCATGCTTTTCTTGTGAATTCTCTGACCATTCCTGATTCCCCTGCAGGCCCATTTTCTTCTACCTGGATATTTGTTATCATCTTTTAGGATTTAAGTTAGACCTGTTTTTCTTCTCATTCTATGTCGGGACTGTCCAGAAGACCTTTACATGATGATGGAAATATTCCGTATCTGTCAATTTAGTAGCCATGAGACACATTTGACTCCTAAGTACTTGAAATGTGGCTAGGAATGAGTTAGTTACTACATTTTAAATTTTGTTTAATTTTAATTTTTTTTTGGTTGGGAGGGGCAGGGTTTACTCTGTTACCCAAGCTGGAGTGCAGTGACACAATTATGGCTCACTGCAGCCTCAACCTCCTGGGCTCAAGTGATCTTCCTGCTTCAGCCTCTCAAGTAGCTGGAACTAGAGGCATGTGCCACCATGTCCAGCTAATTAAAAAAAATTTTTTTTGTAGGGACAGGATCTCACTATGTTGCCCAGGCTGGTCTCAAGCTCCTGGGCTCAAGTGGTCTTCCTCCCTCAGCCTCCCAAAGCGATGGGATTATAGGTGTGAGCCACCATGCCTGGCCTTAATTTTGATTTTAAAAGATTTAAATTTAAGTAGTCATGTGGCTAGTGTCACTATAGAGCATGTGGCTAGTGACTGCCAAGTTGAACAGCCCAGATGTATATTCCCTTAGGTAGGCTCCCCAGTCCTGCTGATGTAACCTCCTAAACAGTGAGTCCTGGTAGTCTCTAATCCAAGCTGTCACCATCTCTTACCTGGATTTTTGCTGTAGCTTCCTAAGTGTTCTCCTATCTCTTCATTCTGTTTTTCACATACATCCAGAATTATCACTTCACAACTCATCTCTAATCATCGTGTCCTTTTATTGCTTGAAATGCTCTGATGGCTTCAGATTAGTATTAAGGTGAAGAGGTCCCATAGAGCCTGGCCCTTGTGTCCCTAGCTTCATTTCTTTCCACTCTCTCTCTCCCCCCTCTGTCCTCAAATCACCCTGACTTTCATTTTAGTTCCCTAAATATTTCTTCCCAGCACAGGGCCTGTGCACATGCTGCCTCCTTTGTTTGGGATGTTCTTGCCACGCCGTTTCCTTTATCTTTCACATCTCAGCTGTGTCATCACTTCCTATGAGAGCTTTTCTTGATATTCCTGACTTGGAGGGGAGCCTGAGTTTGGGGTGCTGAGCTCAAGTGCCTTTATTTCACAGTTGTAGTTACAGATTTTGTACATATTTGAATAATTATTTATTTTTCCCCTCCTTTAATCCATAAGCCCCATGAGGTCAGGAACTGCATCTGTTTTGGCTTACACATACATTTCTACTTCCCTGGCATATACTAGACTCAATATATATTTGTTGAATGGAATGAACAGTGTAGAAAATATGAAGATTTATTTGTGACTAATTCTAACAAATACTGGAAAATTAAGTAATTCATGTCTCTTGTGTTCTTCCATAAAGTAGAGATGTGTTTTTGTAATATTTTCTTCAAGTTGATATTTTTTCCCATTTGAATTCCTCTTTATTTCCTAAGTGAACACCTAGTGTCCTGGCAAGTTGCACTTGTTTAAGTTTAGCTGTATATGCTATTAGATTAGCGGAGAGAGTGTGGGCTACTGAGGAATCCTTTAGCTAGGATTCCTCTTTCAATAAGCAGTATATTTCAACATCTTAAGACATATTGGCACTTTAACAGATAATATCAATTCATTATACTTTAATTTTTTTAAGTACCAATAATAGATATCGTAATAGTAATAATGATATAGAATTTGTTCCACTCATGTAGCTAGGTGATGAGAAAATGCAAAAATTATCAATAAGTTGTAGAAATAAAAATATTTATTAAGCTTTCTAAAATAAAGATATTTAAGATTTGGCTTGTATTTTAACTTTCCATTTTCTTTTTTTTTTTTTTTTTTTTTTCATTTTAAAGAGAATAAATTTAAGGCACCTTTTACTAAAATTACTATTACTTTTTTTTTTTTTTTTTTTTTTGAGACAGAGTCTCACTCTGTCACCCGGGCTGGAGTGCAGTGGTACAGTCTTGGCTCACTGCAGCCTCTGCCACCCAGGTTCAAGTGATTCTCCTGCCTCAGCCTCCTGAGTAGGTGGGATTACAGGCGCCCACCACCACGCATGACTAGTTCTTGTATTTTTAGCAGAGACTGAGTTTCACCATATTGGCCAGGCTGGTGTCGAACTCCTGACCTCAAGTGATCTGTCCGCCTCGGCCTCCTGAGGTGCTGGGATTGCAGGCATGAACCACCATGCCTGGCCTAAAATTACTATCTTCTGATTGGCAAACACCAGGGCAAAGTAGGGGAGGTTGAGAGAAGTCAAGTTTCCTTCTTCTGTAACCTTGGGGCTGTGCTGCCTGTCTTGTAGCAAAGAGGGGGGTGCCAGCTCTGCACCAAGAAGCCACTCACCAAACTCCCAAGAGTAAAAGCCAGTTCATGGAAATGTTTAGAAGGCAGAGTATTCGCCTTAGTGGTTAAAAAAAAATTAAACTTCAAAACATCTTAAGAGTAAACTAGTTTCAAGTGCTGAGAAAGCAGTTGTAGGCTTGGTAATTTGTTAAGCACCATGAAATTCTTAATGAACTGTGAGCCAGTTTATAGTTTGTGGCTACAGGGCAAGCCAGGAGACTTAGATGCGTACATTTTCAAAGGTACTTGTTTATTTGATACAAATGGCCAAAAACTGTGATGATACTAACCAAACTTTACTTTTCTTTCTCCAGGCAAAGCCTAGATCTAAATCTAGTTTTGGAGATTTTTTTTTTTCCCCACAGGAATGATTTCTTGTATGTGTTTCATTAATTAATATTGAAAATTCACAGCAACAAATTAAATAGTACAGAATAATATAAGTAACAAAAAAGCTCAGCTCTTAGGGGTGACCACTTAACTCTACATCTTGGATATATTTTTTTTATACTGGTTAGATTAAGCTCTGCTCTATTCTTTTAAATCAATATTTCACATCCCATCATATGGTTGTAACATAATCAATTGATATTTTAGTTTTTTTCTGATTTTTTTTCTGTTGCCAACAATGACCCAGAGGACATCTGGACATTGTCCACATGCATATCTTTGCCCACAAGTGTGAAAAATCATAGAATAGATTTACTGAGCCAAAGGGATATTTCCAAATTGCCATCCAAAATTGTTACACTGGCTTACTTTGCTACTAAGAATGCGTCTGTGTGTTTTCCTACACTGTCATCAGCTCTGAGTACTAATTGATATCTTATAACTTTGCCAGTCAAATGGGTTAAAATTCAATCTGACTGCCTGGAAAGGCCATCTTTCCTGTGAGATTACTTTAAAATAAAAATTAACTGGTTTAAAAAGCCTTAGAGTTTGTTTTAATTTAAATTTTTGGCCAGCAGTAATTTATTTTGGTGTAAGAAGTGAGACAAGGATCTAATGTTGTTTTTGTTTGCCACATGGCTTGCCGTTTGTTGTAATACTGTTTATTGAATAATCTTATTTTCTCCATTGATTTGAATAGTCCCAGAGACTGAAATCTAGGTCTTGTAAATAAAAGTCTTGGCATCACTTATAGCTGTTCAGCTTTTCCCTGCCTATTTCACACTCTTTCTGACCTGAAAAGCTCGCATTGACTGCAGACTCAGATTAACCACTTACTAGAGTTATACTGAAAATAGGTATTTATCCAATAGATTAATCATCCCAGTAGTCTAGTTGCTTTGACAGGTGAGTGAAAGGCAGTCTTTATAGTGAAACAGTGAACTCTTCTTTGTTTTCCATTTGCCTTATGCACTGGTGGTAACTTGGGAATGTATCTACTTTTTGGAGATTCTTTCAGGAATTCTGTTCTAAAATTAACTTCAGGCCTTTGAAAGTGGTTTAATGCAGGGCTTTGCCTTATATACTGCGTTTGTGACACAGAGTCTTCTAACAGAAAAAAAGATACAAACTAGACTTGATCTTTCCTTAGTTTTGTTTTGATACAGTGTCTCACTTTGTCACCCAGCCTAGAATATAGTGTCCTGCAAGGCTCACTTCAGCATCCACCTCCTTTGGCTCAGATCCTCCTGTCTCAGCCCCCCAAGTAGCTGAGACTACAGGCACGCACCACCATGCCTGGCTAATTTTTCTATTTTTTAATTTTTTTGTAGAGATGGGGTTTTGCCATGTTTCCCAGGCTAGTCTCTAACTCTTGGGCTCGAGCAGTTTGCCTGGCATGGCCTCCCAAAGTGCTGGGATTATAGGCATGAGCCACTGTGCCCAGTTAGATCTGTCTAGAGGCCAATAATTTGCCTCTAGAAAAGAGTCTTACTGGGTTTAGAGGAAATTTGACTACAGTAGTTTTAGGTGGTGGATAAATTGGGACATAATGAGTATAAATGTATTTCCTATATAATATTTAATTGCTGATAATTCCCATAAATTGTCCATTTCTAAATAATAACTTATGAAATTGATCATTCACAAGTTACTTTGGACTTCGAACAGTGATTGACAGTGCTTTGTGTTTGTTCGTGAATCTAGGGATGGTGTCTGTTTTGGACTTGATGCAGGGTGGTTTCCCGTCACGAGCTTCATTTCATGAACTCTACAACATGTACAAAAAGTATATGCCAGATAAACTTGCAAGATTGGATCCAAGACTATTTTGTAAGGTATAAATGCCACCCAAATTGAAATTTCTTAGCTATAAACTTGTCTTTTCTATTAATAATTGACTAACTTTTATTTTTCAGGCTTTGTTTAAAGCTTTGGGCTTAAATGAGAATGACTACAAGTTTGGGTTAACCAAAGTATTTTTTAGACCTGGCAAGGTAAATATACATTTTTACTTTAAGCTGTAACATCATGAAAACAAATAGTTGGGGTTAGTGAATATCTTAAAGTATTTAATAATTTGTATTATTCTTGAATCATATGGTCACTAACAACATGAATTGCCATTTCCCATACCATTTCCCAGAAAAGAAAAAAAAGTTGAAGATAATATATAATGTTCATAATTTGTTTAGCTTTAATCATACATGTTTATTCTAAACTCCACATTTATTTTTAGAGCACAGATGTCCAGTCTTTTGGCTTCCCTGAGCCACATTGGAAGAAGGACAATTGTCCTGGGCCTCACATACAATACACTAACACTGATGATAGCCGATGAGCTAAAGAAACAGAACAATTGCAATAAAAATCTTGTCATGTTTTAAGAAAGTTTATGAGTTTGTGTTGGGCCTCATTCAAAGCTGTTCTGGGCCACATGTGGCCCATGGACTGCAGCTTGGACAGTCTTGTTTTAGAGCTTTAATAATTATTTGAGAACTAATAGTCTCATAGAGAAAGCACTTTTTCTTGTTTAAACTACAGAAAAATTAGAAATATTTATTGAAAGCTTAAGACAAAGATTTAAATATCTTTACTCTCGTTATGTTACCTTTAACTTAATTTTGACTATAAGAAGCCATTATATTGGTTGATGGGTTTTTGACATTCTTAATATTGCAGTGGGATATTTGGTAAAGGATTGAAATCATTATGGAATTTTGTGGTATATAGTGGAAATAATGTATTTTATTAGTTCAGAAGCTATTAGCTGTTTTATTTGTGTTGTCTGTCACTTAGTAGCAATTTCTTATCTCTGTTCAAAATGGAAATGGGGGTTGGGCGCTGTGGCTCATGCCTATACTCCCAGCACTTTGGGAGGCTAAAGCAGTGGGATTGCTTGGTTCCAGGAGTTTGAGACCAGCTTGGGCAACATGGCAAAACCTCATCTCTACAAGAAAAAATACAAAAATTAGCTGAGTGTGGTGATACGTGCCTGTTATCCCAGCTACTTGGGAGGCTGAGGTGGGAAGATTGCTTGAGCCTGGGAAGTTGAGGCTGCAGCGAACCAAGATTGTGCCACTGCAAAACAGGTTGGGGGTGGGTAATGGGAGTTAGGAGAGACAGAATAATTTTGGTGGTACCTGGTAGTATATAGCTAATATGCACTTATCAAAAGCTCCATAAGGATATGTGAGAATGTGGGTGAGCCAATTCAGAGATACAGTAGTCCTTTTTCATTCTTTTCTCAATAAAGTCTTCTTGCCAGCCATCTGTAATTTAAAAGTCATTTCCCCCTCACTTTTGTTATTGAATATGCTGCCTAGCATTAAGTAACCTCCCTTACCTCCAAAAAAGCTCCTGAAGAAAGAAAGGAAGCAAAATGTGGCCAAGTATGTTTGGGTTTGTTGTATTCTCTGCCAAGGCTTATGTAATTAACATGTGACCATTTTCCGACAGTTAGATTTTGGATTTGAATTCTATTTTATGTCTTTTGTGTATTTAAATGCATTTATATTTTAATACTGATATTAAATTATTTCACTTCCTAGTTTGCAGAATTTGATCAGATCATGAAGTCTGACCCTGACCACTTAGCAGAGTTGGTTAAAAGAGTCAATCACTGGCTCACGTGCAGTCGCTGGAAGAAAGTTCAGTGGTGCTCACTCTCAGTCATCAAATGTAGGTGTTTTCCTTCACACCTATGGGGTCTTTCATTGTTTTAAGATGGTTTGTGGAGTGTTGTAAAGCTGTCTCAGAGGTGATGCCGGGCAACAGAGACTGAGACTTGTTCACACTGGGTCCCAGGTTCCTATTTGTAGATGTTCTTTCTTTTTTTATTTTTTGAGTGTATGATACTTACTTTCTTTATTCAAATGTGTTATAAGAGTGTCAGTTTCATAGTGTCCTAACAAAATGGAATTCACTGTCTTCATTTTTTTCTCTCGTCCCCGCAACCCTCACCATCCCCTGATCTCTCAGACTTAAACCAGAACTTTCCTTTCTGCCTGCGTGGCATCTGCAATACACATACCCCCAAATTCCACATGTAATTGACTTTCCTTTCTTATCCCTGAAATATTGTCATCGCCAGATCCTGTTGATTCCTCCTCCAAATACTGTACATTCCTTTCTTTTTCTTGCCAGTGCCTTAGTGAAGTCCTTTTCTGCCTTTTGCATAATAATTTCATTAGCCTCCAGACTGGTTTTCCTGGTTTCTTAGAGATCTCTCTCTAAACTAGAAGCCTTTTATGACTTTCCTTTCATAAAAGGTGAAGTCTGAATTATTTGAATGTCTTTCAAAATCATGTGAAATGGTGTGTCAGCCTTTTGTTTCAGTCTCTTCCCCTACCATCCCCTCTTAACTCCTGTTCTTTGAAAGGAAGTCTGTCATGATCCTGAAAGACACAGTCTTGAACACCATAATCCTAAATGTTGAAATCTCGAAAGATGAAAGTCCCAAAACCAGGATTCTGTAAAAAATAATAAAAACATTCTTTAAAAGATATTTATTTACCTTTTTAAAAGGGGATTTGAGAAACATGTAAAAGCATAAAACTCTTCGTAGGCCACTTTACACAATAAAATAGGAAATAACAACATGTATTTTTGAAAGTATAAACACATATACTAACAATAGTTGCATGGATATAATAGGAACAGACAAACCATGTTCATAAAGAAGCAGGGCAAAAAGTGAAATGCATAAACACATATTATTGTGGTTGGTAATTGTGCACCCAGCTTTGTTACTGCAGTCATCTGAAATACTGTGATGAACAAGCTGTCTTTTGATGAGATCAGTCAAAAATGATGGTGAGTCACCACTGCATTTGTAGTTGCCCAGAGAACTGCGATCCTGAGAAATTTTATCTTTTACAAGTGCAGATGTGTAATAAAGGACATCTGTTCACTGATTGAGGAAGTTTCAGTGTTTTTGTATACATACACAGTGTTTACCCAGAAAGTAAATGTTGTGATAATGCATTTTCGTGGAGTTAAATTTGCAAAATATGAATACAGTAAATTAGAACTCTCTAAAAATGTCTACATAATTAAAGAATGCTTACAATTCAAGATAGTGAAAATAAAAACAAAGAAAAGAAAAAGAAAAAAAAAAAACCCAAAACTAAAAAGAAAGTTTGACATACAAAAAAGTGTATTACAGGGATAGATTATAGACAGTTGCGTGGAGATAGTCCGTAAGAGCTGGCGGCTGTCTCAGTCATTAACTATATTTTGAAATCTTGTACCATGAATAATAGGTGCTTTTTTTCTTTTAGGACATAGTTCTTCTTGGAGAATATGTTCATATTCATTTTCTTCATGAGATTGCTCTTTTTGAAATTCTATGATCCCTGTGATTGTGATTTTTGAGATTTTAGATGTTAGGGATTTTAATCAAGGAATTTTGATCTTTTGGGATTTCAACATTTGGGATTATGAATTTTGGGATTAGGATTTCAAACCCCTTTGACATACTGGGCTAAGCTGCTTTTATGTGTGGTTTGGCCAGGCCATAGCAGTTACATAGGTGGCCCAAAACAAAAGTGAGGGACAGAACATTTTGGGGTTGCCTAAGGATCTGTGGCAAACCTTTAATTGTTGGGAACTGTGTGGGAATCAGTAACTTGATTACATTTACAGTTGCCCCTCATACTCATCAGAGTATCTGAAATAGTGCTAGGCACGTGAAAAGGATTCAGTAAATTTTTCCTTATTAGTAGGAAAGGAAAATTCTTTTGGCCTAATGAAAAAGAATCATGCAAACAGAGATTATTTTTGAGATATTTTGTTTCACAATTGTGAATATAGATAAAAAGAGAACTATTAATATAAAAAGAAAAAAGCAGAATCTCTTTTTCCCATCATTTTCCAAATAAAATATAAATATATTACTGTAGTTTAATACGTTCAGCTTTACACATTGCATTATGATAGAAAACACATTATAATAAAATTATCTGTTACACCGTTCATTTGTGGACTGTTCTACAGTGGTACTGAAGTCAGTAACTGGGCAGGGATCTTTGCAGAATGTTAATAGGAAGCTCTGAACAAAAAGTTGAAGGCCAGATCATCCTAGGAAACTCTGAGTAACTGAAGTTAAGTAGATTTCTTTGCTGTAGGATTCTCAGAGGCTTCGCTCTGTGTGTTCATTGTGAACCTCCAAACAGAAGTGTAGTGCACGGCTTTTCATACACTCATTTGACAGGTAAATCCTTTTTTCAGGACATACGTATTCAGTATGTTGCCTAAGACAGTTTGGGAGGTAGCAGTGTAGCATAATAAAGAAATAATGCATTTAAAATGTAAGCCTAACCAGATACATGATATTGTAACTATGCAGTGGGTTCTCCTTGCCCACTACCTAGACAGAGCTGATTTATCAAGACGGGAATTGCAGTAGAGAAAGAGTAATTCACATAGAGCCGGCTCTATGGGAGACTGGAGTTTTATGATTACTCAAATCAGTCTCTCTGAAAACTCGGAGATCTGAGTTTCTAAGGATAATTTGGTAGGTAGGGGCTTGGGTTGGAGATGAAATCATAGGGGGTCAAAGTTGGGTTTTAATTTCTAATCTTGGAGCCAATTTGTTAGTCCTACAAAGGCTGACTGGTTCCCCAGGCAAGAAGGGGGTTTATTTTAGGAAAGGGCTATTAATGTGTTTGTTTCAAAGTTAAACTATATAAACTAAATTCCTTCCCAAGACTAGTTCGGCCCACACCCAGGAATGAACAAGGACAGCTTAGAGGTTAGAAGCAAGATGGATTTGGTTAGGTCAGATTTCTTTTACATAATTTCCTTCGTCGTAAATTTTGCGCAGGTGGTTTCAGTATCTTTTTATTTTAAGAAGAATAAGAAATTATAGAAATGTTAAAACTGGCTGGGCATGGTGGCTCACACCTGTAATCTTAGTCCTTTGGGAGGCTGAGGTGGGAGGATCACTTGAGGTCACGAATTTGAGACCAACCTGGCCAACATGGCAAAACCCTGGCTCAAATAAAAATACAAAAATTAGCCTGGTGTGGCGTGTGCCTGTAGTCCCAGCTACTCAGGAGGCTGAGGCATGAGAATCGCTTGAACCTGGGGGGTGGAGGTTGCAGTGAGCCAAGATCATGCCATTGCACTCCAGCCTCGGTTGAGACTCTGTCAAAACGAAAACAAACAAAAAAGAATTGTTAAAACTTTCTGTTTTTGATATCTGATATATAATACAAGATTTCATGTTTCTTGAGAATTACTTTGTGAAAATGAGTTTTTTAAAATATATGTTAGATTTAAACTGAATAATTTTCTGTCATTTTATTTTACTCTTACACATAGTGAAAAACAAAATAAAATATCGAGCTGAAGCCTGCATTAAAATGCAAAAAACTATTCGAATGTGGCTTTGCAAGAGGAGACACAAACCTCGGTAAGATGAATAGTCCCTAAAAAGAACTTTACAAAACCTAGTTACTGTAATACAAAATGACAATAAAGTCATAATAAAAAGCAATTTGGATACTCAAGGAGTTTTCTCACTTCTTCGTAAGATGATATATTAGTCTTCTATTTGTAATATTTATTTGAAATTAGTTAATTCATTTATTACCTTATTACTTGCCTCATTCTATAAAAGGATTTGAAGTGGCATACGAAAATGTGTAAAGATTATAAAACAAGAAATAAGTGTTGAGAGAAGCTCTTTTATTTTGATTATTTGAGTTATTTGAGTTTCTTGATAATGTCAAGGTGACATTTAAAAAAAAAAACTCACTAATATATTTACCAAAATTTTCAAGATTATCTGTAGGAATTACATTGTCCCATTATAAATTAGTCTTTATTTCTTATTTGAATCTTTCATTTTTAATTTAGACTTAAAAATTGGAAGTCTGAATATCTATTGATCCATCACACCTTTTCAAAGAGACTTAGATAACTCCTTTAAGGTCCTCTGTGATTTGAATTCTCAAAGTTGTAGAAGGCTTTAATCCTGTTGACAGGCATCAGTGTCATTCACACTCATATTTGATTTTTTAAGCCTTCAACAAAAGATCTGAAAAAGAGAATACTAGATAATATTGAAAACGGAAGTGAAATACCCTGTTTAGCATTTTATAAATGAAAAATCTGCCAAAAGTACTAAATGATGAAATTAGGCTCTAATGAAGTATTATTTTTACAGCATTGATGGCCTGGTTAAGGTGGGCACACTGAAAAAACGACTTGATAAATTTAATGAGGTAGTCAGTGTGTTGAAAGATGGAAAACCGGAGATGAATAAACAGATCAAGGATCTGGAAATTTCTATTGATGCTTTGATGGCCAAAATTAAGGTACATAATTTTAACCCAAATGACTTTGACTTTTTACATAATTTAATATATTTTGTTACTGGTATTGAAATTGTATAAAAAAGGTCCTTAGTTTTTCAGAATTACAAAATGTGTTGAGACCCGATGATGGTAAGTAGATGCTCATCATATTACCTCTACTTTTTATGTTTGAAAAATTTCATGGCAAAAAGTTAAAGAAGATAATTTTTATGCCATTTCTTCTGTTGCTAAGAAAGATATTCCCCACAACTTTATACCTAGGTGATGGGATGATCTGTGCATCAAACCCACCATGGCACACGTTTACCTGTGTAACAAACCTGCACATCCTGCACATGCATCCCTGAAATTAAAATGAAAGTTGAAGGCCGTGCGCGGTGGCTCATGCCTGTAATCCCAGCACTTTGGGATCCCGAGGTCAGGAGATCAAGACCTTCCTGGCCAACATGGTGAAACCCTGTCTCTACTAAAAATACAAAAACTAGCTGGGCATGGTGGTGTGCACCTGTAATTCCAGCTATTGGGGAGGCTGAGGCAGGAGAATCGCTTGAACCCAGGAGGTAGAGATTGCAGTGAGCCAAGATCATGCCACTGCACTCCAGCCTGGCGACAGAGTGAGACTCCATCTCAAAAAAAAAAAAAAAAAAAAAAAAAATTGAAGCAAAAAGAAAACACAAAACACATATATTATATATATAAAAAAAATGTTTTTTCCACAAAAGAGCAACTAAAATACCATACTTTATTGGTGAGCTTTTGCATAATCATGACTTAGAGAGGATAAATGCAAATAATGTAATTTGTTTCATGCTTTTCTACTTTGAGAAACTAATTTTTACATTATAAAAGTGGCGGGGCACGGTGGCTCCCGCCTGTAATCCCAGAACTTTGGGAGGCCGAGGTGGGTAGATTACTTGAGGTCAGGAGGTTGAGACCAGCCTGGCCAACATGGTGAAATCCCGTCTCTACTAAAAATACAAAAGTTAGCCGGGTGTGGTCACACACGCCTGTAGTTGCAGCTACTTGGGAGGCTGAGGCAGGAGAATTGCTTGAACCTAGGAGGCAGAAGTTGCAGTGAGCCAAGATTGTGCCACTGCACCCCAGCCTGGGCGACAGAGCGAGACTCTGTCTAAAAATAATTAAATAAATAAATGATAAAAGCAATATAATATTATAACAAATTTGGAGGCCAGATGTGATGGCTTGTGCCTGTATTCCCAGCACTTTGAGAGGCCCAGGCAGATGGATCACCTGAGCTCAGGAGTTAGAGACCAACCTGGTCAACATGGCCAAAACTTGTCTCCACCAAAAATACAAAAAATTAGTTAGGCATGGTGGCATGAGCCTGTGGTCCCAAGGAGGCTGAGGTTACAGGATTGCTTGAGCCCAGGAGGTGGAGGTTGCAGTGAGCAGAGATTGCACCACTGCACTCCAACCTGGGTGACCGACCCGTGGCTTAAAAAAAAAAAAAAAAATTGGAGAAACCACCAAAAACCTCTTAATACCTCCATATTAACAAATTCAGTTAATATACTGTTGTATATCACAGTATATTTTTACTTTTATTTTTACAGTATAATTTTACTTGTTTTTACTTTACCTTACACTCTTTTATGCATAAATGTTTATGTAGTTCTTAATCATAATACACATTTCAATTTCTATCTCTACCATTATGTTATATACTTGTCCATGTTAATACATTATCTTCATAGATACGATAATGTAATTAATTTTGTGAAAATAGCAATTTCCTCTCCAATTTTGTAGGGAAAAACTGGGACCCCTTTTTTTGTTTTGATTTTTATTTATTTGATTACTAGTGGAATTGAAGACTTTTCTGTGTTTGTTAATTATATTTCATATTTCATTAATTACATTTTGTATCTTTTCCTCAATTATATTTTAGAGTTTTAATGCTTTTTCTCAGTTTCATAGGTCAGTGCAAGTATGTGGGATATAATAAATATCTTAATGTGAGCATTTTATATTTTCTGCAGATACTTTATGTAAACAATGGCAATCTTGGAGGTAGGAAAAAAAAGATCTAGAGGAAAATGAAAATGCTATAAATAGACTCAACTGATTTTATAAATCTGTCAAGGGCCAGCCTTGTTTATGTGGTATTATAAATTAACCCACCCACATTTTTTGAAGGCGAAATCATCTAATAATTTTGGATATATTTAGTAATTTTTTAAGTATTCTCTAGGTACTATTTGAACATTATTATAAAGTAGTAGTAAGCTCTTGCTAAATTAGCTGATCATTACTTAAGAAATATTTTTTTCTTTTTGAGACAAGAGTTTTGCTGTGTTGCGGAGGCTGGAGTGCAGTGGCGTGATCTTGGTTCACTGTAACCTCCGCCTCCCGGGTTCAAGCAATTCTCCTGCCTCAGCCTCCCGAGTAGCTGTGACTACAGGTGTGTACCACCATGCCTGGCTAATTTTTGTATTTTTTTTGTTAGAGACAGGATTTCACTATGTTGGCCAGGCTGGTCTCGAACTCCTGACCTCAGGTGATCTGCCCACCTCGGCCTCCCAAAGGGCTGGGATTACAGGCATGAGCCACCATACCCGACCTAGAAATAATTTTTAACTGCAATATATTACCTTGTCCACAGTACACCTGTCTAATTGATGTCTAATACTTGTGTGCAGAGATGACATAAAACATGTTGTGAATAGTATTTAATGTACAAACAGTATAGCAAAGATAACGGATGTATTGCTTACCGTCTTACCTAGTGTTTGCTGTATTTGCATACTGGAGTAGTCTTTTATTTTAAATTGTGGTAAAAAAACAAAAACATAAAATTTATCTTAACCGTTTTTAAGTTTATAGTTCAGTATTGTTAAGTATACTCACATTGCTGTGCAACAGAAGAAATAAGCTTTTATGTACCTATTATTTTATTTTTTAAAGTCCACTATGATGACGCGGGAACAAATACAGAAAGAATATGATGCACTGGTTAAAAGCTCAGAGCAGCTCCTCAGTGCATTACAGAAAAAAAAACAGCAGGAAGAGGAAGCAGAAAGGCTGAGGCGTATTCAAGAAGAAATGGAAAAGGAAAGAAAAAGACGTGAAGAAGACGAAAAACGTCGAAGAAAGGAAGAGGAGGAAAGGCGGATGTGAGGCATTTATATTATTTTGAATAAGAGACTTAAATAGTGAATTATTGGTATTCACAGTGGTTAATGACAGTTCTTTTTTTTGTTTTGTTTTCGAGACAGGGTCTCGCTCTGTCACCCAGGCTGGAGTGCAGTGGCGTGATCTCGGCTTACTGCACTCTGCCTCTCGGGTTCAATTGATTCTCCTGCCTTGCCTCCTGAGTAGATGGGACTACAGGCACACACCACCACGCCTGGCTAATTTTTGTATTTGTATTAGAGACGGGGTTTCACTGTGTTGGCTAGGCTGGTCTCAAACTCCTGACCTCAGGGGATCCGCCCGCCTCGGCCTCCCAAAGTGCTGGGATTACAGGCGTGAGCAACCGTGCCAAGTTGACAATTCTTAAAACGGTGTTCTTATTTTAATGAACTAATTTTGTAATAAGTTTGAAAATTGAGAAAATAAGCTCATTTTATAATAATGATAACATAAAATAATTTTAACTATAATCTGAATTTTAGTTAGACTCTTATACCTGAGGATTTTCTTCTTTTTAAAGCTATGATTTGTTTATTGTTTTCTAAGCTAGGTAAATGACATTTCTACTTCTCTGCAGTTTTAAAACTGGTAACACTTTGAAAGATTGCCATGATAGGGTAGAGAGAATGGATGAGTTGTTGAGTTGGAGAGGGAGTAAAGGGAAGCATCTTTAATCAGGACCTTACAGCCAGGCTTTGTAATCACATTAATCTAGAGATGTTAAAAGTTATAGAATACAATTACATTTGTTTTATTTAAGAATTATTGTCAATAGAGTTAAATTTTATTTTATTCAAAATAAGTTGATATATGTGGCCAGGAGGCTAATTTGCATTCCCAATCTGTTGCCTTTATTAGTAAATAATAGTTAAATTGTCTTCTGAAGGATTCCTTATTTTCTGTTAAATTTTTGAAGAGTTTTCTATTTTTTATTAGGAAACTTGAGATGGAAGCAAAGAGAAAACAAGAAGAAGAAGAGAGAAAGAAAAGGGAAGATGATGAAAAACGCATTCAAGTACGTACTTACTGGATTGAATTTCTATTAAAATGAAACCTACAGGCCAGGCTCTGTGGCTCATGCCTGTAATCTCAGCTCTTTGGGAGGCCGAGGCGGATGGATCACGAGGTCGGAAGATCGAGACCATCCTGGCTAGCGCGGTGAAACCCCATCTCTACTAAAAAAAACAAATTAGCTGGGTGTGGTGACGGGCACTTGTAGTCCCAGCTAATTGGGAGGTTGAGGCAGGAGAATGATGTGAACCCGGGAGGCGGAGCTTGCAGTGAGCCGAGATGGCACCACTGCACTCCAGCCTGGGCAAAAGAGTGAGACTCTGTCTCAAAAATAAATAAAATAAAATAATAAAATAAAATAAAATAAAATATAAAATAAAATAAAATGGAACCTACAAAGGAAGTGAAAATGAGATCTTGATTCGCTAGATAAGCTGTTACTAGTTTATCCCAGAGACCAAAGGCCAGGTTTTGAAGTGGTTGTGGGAATGGACTTTGGAACTAGGGAAGTGGGTTCAAATCCAGGATCAGTCACTGACAGAAATTGTAACATTGTACAGATTATAGTGAGTAACTTGGGTCACAGTTTTCTCTTTATAGAATGTGGATAGATAATAGTTGCGAGCATTTGATAGTTAATACATGTTAAAGCATTTTGAACACTGTGTACCTCAATAAATATTAATAATTGTTATTGTACCTAGCGGAGAGTCAAACGAAAATTCACTTAAAATGTTGTTTTAAAATATCATACAACTTTGTAGATACTGGTATTAATAAATTAGGATTGAGATTCTCTCTCCACCCCTAGTTTTTAAAAAGTCCCTTGTTAAGAATAAATTGCTCATGTATTTGAGTTTCTGTTTGTCATGGCTTTCATAATATATCCTAAGCATAACCCAAACTTTAAATTCCTGACATCTGGTCTGTAGGTGCTAGTGTTAATGGGATGCCTAAGATACTCATATGATGTTTGGGACACTAATATTTATAGTCATAGAATTGTGAAGCTGTGGTTCTTCTGCCTTCTCTTGGTCTTGGGAAAGAGGCAAAATGGGGATGTGTTTGAAGCATTAATTATAATAAAGAAGAAAATAGAGACTGAAGAGATTTGTGCTTAAGCAATTCCTTAGTAAAGAACTTGTATGGGGGCAGTTATGCCTTCCCTTTTATTTTAAGAATAAGGGGAGCGATCAAGTAAACAAGTGAAGAACTCTTAGTGAAATGGCTTTCTGCCCTTGTCAGGCTGAAGTGGAGGCACAGCTGGCCCGACAGAAGGAGGAGGCATCCCAGCAGCAAGCGGTTCTGGAGCAGGAGCGCAGGGACCGGGAGCTGGCCCTGAGGATTGCCCAGAGTGAAGCCGAGCTCATCAGTGATGAGGCCCAGGCCGACCTGGCACTGCGGAGGTACTGGGGCCCCGGGTGGGGTATAGCGCTCTCTCCTTTGCTTTTTCTACCTCTGCCTCTCATTTCCATGCAAAAGGGAATAGGAGAAAATCATATTCTGAAGGCCCTGGTATATTTGAGCTAAAATAATGTTAAAATTATTTGTATCAGCGTTCATACTCAGGTGAATGAAATAATTGGTTTTTCATCAAATTAATAAACTATTGAAAAATAAGACTAAAATTTCACTAATGAGTACTCTGTTAAGAAAACATATTAACTTTTACCCTGAAATTGTTTAAGAATGTAGTATGTTAGGTAGGCACCTAATTTCTAAATACCTGTTATCAAACACTGGCATCGAAATAAGTGACTGTGTTATATAATGCAGTTTAATGTATTTGTAGTTGAGATTTTTCTAATGCAAAAAAATTTAATATGTTAAACATCCTGTTAGTTGAAATGAGAAATGTACTCTGCAGTGCCTCAGAATAAATGAGTTTCCCTTTCCAAGAAGCGAGAGTTAAATTCAGCTTCTTGGGTTTCTGAATTATCTCTAAGCACTCCACTATAGTGGAGTGTGTAGTAATTTGGAAGCTCTTATTAAAATTTGCAGAAAGCTTTAATAGAATAAATTTTGAAAAAAATTAGTATGTAGAAGCATGAATTATTTTGATTATTTATAATAACAAAACTAATTTGTGAGGTTTCTTTGTATGTAGGTGTATATATGTTGTGTCTATATTGAGAGGCACATAGACACATGTAACCATGCTTTTCAGAACTTAAAAGCAGTTTGTGACGAAATATAGAGTGCAACCACTAGATGGCGATGTTTCCTTGTGAAAGGATCAAATTGCAATGTAATGGAATATTTAGCAAAAAAAAAAAGACAGGGAAGGAAAGGGGCAGATAGAGTTGCCTTCACGTTTTTTCTTTTAGGTTGGTGCGAAAGTAATTGCGGTTTTTGGCATGGGTAAAGCTGCAATAACTTTTGCATCAACCAAATAGTATGTGATTGTATTGGGGAGCTCTGGGACTGCTTGTATATCAACATACATTATACTGTGAATAAACTGAATATGGCTGTATGAACAAAAGATGTTATAATTATTAAGCTCTTGGGTTTGAGTCTAATATCTGGGCTTTTTAAGATTTCACTATGATTAAAATATTTTAGCCCAGATAGGGCTTTTCTAAATGCAGACTCAGCTCAGCTGCTGTTGTATTCCTTCCACCTGTGTTATGTCAGAATGTTTGGGAGCCTTTATGTGTAACTGACTAGCCGCCTAGGGCAGGCTCTTAAACGAACCAGACTTTTACAGCTGCTATCCCTGATATCTGTGAGGAAGTACTGCAGTTGACAGAGTTGATTTTATTATGGCAGAAGTCAATTTATCAGGGACTTTTTAATGTAGTCATTATTGGTACTTATTGTCAAGCTTTATGTTTATGCACTTGAAATATCAAGCTATATCCAGTGCCATTCCATATACTGTATACAAGATACTGGCTCATATGTGGACCCTTCCCATCTTCAGATAGGTACACTTCTTCCAGGTTGAGTAGTCTCTGAGAAAGAGTGGACCATTCAAATTTGTTTGACATAAACAAATTACCTGTAATTTAAATTAAGCAGAATTAGCTAGATAATGGGACCATATTAAGTAAAGAGGAGGTATTCAAATCATTATGACTTGAAAGGCAGAAGAGCTAGTTTTAGTTCTGTGGTTCAGACCTAGGGATGGTATGAGGAATGCCCTCCAAATCCTTTCTGTCAGCTCTCCGGGAAGCTTTCCCTGACCCTCAGGTCCTCATGAGCTCCTTCCCTTCTGGACGTTGTGGTGATTTTATACTCTGAACTACAAGCATTAGCACTTGATTAGGAATGATATTCTGTACAGATATCACATGTTTGATAGTTTAATCTTACTCCATGGGCTGTAGCTAAATGTTTTTGAATATTTATTTTACCTTTGTTAGCACTGAGTTTTTTCTATAACAAATTTATGAGTAAGAACCAAGTAAACTGTTCTTAATCTATAGCATGATGTTGTTGGGTTCTATGCTGTGTTAAAAAATATATATATTATAGATTGATTCTGCTTCAATAAGCAATTTTAAGTTACTTTTCCAGCTTGGATTCCTATCCAGTGACTTCTAAGTAAGAATTGTTTTCGATGTATGTCATATGTTCTAAAATGTAATTTCAATCAGTTATACATATGATCCTTGATGCAAAGAGATGGTTTCACATTACCTAAAACTGTAAAATAATATCCAGATTCTATTAAAAACAAACCTCACAATGTATGAATTTTCTAATCTAGATGTAATATATTGGCTCTTTAATTTTCACTGCATGCCTTATTTTCCAATCATTTCTAATGAATTCTTAAAAAATATTAAAATTCTGAGTGATCTCATGTGTTGATTAGAAACAATTGAGTTTTTAAAATCAATGAGTAAAGTCATTGAAATACAAATTTGCACAATCCAGATTTTCACAGTTCACAATTGGTTATGACATTAACTAAAATATATTCTTTTCACAGAAATGATGAAACAAGACCCAAAATGACACCGTATGTCACTTACCTTTACCTTTTTAAAAATAGGTTGTAGATACTTTTTGGGAGTAGTTTTCTCATTGGAGTAAATTTTAAATTATTTTCTTCTGTTGAAAGATAATGAGATAACCTTTCATCTTTTTCTTGTCTAGGAAAAATGTTTAATGCTCTTGTTTGGTGCTCAAATCACAGTAGCTCATGATTTGGTTTCCTTCTTTGTATCGTCTGCTTAAACCATAATGTAACACCCATTTTGTTTTGTGTTTTCTTTTTTTTTTTTTGAGACAGAGTTTTGCTCTTGTTGCCCAGGCTAGAGTTCAGTGGTGTGATCTCGGCTCACTGCAACCTCTGCCTCTCGGGTTCAAGCGATTCTCCTGCCTCGGCCTCCCAAGTAGCTGGGACTACAGGCACACACCACCATGCCTGGCTAATTTTGTATTTTTAGTAGAGACAGGGTTTCACCGTGTTGGCCAGGATGGTCTCAATCTCTTGACTTCATGATCCACCCGCCTTGGCCTCCCAAAGTACTGGGATTACAAGCATGAGTCACCACACCTGGCCTGTTTTATGTATTTTTTTAAACTGCCCCTTACCTTCTTTATAGAAGCAGGTGTGGAGGCATAAATAATAATAAAATATTTGATTTTCAGTATATATGATAGTTCATTCTGCTACATCTAAAATAATTCATAATCTGAAATTATGTAATGCTAACTTCGGTGCTAATGTATCTTTTTCTTATGAAAATCTACCCACAAAGAATCCAGGTAACATTTGGAGTATAAATTTTGTTTATATAAAATATAAAACATATTTTGTATGTATGTTATGTATACTACATATAAGGATTTTGGAACATATATAAAATCTTTAATAGCTTTAAGGACTCCAACTTAACATTTATGTTGATGGTTCTCAACTCTATCAGACTCCAGCCCCAATAACAATTTTTTAATAAACTGTGCAACCTATGTAAATAACTCTCCAAACAATATACATAAAGTAGAAATACAAGGATAGTCACTTATAATAAAACAGTCTTATTTAATATGAAAGTGCTTGTGCATAACTGCAGTAGAAGACATGATAAGTGATCAGATGTTTTTGCTTGTGTATAGAATCACCACGAATGCTGTAGCTACAAATACAAATTGATATAGGAATGTTGTGTTGGGCATTCACATGCCATGAAATTGTGAACAGTTCTTTGTGAAGTTCTGAACAGAGCCAAGTACAGTATTCTCTCAATTACACAGTATTTGTGTGAGCCCTAGAAAAATTCTGTGAATATTAAAGGCATGCATTAAATACGTTGTTTGTTTACATGTAAAATAGGTGTTGTATGTGTTTTTCACCTCTGTATGTCCGACAGACATGTTAAAGTTAAATGGGGCATGGAGCAGTTCTTCCTTGGGTGGGACATTTGGTATTCCTTTCGCCTCACATCAGCAGATGACAGGAGTATACTCACACATCGCTGTTACCACAATACTGCCCCAAATTTTGAAAATACCTGAGCGGGTACTCTTGCCCTCCATTGCCGTAACTGCTTTATAGTTAACCATTTGAGCTTGAATTAAATAAGTCCTGCAGTCAATGTCTAAGGTGAAATTGTATTTGCGTATAGTGTGGTAAAATCAGAAGGAAGACAGCGCCTGGGTACAGGAACCATTTCTGTCTGGTGAATTTGTTGTAGTGTATTGGTCTAGGTCAGGTGTATCTTGATGTAGGGTCAAGGAGGATAATGCATCAGTAGAGACTGCCATCCATTGTACTGTCAAAGCACACAGAAAAACACCTGTATGATCAACACACCCAGTGGTAAAGAGATTTGAAAGTCCATGGACTCCCTTAAAACCTAACCATGGGAAAAGAAATGGAGGAAGCTTTAGGAGGAAAAGATGGTAAAAACAGATGCTCTTGAATCCTGAGACAAAATCCTTGAGGTGGAGTGATAGTAGAATTAAACATACCTATCAAAATCATGCTGCATTTGAAAGTGAGAAGATTCTGAGAAACTACTAGCTTAAAGAGAGACTGATAAATGTATTGCTCAAAAGATAATTTTTATTAGATTGTATTTGTGTTATATTTTGTTTTTGCTGTCCTTCACTGTCAGCTTTGAAGGATATCTTGTTCTCTGACTGTGCTTTCATAGACCTCCATCCGTACATAATTGTAGACAGTGCTCATTATGAGAAAAGAGGAATACAGGAGTCTTCTGCTCCTTTAGTCAGGGTCCCAGCTCTTGGCAGGCATTCAGGAAATTGCGCCTTGAAGCAAATATACCCATCCTCTTTTCTTATGATTTTACTGATTTGGAAGGGTTTGAGGTTACTAGAGTTTGATGAGTAGAATGAATGAGAAAATAATTATGAAGGAAAAGAGCAAAGAACAGGGATGTAAGTTAAAGAAGTGTTGATGAACACTATGAAACTTCATTCCCTTTTAAAGAATTAAACAAATTTTGAGAAAAGTTACACTCTTTTGGGTAACAAAAGCAAAGTAAGTTTTTTGCCTTTGGCAAATGTTTATCCTTGGAAGGTCAGAATGCCTCAGATCTTTCATTAGTCCCTGTTTTGATATTCTTTTTCTTAAGACATGCTTCGATTTGGAATTTTAGAGCTTTGAATACATCAGATTCTTTTTAAAACTCTGATGCTGTCAAATACATCAGCTTGTGGTTTTCCACCATTGTGCCTTATCTAATTAATATTTACTAAACAACTCTGGGGCAAAAATCCTCATATGGAATCTATATCTTGCCAAGTTTCCTGTATGGATTTAGACCATGTTATTTGTATTCTGTATGTAAAATAATACCATAAAAACTTTCCTGAGATTTTATCTATAAGTTGCTACTGCAAAAATGGAGAGGCATTCAGATAACTTTAACTGGATTTAAATAAAAATATTGCTGTGTGTTATGGCTAGATTTGTTGAAAACTATATCATAGGCATTAACAAAGTAAAACAGTTATAAACAGTTGTTAAATAATATTGAAAAAATATATTTTAATTATACTTTTAGATCTTTTAATTAATTTATGTAGTATGCCTTTTATGTAACCATATTGTGTTATCATTTTTCTTGTAGGGAACAAATGGCCAAAGAAATGTCAGAATTTTTGAGTAGGTTAGTGCAGCGTAATTGGGGGAAATGAGTGTTCACCTCAAAATCATATTTTTAAATTACTTTTGATTATTTGGACCAGAACCTGTTACATGAGTAGCCTGCTTTTTCTGTGTAAAGTGATATTTGTTTCTGTACAAGAAATATCACTTCTCCCTAACCCCACCCAACAAAGAAAAAGTTAAAAAGCAGTATTCCTTCAAAGTCGTGGGGGTACCATTGGCATTTTGAATGGGACAGTTCCCTTGGCAGTGGAACTCTACTGCTTATCTCTGGCCACCACCAACTTCGTCTCAGTAGGGGATTTCTTCCCCTCATCATGACAAAATGAGTATTTCGCAGCTCTCCCTGGGGTGGTGCTGCCCGTAATTTGTGCCTCGTTGAAGAGGAGGTAGAGGAAGAGCATGGTTCTTGAGGGGCTCTGCACTATGGCACATGGTTTGAAAACCACTGGTGTAAATTGAGCCACCAACAGGATCTGGTCCGTTACTTTTATAAATGGATATGATTCACTAACATGTTAATTCTTAATTTTGAAGTTACAAAGATAATTAACAGTGTTAATATATTTTTAAAAATCAGTGTGCTACTGTTGTATTCTTTACATGATTGTCTTTATAGCAAGTCTGAATAATCAGCAAATTACCACTTTACTATTTTAGTAACTCCAGAAATGGAGGTGGGGAAACATTTAAATGTGTTGCATTGATGTACTTCTTTGGATGCTATGTTTTTTAGTAGATGTAGTTTTGTTTCAGTTAATAGGAATGAAAAGTTAGTGTTATTAAAACCATATTTTAAGCAATAATCATTTGAATTTAATGTAATTTTTAAAAGTATCAAAACACATTTTACATGTATTCTAATATCTTATATACATTGACAATCTATAAAACTGTCTGTATGTCAGTTTACCTCTTCTTTCAAAAGAAAACAACAGGAACAAAACAATAATTTCAGCTGTCCTCCTAGAAAAGAGTCCCAGAACAGCTTAAAAATAAAAGGATTTTTTTTTTTTTTTTGGTTTATTGATTGGTAGTTTAGGGATGTAGAAAAGACAAAGAATATTTGAATAAATGTAAAAGCTTAATTTATTGTTAAGGAAGTGAGAGACCTTGCTGATACACAGCTGGCCGTTTTTGAGCAAAGCAATTAAGACCAAAAAGCTACATGGAAAATTGCCACTTACACCGCTTATGAAAAGTATAGATTCTGCAACAAAGCTAAAACAGATTTTAATCATAAAAATACAGGAAGGACTAATGGCCACACATTATTCTTTAGCTAGTCTTATGTGTAACTAACAATCACTACGTCAAACTATTTTAAGTATGTAGGATGAAGAATGCTATTTTTTATTCTCTAGAAAGAAAGCATAGGCAGGCCTTTTAAAGAGGCGAGGGCACCTTATTTATTTCATTGTTAAGCTTAATATTGAAAAAATAATTTCCTTCAGGAAGAAAGTAACATATTCTCAGACATCATTTTTCAATTAAGTATGTGTCTTCACTGCTTGCCAGGATGGCTGTTATCTTTCAAAATGTAAAAGACTGAGGAAATACATGTTTATTTTCAGGTATTATATTTTGATCAACCCTCTTTAAGAGGAAGTATCTTCCAGGTAGTAGATGATAATGGAGAATTTCCTTGTGTGATATATAAGAAGCAATACTTTTGTTCTTTAATACTTATTTTAATATTTTGTGCCACCTTCTTTTCATGTCTTGAAATGTGATGTAT